>NC_034179.2:19609887-19928458 GCF_002021735.2 Oncorhynchus kisutch
TGTTCTTCGCTAAAAACATAGCAAAATGACAATCAGTTTCAGGAGCTCCAGTTAGCTAGCCACAATAAGAATTAGCCACAATAGTGGACTTTGCAGTTAGCCTTCAAAATAAAAGTATGTAGTAGTAATTTTGAAGGCAAACCGTAAATTTCACTATTGTGCCAAGTCCAGTTGAGCCTCACTAGCCAGATGAAGCTAGCACGACTGCTTATAATGTTAGCTTTGGGCAACAGGGTTAAGTAGCTGGCTAGCTATTTATTTTCATGAACTGAAGTTCAATTTCAATAGGGGAACAGCAAGTGGTAATCTAGCTAATACTTACACGCAAGGATTCGTAAATCATTGCCAAGAATAATGAAAATTACTGCAGCTTCCACTGGTCATTATTTTCAGGCTGGTTGTATTGGTGCTAGCTAGGTACCAAGCTAAAACTAGCTACCCCAGAAGTTGCGGTCGAACAAATGCTTTATTACCAACGCGGTATTGTAAACACATCGTTCGTGGCCTGTGTTTGCAGACTTTTTTGTACAGCTTTGACAGTGCTGCTGTATCTTTTTTGACACGCAAAGACCCAAATGGCTTTCCAAAGTATGTATGTCTTCAAGCTAATAACAGTGACGCTATTACTGTGTAACTCCGGTAGGGCAACATCTGAAAAATAGCGCACTTGGTATTGTGTACCGGTGCTCGACCAGTCGGCGAAAGCGAACATCACCCACGACAGAGAACGGTTGATTGTCAAGGGCAATGAATTTCATTATCTTGGCTTTAATGGATTTCACTTTGAATTATCTCGCTGAAATGTTCTTACTCTTTCAAATGACTGCTCGATCCACACAGCAGACATTGTGGGCTAGGCTACGAATGCTGTGTTGCACATATAGCGCAACATTTTATGTGGCGTCATTACGGCATGTACCTAAGTTATATAGGTATACACGTCAGCTTTGACAACGGTTTAGCATTAAACTAGACATTGGCCGATACCGATGTTGGAATTTTTAGTTAATATCAGCGGATTCCGATATGTTCACCGATATCATGCATCCCTACTAAATTTGCCATAAAGTAGCCCGAGAGTATTTTTGAAATTGTATTATTGTAATGCATCCGAGCATGTTTTCCACAAACTGCTCTATCCCTGGTGAGTCCGGTAACACTACGGTGTCCAGAGGGACTACTTTATGTGAGAACTGTAAACCTCACTGGGTGTGTCTGTCAAAACCCCAACAGGTTATCAATTTCAGTCTCTGGGAGACATTTAGGTGACACATTGTATCACTTTAAATGCTTATCCTCATAGCAAATAACAAAATAATTTTTGAATGCAACACATATATATACAAATGCATCCCAAGTCATCATAAGCATTTTGCTAAGAAGCCTGGAGAATTAAAAGAAAATAGACATTAATTAGGGGAACGTAAATGTTCACATCAAATGTTATTCCAAATCTGTCCTAGAGTCCATTTCCTGTCCTCTGAGGCCCCCATGTCTCCAAAAGAAAAAACAAACCCGGCCCGCAAAGTTGTAATTCCTTCAGCTACACTCAACGTATTTGTTTAGTTTTACCCACTTTTTAAATTAGGAAGAGGGAGATCAAAAATCAAAAAAGGAAATGTCTACATCAGAAGACTTTCACATCCTCTCAAGCAGTAACTGGAGTATGAGGCTAAAACAAAAAAAACATACCAATGTTGCTAATTACATAATAACAATAACGCATCAAAAGACTGAGTGCCGTCTGTCTAAAAAAACTGTAGTGCAGAACTTATTTAGCCACAGGTCATGCAAGGGTCTGCTAGCTGTGCCAGGTATGTAATAAACATAACGTACCACTTACATTACAGTACAGCAGACAACTGGGCCAACATCATAAACACACTGTAAATGATGCTCACTGGGTCACACCAGTTTAGCAGCACAGCTTTCCCTATATAGCAGAGATTAACCATGAGAAATGCAGATGCAGCATTTCTGGAAACTGCTTCAATTGCACTGTTGTTTTCCAGTCAAACAAAGATGAGGACATCTTGCAAAGCTCTATCCTGGATGCAGTTTCCTTAGGGCAAAAGTAAACTAAAGCCATAATCTGCAGCCCAATAGATTTTCTTCTGCTCTACATATTGATGAAATCCATAACAGAGGGAGAGGGCAATGACCTGGGAGAGAGGGATCATGGAGCTTGTGGGGGGGGGGGCAAACTCAACATCAAGCAGTCCATGGAAAGTGTGTTCCTTCAACATCAGTATTCCTGTAAATACTGCAAAACAAGGCATATACTTTCTACACAATACTAAAGTATATGGGGTGTTCTGTTCTGGATTGCCATTCCACCCAAATTTTCAAATATGTAGACTTGTTCTCATTCCAATGCTCACTATACTGGACTGTGCCAATTCTTCAATGATTACTTCTCCACACAATAAGAGCAACATACCTGCTGCTTCCAGTATTCGCACTATACTACAGTAGCATCCAAGTCTGGGGTCTGGTCTGAACGACTTCCACTACGGCCTGCTGGTGAAATCATCAGCCTAGATTTATACTGATACCAGTAAGTGCAGACAGACAGCAGCTGTAAAAGTCACTCTCTCTGCTCTGGACCCCCCAAAGACAACCGAAACCCCAGAGCCATGATCTAGTGTATGCCTTACTGTGTGTAGACTAGTACGCTTTTCATAATTGAAATGTGAGTAAAGTTTTATACTGGAGCAAAAACTTGCTACAGGCAATGCCATATCTCTCTCATATGTCTCAGCAAAGAAAACTGAATAAAACAATGATCAGAGGAACAGCTGATGACCTGAGTTTTGACACCAATGCCAATGTGTCCCTATGGGTATTGTCTGTCTACCACCACAACGATGCATGTTTGTGTAGAAAGTGTGGCAAGTATAGTATCTACAGCCTTACGATAAACAATTAAATGTTCATTTCAAGCACTTCCTAATACAAAGCATATGCACAATGTCCCCAAACAATGCCTCCGTTCTACTAAATAACAGCTGAAACTGCTTAAGCAGTCTCAAATAGACTTGAGCCGTTTACATGACAGAAACTCTAACCAACATAAGGGACTGGAAACCACAGAGAAATCATGGCTAAACAAAGACCATATGGTACGTTTCAGACAGACTTCCACTCTCAGATACTACAGCGTTCTTTTTTCATACAAAATTATACATTTTCCCATATATCACCTCATGGTATTAAACATCTAAAAATGTGTTTGAATGCATAACCGCACATTTAGTCAAATTAACTTTAGAGCCTATTTAGACTAGCAATCGCAGATAAACATGTGGAGTATTAAAATCATGCAAACACTACTGTATACAGTATTGCCATGGCATCAACAGTTGCTATATAAACAGCTGCTATATATTATAATGTCAACATTTCCTTTTGCCTTAAGTCCCAGTTGTTCCCTCCCCATCACCACAGAGCTGACTCTGAGCTTGGCTAGATGGCCTTCACTTATTGTGAAGGTTCTGAGTAGGCCAAGGCAGAGTACAGACAAGGGACTGTTGTTGGAGGAGCGCTGAGTCAGAGAGAGAGCAGGGAGCCAAACAACACAAAGTCACAGACATAACGTGGCATATGCATCTATGTATATGCTATGGGTTGAAGAGTAAGAACAACATGTTTTCCCTCATATGTGATCTTGGTGAAGATGTTGGTTTTCTGAACCATTGCAGTTGGTGGAGTGAGGTTCATTGTGCAGGAGTTTCCTTACATTTACGTCCCAGAGCAGAGGCCTAATTGTCACTTTTGAAGCAAATATAAAAAATTGCCAGAGTACTACACTTCCTTTAACAAAAATAGCCTGTTCTATAAATAAACATTTCTGAAAAGACTGAATGCCTGTTCAGAAATTGGGGTTGAGGAAAAACACCTCTCCCTCACAGACACACATTCATACATGTAACATGGTTACGGTAAGGCATGTGAATATCTTCTTCTTACCCTGAATCTATGCAGTAGGAGGAGCAACTGACAAAATACCGGCTAAATCAGATGACTGAGGAATGTTATGAGAACAACAAATGAACACAAGGTTGCCAAATCTTTACAGATAGCAGTATGACCTTGTCATTGATCTCATGCCAAGCTTTTCACCTGAACTCTTTCAGTTCACTTGCCATGGATCCAGTAACACAATATGCTCCAAGTTAACATTAAAGTGAGGCCTTCCTTGACTTCTCTGCTCCCCACTGCTTACATTTCTCTCTTACTCTGCTCTAGTAACTGTGATCATTGGCATGTACCATTACCTCGTTCCTGGCGATACAGTAACCGACACCAGTCTGAGCCCAGGGAGGCAAGGAACATTTGATTTATTAACACATCTTTTTCATTATTGTGTTCAAACAGAGACAGAATTAGTGCCACACTAAACATCTCCAACATCCAGAGTCATTCTATACCATGCTCAAGGATAGAGTCAGCTCAATCTACAATTACTGAGTCAAGCCATCTGTTGTTGACCAGAAGTTCCCCTACTGTCTCTCTGCTTCTGTAAACAACAGATAAAGAAATCGCATGGTCCTATTTTTAATAGACTCATTGCAGTGTTTGGGCTGTCTCTGGGACCCCCCTAAAACAAGCCTCGAGGAACCATCCCCCCACACCCCTCCAGGCAGCCCAGATTAATGCCATACTACACTGGTTTACTGTCATTGTCCCCCATTAAGAGGCCTTTCAGTGAGATGACAGCGATAAGAGACAGTCTGCTGCTCTGAGATCATTCTAAGCCATTCAGACAGCTGTGTTTGAGTCGAGGATGCATAATCCACCACACACATGAATTAGGCACAGGCTGGAGAGGGTTGTGGAGGGGGCAGTGTGTTTTTACAAGCCTTACTTAATCCCTCTGAGCAGCCAATGCAGGGCAGCTGGGAGCAGTGTAATGTTTAAACTGTATGGTAGTAAGCTAAAGAGTCTGTCTGGGAAGGAGAAGGGTAATGTAAGAACACTATGGGACATTTCCACTAAGGATTTACCAAGGTGTTTAAGTGACTTTTCTGTTTCCATCTACGTGGACCGACACCCGTGTCTCACTGGCCAAGATGACAACCTGCTCTGACTTGGAGCCAAGACAAGGCCCTGGGTACTTTTCATCTGTCATTTACATAACAATGGCTAACTATGAACTTTAACACCTCCTCACAAAGCAACAGTCTTGAGTGATGCAGAGGTTGTTGATACTGCTCACCACAAGTCTTTAGGAAACACAATAACACTAGAGCTCAGATTAACATAAAACACTGGCGATACCCTGGTGTGGGGGTAAGTCTAGATGGAAAAGCACGATTCTCATATTAATTAATGGAACGACATTGACTACACTCCCAATATTTATATTTCACTAATATTTAAAATGAGGAATATTGTGAAATGTGTAGGTGTGTGGTGCATGATAACTTAGCCAGACCAGAAGGGAGCTAAGTGCTGTAAATCACAGAGACCTCAGGAATAGGGCTACACAAGGACTCTAATATCGTAGTACTTCAAAAGGCTTGAACACCTCCCTGTCCCATTGATGCACCCAGCCAGTCTCATTCCTTTTGCTGAACCACTAACAGATTCTATGACTGGTCACCTGCAGTTTGACCAGGTCTCAAGTTCTCTCCTGATTGGCTCTGTAGTCAAGATGCAGCTGTGGATTTCTGATTGGTGCCTAGGATGGAGCAGACTGGATATAACCTGGTTTCTGGGAATGTGCTTGGCCATTAACCACAGACGGACTTACTGAGACAGAAAAACAGGGCCAAAAATGCTTAGGCTAAAATTCTAACAATGTATTCACAGACACAAAAAAATGCATGAGCTCTTCTCCTTTAGGATGACCTTGTATAGCTAGGAACTGTAAGACACCTGCTACTGTGTTTTGTTGTTTTTTCTTTACCAGTGAAACTTCTTTTTAGACATGGCTTGCTTCCTGATATAACAGTTTCCTTCATGCAACATTGTGTTTAATACTAAACTGGGAGAGTACATTTACACCACCTGGCCCTGTCAATACATGTCTACAATAAATGATCCAGTTCCAATTAGGGTGTTGAAGGCGCTTGCACTTCGTAACAGCCTTAGGTCAATGCAACACAGTCTAACCTGTATGAAACAGTTGCAACAGGGTCTAGCCTAACCAGTAAGATAAAGTTGCAGCAAAATAGGCTAACCTGTAACAGACTGGA
Organism: Oncorhynchus kisutch; assembly: GCF_002021735.2. Lineage (NCBI taxonomy): Eukaryota > Metazoa > Chordata > Actinopteri > Salmoniformes > Salmonidae > Oncorhynchus > Oncorhynchus kisutch. The sequence continues at coordinate 19,616,088 of NC_034179.2, forward strand.
GGTGTCAGGTGAGGACATGCCTTTAGGGGATTACTGTCTGGTCTGTCTCCTATTTCAAAACAAAAAGATGCACTTGGGCCGTGAGAAACAGGGGGGCGGGGAGGAGGTGCATAGGGAAGAGTAGCTGGGACTAGGATGTACTCTATGAACTTTAAAGACACAGCTGGAAGCGCTGAGCAAGACTTTTTAATTACTGTAGACACTCCACTTAATTCCTGATCATTCTTGATCAAGTATGTTTGTTTATTCCATGTGTAACTCTGTGTTGTTTTGTGTCGCCCTGCTTTGCTTTATCTTGGCCAGATCACAGTTATAAATGAGAACTTGTTCTCAACTAGCCTACCTGGTTAAGTAAAGGTGAAATAAATAAATAAAATAAAAAATTTATTCTCAGCTGAGTTGCTCATTAACTTGAATCCCTATTGCAGGTAGATCGTTGTAGATTAAAGGGATCCTGAAAGACATTTAGCATTGATTTGACACTAACATTGTGGTAGTCCTTGGATAAAATAACTATTATATTACAAGGGCTATTTGGCAAATGGCTGACTTCATACAACTATTTATACTGGCATTCCTTGTTTTTGTGAAAAGAATGAATGTCTGGCTCTGGAATGAATTCCACTGCAAGGTCAAGCTGACACATAGCCCTAAAATAGAATCAGGATATTTTGTTTCTATTGCTCTTGATGAGCTCTTTATAAAAAGCACAGTATGTGGTATTGCTGAAAGCAAAATGAATGTGGTCTGTGGAGCTAGATGATCCACAGTAACCCCACTACTACAGTATATGAGGAGGGTTTTCTCAGTCAATAGACATAATGACACATGGGTATGGTATTGACTAAGGCTGTCCATCTATAGGCCACATATAATATGTATGGGCCAATAGCTCAACTTAAACCACTCATGAGACACTTCCCAAAACTAGTAAATTCATATGATGGGGTGAATTCTATGCAAAACCAGAATTCAACCAAAACATAATAAATCTGTTATTAAAAAGGCAGGTCTTCAACTGCTTCAGATATTTTTTTCATGAGTGAACACTTTGGAAAGTGTGTTTCAGTCCAAGACTCTTCCACAACCGCCAATGGCATGTTTCGCCAGGGAGAATGAGAGTTGACTATCGGATCACAGTTTAGATCATTTTCTATCTACTAACACTAAGGGGACCAGTGGAAACAGTAAACTGTAGCCAATCTTGTGGACAGAATATTATTTTTTTAAATAGCAAAGCAAGTGTGAGAAGTGGTTATGTGGGTGTTAACTATCAAAGAGGATGGTTACAGAGATACGGACGGACTGTTCCTAAGCAACCTAAATGTGAAAAACACCCACGGGTTGCAACTCCTACTGTTAAAATACGTTAGTCAGCCATAAGCAATGGTTATGTTTTACAACAGCATCAGATACAATACCCTGTTATTTGTGGAAATAATATTTGCATATAGTCTCTCACTTTTATAATTACAAGCTAATAAAGGTTTCTAGGTTTATAATCTACGTATATCTTATCTTCCGTATGTCATATGGGCACATTAATTAATAGTACTAAACACAGAGTACTTTCCTACAGACAATCACACCCCAAAACTGCCTTGGGCCTCTTGAAAACAAAGTATTCCAGTGACTCAGAAGGAATCTTCAACTCCTACATATTTCAGTGAATGTATTCTGCCTTAAAAATCCATCTGTCAAAAACATTGGAACAGTTCTGAAATGTACATTGATTTATGAAATGTAATGTGTTAAAAAAAACAAAAAAACTAGTTGCCTGACTTTTGGTTTATCCCCAGCTTCCAGATTAGGTACGTACTCATCCAAGATGACGGATGTACCCAATTTAAAGTGTTTAAATCACCCCCTTCATAGCCACACTTCCTCTCTGGCACTGATGCCATCTGATTACAGTCACTGTCTTCATTTTTAATTTAAACTTTATTTAAGTAGGAAACTATTTAACTGTGACTACTGATGAGTCACACTCAGTGGAAGTTAGTCACTCCCTGTAGGATCTTTAGGAAACACAGCCTGGAAAAGTCACTCCCAAATGATTCAGTCACAACTATGGAGAAACTACCATGGAGGCTGTTACTGAAATAACTTTATGGCAGAGGGCTTCGTCGCTATGACAGTCACAGAGCCATACGGATCGATGAATGAATGAAAACATTGTCAGGCAAGAACATACCACCACAACCGCAAAACCCCATTGAAAAGTAATGCATGTTCTTACATCGCTCTTCCTAAACTTTGCTTTAAAACTCTTCATCTTAGGCCTGGTCCATACAGTTTCCCACGTGTCCAGGTGAGCCTCTGAAACAAACAAAAATATTAAAAGTATAAGATGTGTAACTCATAAGTCGTCTCTAAAGTGCAACAGGGAGAAGCAACATGTGCAAATGTAACACTTTTCTCTGATTTCATGGTAACTTATTTGAGAGTTGGCCCTTATTATTATGCATGTGTAACTGTAATTTTAACCATTTGCAATATAAACGTGTCTTGCACTCATCCGCGCAATAGCCTTCCCAGCACTAATGAATAAAAACAAACTATGGGACAGAACGTATAGGCTGATACAAAGTATCCATCGCGAGTCCCATGGCACGGTTTGAAGTTATTTTGAGGTGGTCACAGTAACGTTAGCCTGTAGCAATAGATTGCTGTATATAATTGCTACAATTAGTGCACAACGTTCAACGGCAACAGATTTTATTTGTACTCCGATACATTTGTATCATTCAACCACGCTTGCTCTTTAGCGAAAGATAGGAACAGCTAGCAAGCTAACAATTCAGTCTAGCATCAACTTTGTAAATAATGTATGAACACGCTGCACACTTACCCTTTAAAAGTTGGGACTCACAGTAATATTCTGTTCGACAGCCTACAGATTTGACTAAATTGTCAGTCGGTAGAAATATATTAAAATAGAATCGACAAACAGAAAAGGAATAGCTAGTGTGAACAAATAGCCCGCCTAGATAGGCTATGCTGGCTAGGCTCAGGCTGAATACATTAAAAGTTGGACTATTCAAGTGCCTATCGCTTTGCTCGGAAGCTAGCTCACTGAGTGTTACTCCAGTTGAAATGGTGACGTCATTCCTCCCCCGTGACCAAATATTTCTGCATATTCCCAATCATGAATAAACCTTTTGTAGGCTAAATGTGCAATTGAATTATAGTCTTGTGTTTATTGTAATATTTGACAACAATTACAACAGGTAAACACTTTACAACACCAACGTGACTGATCACACTTCTCTAATAGGTAGACAGCAATAGCATATACGCAAAAGCACACTACATTTCTCCTAAAGGCTGCACCCCATAGGTATGCGCAAAAATAGCAACACTACTGTATAAGCTACAAATAGACAGTGTTCTGCCCTTCTGTCTATTTTTCATATTTTCTCCGATGCAAATCTATTCTCTCACTGTTAACATTAATTGTTTTACTTATGAGATGGTTTATGTCTGCTTTAATGCTTTGTCTATCCAATGTGAACATCTGTGATATCATCAGGCTCTTGCTCTCTTAGCTCAGCAGAATGGTTTACTATACAAACATTTAGACCCCAAACATCAGTGCAATCTAGCCTCACCAGATATATAGGCTATTTCATGGTAGACCTACAGCATTTGAATCATGCATGAAGCCATGTTACAAAGACATCTGGCTGGATTAATGAAGCAACAAAAGTTGCCTGTGGTAGCCTACATCTGTCCATCTAATCCACATTGCCATAAAGGATGTCACCAGCCTGGTTAGATTTTTGTTCTACAGTCAAGGCCCCCAGACATAAGCGACTTAAGCGGTCGCTTATTCGAGCCCCTGGCCACTAGGAGGCCCCAGACCAATTTGAAAATAAATATATTTAATAATATATATACAGTGGGGAGAACAAGCATTTGATAACCTGCAAAATCGGCAGTGTTTACTACTTACAAAGCATGTAGAGGTCTATAATTTTTATCATAGGTACACTTCAACTGGGGGAGACGGAATCTAAAACAAAAATCCAGAAAATCACATTGTATGATTTCTAAGTAATTAATTTGCATTTTATTGCATGACATAAGTATTTGATCACCTACCAACCAGTAAGAATTCCGGCTCTCACAGACCTGTTAAATTTTCTTTAAGAAGCCCCCTGTTCTCCACTCATTACCTGTATTAACTGCACCTGTTTGAACTCGTTATCTGTTTATAAAAGACACCCGTCCACTCACTCAAACAGACTCCAACCTCTCCACAATGGCCAAGACAGAGAGCTGTGTAAGGACATCAGGGATAAAATTGTAGACCTGCACAAGGCTGGGATGGGCTACAGGACAATAGGCAAGCAGCTTGGTGAGAAGGCAACAACTGTTGGCGCAATTATTAGAAAATGGAAGAAGTTCAAGATGACGGTCAATCACCCTCGGTCTGGGGCTCCATGCAAGATCTCACCTCGTGGGGCATCAATGATCATGAGGAAGGTGAGGGATAAGCCCAGAACTACACGGCAGGACCTGGTCAATGACCTGAAGAGAGCTGGGACCACAGTCTCAAAGAAAACCATTAGTAACACACTACGCCGTCATGGATTTAAAATCCTGCATCGCAGGCAAGGTCCCCCTGCTCAAGCCAGCGCATGTCCAGGCCCGTCTGAAGTTCGCCAGTGACCATCTGGATGATCCAGAGGAGGAATGGGAGAAGGTCATGTGGTCTGATGAGACAAAAATAGTTTTTTTTCTAAACTACACTCGCCGTGTTTGGAGGAAGAAGGATGAGTACAACCAAGAACACCATCCCAACTGTGAAGCATGGAGGTGGAAACATCATTCTTTGGGGATGCTTTTCTGCAAAGGGGACAGGATGACTGCACTGTATTGAGGGGAGGATGGATGGGGCCATGTATCGCGAGATCTTGGCCAACAACCTCCTTTCCTCAGTAAGAGCATTGAAGATGGGTCGTGGCTGGGTCTTCCAGCATGACAATGACCCGAAAACACACAGCCAGGGCAACTAAGGAGTGGCTCTGTAAGAAGCATCTCAAGGTCCTGGAGTGGCCTAGCCAGTCTCCAGACCTGAACCCAATAGAAAATCTTTGGAGGGAGCTGAAAGTCCGTATTGCCCAGCGACAGCCCTGAAACCTGAAGGATCTGGAGAAGGTCTGTATGGAGGAGTGGGCCAAAATCCCTGCTGCAGTGTGTGCAAACCTGGTCAAGAACTATAGGGAACATATGATCTCTGTAATTGCAAACAAAGGTTTCTGCACCAAATATTAAGTTCTGCTTTCTGATGTATCAAATACTTATGTCATGCAATAAAATGCTAATTAGTTACTTAAATCATACAATGGGTTTTTCTGGATGTTTGTTTTAGATTCCGTCTCTCACAGTTTAAGTGTACCTATGATAAAAAGTTAGACCTCTACATGCTTTGTAAGTAGGGAAACCTGCAAAATTGGCAGTGTATCAAATACTTGTTCTCCCCACTTTATATAGGAACTCAGTTAGCTCTCAACTTACTGTTAATAGTTAGAATAGTGCAAGGTTAGAATTTGGTTGTTCATCAGCAGTTTCTCTTGTTATGTCAGTCACTCAGCTAACAATTTAAGATTGGTAAATTAGTCAAACCATCTATCTAAACTTGTAGTAATTATGGACGAATGCCAACTGGGAACGGAATGCACGAAACCAGGCTGCCTAAGTATGGTTCTCAATCAGAGACAACGGTTGACAGCTGCCTCTGATTGGGAACCATACCAGGCCAAACACACAGAAATACAAACATAGAACAAATCAGAATACCCACATCACACCCTGGCCAAACTAAAACTAGAAACACACAAAGCAATCTACGGTCAGGGCGACACAGGGGACTTCCAGTTGGCTCCGATTGATTTGTATCACACTCTCATATTATCAATATGGCATAAGTCCTGGCAAAATTAGTAGAATTGCATGAAATTTGTTGTAAAATTGCAAAATGATCTCTCTGTCCCATGGCAAATGTGTAGAACTGCAGAAAGCTTGCTTTAAAACTGCAACACTTTCTCTACGTCCCATGGCAAAAGGTGTAAAATTGAAGGACATTTTCTTTAAAACATTTATTTTCTCTCTGTCAACAGGAGGGACACTAAAATGTTTTTCCCGCAAGGTAGATCTCGCTCAGGGCCCGAAAAGGCTAGGGCCGACCCTGCCTACAATACTGGGCTGGAACAAAAACATGCACACCCTATAGGTCTCAACGTAACGATCAGTACTGAAGAACAGCCTCTACCAGGCTGACCTCAATTTTGCCTCAGCATGATGGATATTGAGCTAACTCTACCCTGGAGATTAAAGGAGCATCATTGCTCAAGTCTCATTCATGATGTAATAGCAGTGAAATATCATCCACTGAGAGTTTTATCGCAAGACTTTAGCAATTGACGAGGGGCATCAGCAAAAAATTCAATAGTATCGGTCTTCTTTTTTTCCATTCTGTTTAACTGTTAACAGAGATGGGCAATTACTGCACCAAAACCCTCCTATGTGGGCTTTGTAGTCAGGACTGCATAATACCCAGAGTGAGATTGCATCAATGTTGCACGCTCTGCAGGGATTACACTGTTGGTGCTGTTACACTATGGGAAGTTCTTTCTATAAATCTGTCCAGTAGATGGTGGTAATGCTCTGTAATTTCCTCTCTACTCATTCATCCTCACTATGGTGCTGAGATCGTGTAGGGGTGTGTGGGCTGAAAGTGCAAGATGCTCTGCTCTCGAGATATATACACTCTGTGGACAGTTTATTAGGAACACCCATCTAATACCGGGTCAGACCCCCCATTGCCTCCAGAACAGCTACAGATACGCTGTGGCGTTCAAATGTTGCACAATTGGTATCAAGGGACCTAACGTGTGCCAAGAAAAAATTATCCACATCATTACACCACCACCAGCCTGTACCATTGACACCAGGCAGAATGGGGCCATGAACTCATTCTGCTTATGCCAAATCCTGACGCAACAGGAACTGGGATTTGTCGGACCAGGCATTGTTTTTCCACTCCTCAATTGTCCAGTGTTGGTGATCGCGTACCCACTGGAGCCGCTTCTTGTTTTAAGCTGATAGGACTGGATCCCGGTGTGGTCGTCTGCTGCAATAACCCATCCATGACAAAGACCAACGAGTTGTGTGTTCAGAGATGCCAGTCTGCACACCACTGTTGTACTGCACTGTTATTTGCCTGTTTGTGGCTCACCTGTTAGCTTGCACGATACTTGCCATTCTCCTTTGACTTCTCTCATCAACGAGCTGTTTTCACCCACAGGACAGCCTCTGACTGGATGTTTTGTTGTTTGTCGCACTATTCTCGGTAAAACCTTGACAGCCTTGTGTGTGAAAAGCCCAGGAGTCCGTCCATTTCTGAGATACTGAAACCGGCGCCTGGCACTGACGATCATATCACGCTCAAAGTCACTTCGGTCACCCGTTTTGCCCATTTTAACTTCCCATCTAACAGCAAATGAATGCCTCAATGCCTGTCTATTAGATGGCCACTCTCTGGCCTCTCTTGGCCTAGAGAAGAGATTGCTTGGCTCGGTCATAGGGGGGAGACTATAAAGACACTCCTGACTTGTAAAACGACTAACCAACATCTAAAACTGACCCTTACCTTAACCTTAGCCTTAACCAAGCCACTAAACCTAACCGTAACCCTAAACCTAACCCTAATCCTAACTTTAATTTAATTTGAACCAATTCGGTAATAAAATGTTTGTTTGCAGGTCAGGAGTGTCCGTATAGCCTTTTCTGTCAAGAGTAGAACCCACCTTTAGGCTTCTACTCTTGGATTTAATAAACTGTCAGCTCTTACATTGATTGAAGCCTTTTTCCAGAAGCCTTTTCGGCGAGCATTACTTTGACATGACACATCCACAGAAAAGGATCTCATGACAGCACAGCAGTCATATTTCAACATTTTGTATGTTTATCTTGATATTTTCCCCCAATTTCCACAGGTCTTTTGGGAATAAGATTGGTACTGAAAGTCCTGCTGCAGTCCTACAGCAACAAGAATTCTGCTCCCATGAGTCTCTCCTCTCATTAATATTTTAGTCCTTTTCATCCATCCTTAGTCTGATGTTGGTGTTGTAATATTTGGAAAATCAAGAATACGACTATATTAATTTTAGAAATAATGGTAGACCGAGAATAGTGTTATTGTCGGAGAAAATAAATCCTTCAAACTAGCTGCTTTTCTTGTTTTATGGATTTTGTAAATTATTAAGTGACAGGACCTGTTTTACTGCATAATGAAATATATTTTGCAAACAAAACAAAAGTTAAAAGTTATTATTGTGCTTGTCCTTGCTGTGGTCTTCGCTGTGCTGTGGTCTTTATACTGTAGTTCATTCTTGCCCTGTGAATCTTCACATCTTTGCATAATGTCAATGTGCTATGGGCATCAAAAATCTGTGTGAACAAAGGCAGCAACTAGCATGTACTGCCCAGCCCAATGCTTAATGTTTACCTCACCTCATCCATGTAGCCTATCTAATGTAACCTGCCTAAGTTTCAAGTCAGCTTGAGAATGCATTGAAAAGCCCACTGAAAAGCCCCTCTCTATTTTTCATTGAAACATACATCCCCTAGAAAGAAAAATAACTGTCAGGAAAAAGTTGGCACCACTCTAGTTGCACATTTGATCTTTCATGCAAAGTAGCTAGACCTCATGGCATCTGACTGGTTCAAAAGGTAATTAACCATGGAAAAATGCACACACAGTATGTTGCAAAAAAGTGGTAATCAATAGAGTTAGATCTACCAGTACCCCCACACACCATACCTGGCAAGCGTCTGCCTTTGTTGTCTTGACTTTGTTGTCTTGACTCTTGCCATTTCGGGCGGCAGGGTAGCCTAGTGGTTAGAGCGTTGGACTAGTAACCAGAAGGTTGCAAGTTCAAATCCCCTAGCTGACCAGGTACAGATCTGTTGTTCTGCCCCTGAATAGGCTGTCATTTAATGTTAAGCATTTATTCTTAACTGACTTGCCTAGTTTAATAAAGAAAAAGTAAGAACAAAAATACCCCCCTACTGTTTAGCACCAGGTAATTATCTTGTGATGATGATCCAGACCTTTTCTTTTACCACATCCTATGTCTGAAATGGATATTGGTGTATCTTGCGCTACATGATGCAAGCGTCGTCATGGCATCTTCAATAAACAAATACATTCAGACATCAACCTAAATAGAACTATTGATGCCGCATGTTCTACTAATGAGGCCCTAATGTGTCTACAGTTGCTGTGATTAATTCAACTTGATCAACATGATGTTTTCTGCCTATGTTTTGTCACTGTAGGTGCCCGGCATATAGTACTCCTCTATGTTCACCCACTGTGTGTCTTTGCTGCTCGTCAGAGTGAGCTCCAAGGAGGGCTGTCACTGATTTCTTAGACTCCCCAAAGAAACTGCAATTCAAGGCACAGTTTTTCTTGTTCACATTATGCAGTATACTTTCCTCTGAACTGGCCATTTCTAAATAGTATAATCACACACAATATAAATGAAAGCAAAAAAACGATAATTTTTACAGTACGGTGTATGTATGGTGTCCTTGCCTGAACTCTGTAAATATGATACTGTATTACCATGGTGTTAATACAGGCTATCAGTCAATTAACCTACCCCTTACAGTATCACCGCCTGGTACGGCAACTGCACCGCCAGCAACTGCAGGGCTCTCCAGAGGGTGGTGTGGTCTGCACCGGGGGCACACTGCGTGCCCTCCAGGACACCTACAGCACCCGATGTCACAGGATGGCCAAAAATATCATCAAGGACATCAACCATCCGAGCTACAGCCTGTTCACCCCGCTACCATCCAGTGAGGCAAGGTCAGTACAGGTGCATCTAAGCTGGGACCGAGAGACTGAAAAACAGCTTCTATCTCAAGGCCATCAGACTGTTATATAGCCATCACTAGCCGGCTACCACCCGTTTACTCAACCCTGCACCTTAGAGGCTGCTGCACAACATACATAGACATGGAATCACTGGTCACTTTAATAATGGAACACTAGTCACTTTAATAATGTTTACATACTGTTTTACTCATTTCATATGTATTCTATTCTACTGTATGTTTGTCAATGCCACTCCGTCAATGCCACTCCGACATTGCTCGTCCTCATATTTATACATTACTTAATTCCATTCCATTCTTTTACTTTTATATTTGTGTGTATAGTTGTGAATGTTTGATAGTACGGCACTGTTGGAGCTAGGAACACAAGCATTTCGCTACACCCGCAATAACATCTGTTAAATATGTGTACGTGACCAACACAATTTGATTTGATTTGAGCTGCTGTTAGAACCCACTGGTCTCGGAGTCCCTCCACAAAGGTGACTATATCGACCTGAAGGGACACCATCTTTATAGACCTCATTATAGACCTGAAGGGACACCATCCATGGCTTGGAGTGAGGCTTGACCTCATGTCCTCCCACGATGGTAACCTCAGAGCAAGCTGTGTCACAGTAGATACAGTACAGCACAGTGCTTTAGAGTAACACAACGTGACAGCCACTGACAGATTGAAAAATGGACATAAAGGTAACTACTTGCTAATTTCCAAACAGAGGCAATCAAGAGGGTGGTTTGCACTAGTGTTCCCCAAAACATATGATTCTGCTGAATCTGTCCATCCTGTGGCCTGGTAGAGCAGCCCACTGAGTCCATGGAAGAAGGCACCTTGTATGTGTTCAGCACGAGGGGTGAGGGGGCTGACATAAGACAGGGCTCTGCTTTTACTGTGGTTCTTTTTTTTCTCTTGTGGTTTTGATTTTCAAGTTTGGAAAATACAAACACATAGCCAATATGCTGTTCACACCACCTGCAGACGATGCCTTGGTTTTGACAACTTTGACTTGAAAGATGTTTTCTCAAGACTGTGTTTCTGGTCTCTTTCCGACTGTTACACTGCTTGCAAAAAGTGTGAACTAGCTGGAGAAACGTGTCATGTGTTTTAGCACGTACAGTATTTACAGTGCCCTCCGTAATTACTGGGGCAGTGAAGCATTGTTTGTTATTTTAGCTCTGTACTCCAGCACTTTGTATTTTAAATTATACAATGACTATAAGGTTAAACTGCAGACTGTCAGCTTTACTTTGAGAGTATTTTCATGCATATTGTGTGAACCGTTTAGAAATTACAGAACTTTCTATACATAGTCCCCCCATTTTCGGGGAGAAAAAGAATTATGGCAAATTCACTTGTGTTTTTTCAAGTATTCAAAAGTTTAGTATTTGGTCCCATATTCCTATATTCCCATTAATCAAGCTTGTGACTCTACCAATTTATTGGATGCATTCGCTGTTTGTTTTGGTTGGGGTTTTTTTTTCAGATTATTTTGTGCCCTATAGAAATTAATGGATAAATAATATATTGTGTCATTTTGGAGTCACTTTTATTGTAAATAAGAATGGAACATGTTTCTAAACACTTCTACATGAATGTGGATGCTACCATGATTACGGATAGTCCTGAATTAATTGTGAATAATGATGAGTGAAAAAGTTACAGACGCACAAATATCATACACCCCCCAAAATGCTATCTTCCCCTGCTATTGCAATGGTGAAAGGTTAGCGTGACTTGAAAGTATGATATTTGTGCATCTGTAACTTTCTGTGTGTTTAGAAACATTTAAAAGTGACCACGTGGACAGTCAGCGTCTTGACAAGTTGCTATCTATGTATTTGTATCTTTCTCACTCATCATAACTGTTTAGAAACATATTATATTCTTATTTACAATAAAAGTGACTCCAAAATTACACAATACATTATTTACCAATGTAAACAGGGTGGTTCAAGGTTGCATCGTGCCTAAACATGTATTTTTACTGCTCTAATTACGTTACTAACCAGTTTATAATAGCAATAAGGCACCTCAGGGGTTTGTGATATATGGACAATTGTCACGTCCTGACCTTAGATCCTTTAAATTCTCTATTTGGTAGGTCAGGGTGTGACTAGGGTGGGAAATCTATGTTTATATTTCTTTGTTTTTGGCCGAGTATGGTACCCAATCAGAGGCAGCTGTCTATCGTTGTCTCTGATTGGGGATCATACTTAGGCAGCCCTTTTTCCCACATTTAGGTTGTGGGATCTTGTCTTTTTGTGTTGCTTATGTTGCACTCCTAGCTTTACGTTCGTTGAGTTGTTTATTGTTTTTTGGTGGAACGTGTATAATTAAAGAAAATGTAGGCCTACCACGCTGCACCGTCTTCATTTAACGACGGACGTAACAGAAGATCCCACCAAAAACGGATCAAGCAGCGTGGCCAGGAAGAGTGGACATGGGAGGACATCCTGGATGGCAAAGGATCCTGGACGTGGGAGGAGATCCTGGCCGGAAGGGATCACCTCCCATGGGAACAGGTGGAAGCATCGAGGGAGAAATGGCGACGAGACCAGGAGTCACGGCAACGACGGAAGCCTGATAGGCAGCTCCCCCCAAAAATTGGGGGGGGCACACGGGGAGATTGTTGGAGTCAGGGTTTAGACCTGAGCCAACTCCCCGCGCTTACCGTGGGTAGCCTGTGACCGTTCAGGCACCGTGTTATGCGATGATGCGCACTGTGTCTCCAGTGCGCATTCACAGTCCGGTGCGCTCGTTGCCGGCTCCTCGCATTTGTGCTAGAGTTGGCATTCAGCCAGGACGGATTGAGCCGGGTCAGCACTCCTGGTCTCCGGTGCGTCTCTTCGGCCCAGGATATCCTGCGCCGGCTCTGTGCACTGTGTCTCCGGTGCGCCTTCACAGCCCAGTGCTTCCTGTGCCTGCTCCCCGCATTTGCCGGGCGAAAGTAAGCATCCAGCCAGGACGGGTTGTGCCAGCTCTACGCTCGAGACCTCCAGTGCGCCTCCACGGTCCAGTGTATCCGGTGACGGTCTCCAGTCCGGAGCCTCCAGTCGACGGTCCCCAGTCCAGAGCCTCCAGCGACGGTCCCCTGTCCGGAGCCTGCAGCGACGGTCCCCTGTCCGGAGCCTGAAGTGACTGTCCCCGGTCCGGAGCCTGCAGCAACGATCCGCAGTCCAGAGTCTCCGGCGATGATCCACGGTCCGGTTCCACAGAAGCGGAGGGATCAGCGTAGGGAGCGGGGGCTACGTCCCGAACAGGAGCCACCACCGAGGGTAGATGCCCACCCGGACCCTCCCTTATAGGTACAGGTTTGCAGCCAGGCATCCGCACCTTTGCGGGGGGGGGGGGGGGGGTATTGTCACGCCCTGACCTTAGAGATCCTTTAAATTCTCTATTTGGAAGGTCAGGGTGTGACTAGGGTGGGAAATCTATGTTTATATTTCTTTGTTTTTGGCCGAGTGTGGTTCCCAATCAGAGGCAGCTGTCTCTCGTTGTCTCTGATTGGGGATCATACTTAGGCAACCTTTTTCCCACATTTAGGTTGTGGGATCTTGTCTTTTTGTGTTGCATATGTTGCACTCCTAGCTTTACGTTCATTGAGTTGTTTATTGTTTTTTGGTGGAACGTGTATAATTAAAGAAAATGCACGCCTACCACGCTGCACCTTGGTCTTCATTTAACGATGGACGTTACACCAATATACCACGGCTAAGAGCTGTGTCCATGCACTCTGCGTTGCATCGTTCGTAAGACCACCCCTTAGCCGTGGTATATTGGCCATATGCCACACCTCCTCGGAAATTATTGCCCTAATCATACCATGGCATTGTTGAATACTCCTTTCTGATTGCCGTTCTAGAGCATGTATTATTTCCCTATAACACACAGTGTATTTGCATGGTAGAAGTCAAAGGCTATAGTTCATTTTTATATGTTTTGTTTGAGCTGCTTTTAAAAGCAAAAGTCAAATTGAAAACAGTATTGGTATTGTTGAATTTGATTTTCATAATAGCAAACTAGGACTGATGGTTTGGTAAGCCAAACTAGCAAGTCTATGGTTACCACGGCAACTACTGTAGCCATCTAGTAAACTTGCTAGCTACTTCAGTGGATGTTGAACACATTTCTACCAGCAAATGAACACATTTCTAGTGGAAAATGTGTTAAATTATAGCCATGGTATAAAAGGGATAATCAACTCGGGGCTCTCTGCGTTCTCTGGAAAATAATGCAACTCCGTGGAAGGTCAGTTACACACCTTCCACGTTTTTCAATATTTTCCATAAAACAAACACATAGCCCCTCTTTGATTATCCCTTACTTAGTTTCTATTGCGAACCAAATAATCTGCAGCACAACCAAAACAAACTGCAAAGGCATTCAACAAGTTTGTCGAGTCACAAGCTTGATTTAATCATTGAGTGCTAGGAATATGGGAAACAAATTCTAAAGTTATGAGTACTTTAATACACATAAGTGAATTTGTCCCAAACTTTTGATCTCCTAAAATGGGGGGACAATGTACAAAAAGTGTTGTAATTTCTAAACGGTTCACCGGATATGGATGAAAATACCCACAAATTAAAGCTGACAGTCTACACTTTAACCTCAGAGTCATTGTTTGATTTAAAATCCAAACTTTTGGAGTATAGAGCCTAAAGAAGAAAACATTCTTCACTGTCCCAAAAATTGCATTCGGAAAGTATTTAGACCCCTTGACGTTTTCCACATTTTGTTACGTTACAGCCTTATTCTAAAAAATCTACACACACTACACCATAGTGAAAAGAGAAAACAGGTTTGTAGAATTTTTTCAAAATGATTTAAATAAAAACAGAAACACCTTATTTACATAAGTATTCAGACCCTTTGCTATGAGACTCGAAATTGAGCTCAGGTGCCTCCTGTTTCCATTGATCATCCTTGAGTTTCTACAACTTGATTGGAGTCCACCTGTGGTAAATACAATTGATTGGACATGATTTGCAAAGACACACACCAGTCTGTATAAGGTCCCACAGTTGACAGTGCATGTCAGAACAAAAACCAAGCCATGAGGTCGAAGGAATTGTCCGTAGAGCTCCTTGACAGGATTCTGTTGCGGTACAGATCTGTAGAAGGGTAGCAAAACATTTCTGCAGCATTGAAGGTCCCCAAGAACACAGTGGCCTCCATCATTCTTAGTGGAAGAAGTTTGGAACCACCTAAACTCTTCCTAGAGGTGGCTGCCCGGGCAAACTGAGCAATCTGTGGAGAAGGGCCTTGGTCAGGGAGGTGACCAAGAACCCAATGATCACTCTGACAGAGCTTCAGAGTTCCTCTGTGGAGATGGGAGAATATTCCAGAAGTACAACCATCTCTGCAGCACTTCACCAATCAGGCCTTTATGGTAGAGTGGCCAGATGGAAGTCACTACTCAATAAAAGGCCCATGAAAGAGCGCTTGGAGTCACCTAAAGACTCTCAGACCATGAGAAACAAGATTCTCAGGACTGATGAAACCAAGATTCAACTCTTTGGCCTGAATGCTCAGCGTCACATCTGGAGGAAACCTGGCACCATCCCTACGGTGAAGCATGGTGGTGGCAGCAGCATCATGCTGTGGGGATTTTTTTCAGTGGCAAGGACTGGGAGACTAGTCAGGATCAAGGGAAAGATGAGCGGAGTAAAGTACATAGAGATGCATGCTGAAAACCTGCTCCAGAGCAAGGTTCACCTTCCAACACGACAACGACCACAAGCACACAGCCAAGACAACGCAGGAGTTGCTTCGGGACAAGTCTCTGAATGTCCTTGAGTGGCCCAGAAAACCCCCGGACTTGAACCCGATCAAAACATCTCTGGAGATACCTGAAAATAGCTGTACAGTGACGCTCACCATCCAACTTGACAGTGCTTGAGAGGATCTGCAAGAAGAATGGGAGAAACTCCCCAAATAAGGGTGTGCCAATTTTGTAGCTTCATACCCCAGAAGATTCAAGGCTGTAATTGCTGCCATAGGTGCTTCAACAAAGTACAGAGTAAAAGGTCTGAATACTTACGTAAATGTGATATTTCAGTTTTTATTTTTAATACATTTGTAAACGATTCTTAACCCAGTTTTTGCTTTGTCATTGTGGGGTATTGTGTGTAGAAAACCATTTAATTCATTTTAGAATAAGGCTGTAACGTAACAAAATGTGAGGAAAGTCAAGGGGTCTGAATACTTTCCGAATGCACTGTCTCATTCAGACCAGACTCAAATTGAAATAGTGTACATGATAAATTGATAAAAGTTTGATTTAAGGTAGATTGTCACGCCCTGACCTTAGAGATCGATGCCCACCCAGACCCTCCCCTATAGGTTTAGGTTTTGCGTCCGGAGTCCGCACCTTTGGGGGGATGGTACCGTCACGCCCTGACCTTAGAGATCCTTTTATGTCTCTATTTTGGTTTGGTCAGGGTGTGAGTTGGGGTGGGCATTCTATGTTGTGTGTTCTATGTTTTCTATTTCTGTGTGATTGGCCGGGTTTGATTCTCAATCAGAGGCAGCTGTCTATCATTGTCTCTGATTGAGAACCATACTTAGGTAGCCTTTTCCCACTTGTGTGGTGTGGGTAATTGTTTTCTGTTTTCTGTCTTTCTGCACCAGATAGAACTGTTTTGGTTTCGTTCGTGCTCTTCGTTGTTTTTTTGTTAATCAGTGTTCAGTTCAAATAATAAAGATGAACCGGTACCACGCTGCGCCTTGGTCCTCCACTCCTTCCAACAGCCGTTACATGGATCTTCTGAAACAACACTTGTCTAAGGCTGTTACTTAAGGTTTAACACTGTTGTTTTAATAAATGTAACGACATGTACTCTAAAATGTAATCTACGCAGTGCTGTAAAGTACTTAAGTAAAAATACTTAAGTCGTTTTTTGGGGTATCTGTACTTAACTTTACTATTATATTTTTTGACAACTTGTAGTTTTACTCCACTACATTCCTAAAGAACATGATGTACGTTTTACTCCTTACAATTTCCCTGACAGCCCGCAATTGACTCAGCGTCGTCAGAGTTAGGGGAGGTTTGAGTTGGTTCAGTCAGGAGTTGATGGACAGTCAGAAGAGAAAATGAAATGGTAGGAGGGACATCCCAGCATCAAGTGGTTTCAGATTTCACATCCTACATCAGACAGGTGCAAAAAATGGGAACCAGGGCAGGGAACTTTACATCTAAGAGGTGTTAAAAGCTTTTTGAGAAAAGGGCTTTCTCCCCAGTGCACAAAGGTATAAACCCCACCCATTTCCACAATTTATGTTCTTAAAATATTATTTTAAACCTAACTCTAACTCTAACCTTAACCCAAACCTTAACCACACTGTTAACCTTATGCCTAACCGTAAACTTAAATTAAGACCAAAAAGCACATGTTGACTTTTTGGCTGTGCAATCTGACTTTTTGGCTATGGAAGCTAGTGGACTCAACCCAGTGCTTGCTTCTCAGTCAGACACAGCAGAGCAGAGATACTTCCTGTCAACACTGTTCACTCAATGTTTATTTTTATTTTTATAACAGAGAGTAATGTACAATTTTCAAGGCAATGCAGTATGAGTTTGAAGATTTGATTTTGTCTCAGAGGATTTTCTAAATCTCTAATGTGTCATGTTAAATATATTGTCTTGCTTAATCCATTGTCGTTCTTGAAATGTTAGCGCTGTGTAAAGATATCAAACATTTAAAGACACAACTCTTACACTGTAAAATGTGGCTCTTTTAACAGTTTTTGACACTGACAATCAAACTTAAGTTTAGACCTAGGGCTGAGTTGTTACCTTTCTATCAGTTCAGAGACAGGGGTCTTGTGCAACAGTAGATCACCTTTCATCATATTTCAGAATTCTTTGAAGAAGAGTAGCCCGAAGAAGTATATCTTATCAGCCGCACTACCTGAGATAAAAGTGTCTTGCTTAATCCATTGTTAATTAACTTTGTCTCTGTTTTAGGCCTACCTCATACCTGCAGATTATACACATATTCATCTTTATACTTTCTGTGGTGATCTTTTAAACTTCAAGACACTTGTATTTTGTTCTATCATAGACAAGCAAACAGACAATTAATGGCCAGATTGTTCTTTATGCTCTGTCAGAGATGTACAGCACACCATCCAATATGGTTCCTTGGGCACTCAAAGTTGACATCTAAGACATTGTCAACTCAACTGTCCTTAAAAATGTTTCCAGTTGTAGACACGGATATGGACTGTTTTGTTTTTGTGCAATTAGAAATATAATTTCTGTCCTATGTAGTCACACAAAAACACACACACACACACACTTCATTGACAAGGAAAATACTAAGCAACTACAGTTCAGTATGTCTTTGTTCTACTTTAACTACAGATGCTCCGGGTGTATGAACAATGGTTGGCGAAGAAAACTCACTGGAGGAAATGTACTGCAGACAACCTTTATAAAAGATGAAGAAAGTCAATTGCAACTTCTATAACTGTTGCAACTGCTTTTGAACGATTGAAGGGGCCAAATGTTAGCTGCTGTTAGACACAAAAACATGTCAGATGACCTGGGACCAAGAAAACTGCCATATGACAAAGATAATAATAACTGGGGGGGTGCTTATATTAGTCCTGTTACACACAAGTGTGAAATGGAAACATTTGCTTTGCATATTTCAACTCCCAGGGGCTCCATTGTACAACACCCCTGGAGCAATTAGGGTTAAGTGCCTTGCTCAAGGGCACAGCAACACATTTTTCTAATTGTCAGCTCCAGTATTTCAACCAGCAACCTTTCGGTTACTGGCCCAACGATCTAACCTCGAGGCTACCTGTCACCAGTATAGAGCGTGAGGTTAACTGTTCAAACAAGGTATAGGGACTATGTGGTGTGTATGAGTAACTTGTGGTCATCAACCCTCTTCCCAACTTCTGAGTTGAAGATGACAGACACATAGAAAC
Organism: Oncorhynchus kisutch; assembly: GCF_002021735.2. Lineage (NCBI taxonomy): Eukaryota > Metazoa > Chordata > Actinopteri > Salmoniformes > Salmonidae > Oncorhynchus > Oncorhynchus kisutch. The sequence continues at coordinate 19,634,947 of NC_034179.2, forward strand.
TAAGAGTTTACAAAACATTCACAGTATCTTTCTCTCACTGTTTTATCTGATGACAATAACAGTACAACTAAAATCTCACAGGGAGGCTTGCTGGCATTATACCTTATAAGAAACCTCATAAGAAGCTGATAGCAATACACAAAATAGTGTTAGAGCATTGGACCAGTAAGTGAAAGTAAACATCTGTTGTTTACATCTGTAAACATCTGTTGTCCCCTGAACAAGGCAATTATCCCACTGCTCATAGGCTGCCATTGTAAATAAGAATTTGTTCTTAACTGACTTGCCAGGTTAAATAAAACATTTTAAAAAATAGTGGGGGGTGGGGGGGAGTATATGCATTTTTTTTCCTAAGGAGAGAACAGGAAGGATAACAGTCCAAAGTTTGGAAGAAGAAGATAAGAGATACATTTGAATGCCCATGGGACACAGCTCCTTCTTTGACCGACCCTATTACCATGATCATCCATTAGCCTCGAGGTAAAACATTTTTTAGAATAGTCTGAGTGAATTGACTAGGCTGTAGATCAAGAGTCCTAGGGGGGTGGGGTTATTCTTTTTCTTCTGTTTTTGAGAATACCAATTATTTTAATTGGTCCAGTATAAAAACTACTAAGCAGAATACAGATTGGCAGCTGAAGATGTTTCACCTGAATATCTGTTTTCAAAGCAAGCTGCTGTTTTCAAAGCAAGCTGGAACAATTGAAGCAAGGTGACATAGGTCGCCAGGTGACAGTGTCAGAAAATAATATTGCTGGATGTGATCAATTTTTAGAGGCCATTCTCAAGAGGAAGCGATGATAAATGATAACAAGCATGCTTTCATGTAAGACACCTACACAATGTCCTTCAAACCCTTCTACTGGGATTGCTGTGTGTGTGTGTGTGTGTGTGTGTGTGTGTGTGTGTGTGTGTGTGTGTGTGTGTGTGTGTGTGTGTGTGTGTGCGTGCGTGCGTGCGTGCGTGCGTGCGTGCGTGCGTGCGTGCGTGCGTGCGTGCGTGCGTGCGTGCGTGGTGAATAATAATAATAATAAAAAAGCTATTATTGTAACCTGTGTTGTATCACCTGAAATTCATTTAGACTTTCTCTTCACTACTGCCAAATGCGTTACTTAATTGCTAACAAAATATTACAAATTGGGAAAAATGAACAAAAATAAAAAGTAATAGGAATAGATCAAGCTAACTATCTCTAGGGTATAATTTTGCCATGGAAATATTATCATTTAGATGTGAAATAGTAAATCATGCCTCACACACTGTATTTTGCCTCTAGGTAATTCATATCATGTAAATTATTAATGTAGTTTTCTGTACTCACCTGAATAGAAACAGCAGAGAAAGCACTCTATTCAACTGAAAAAGTTATATTACTTTTTCTCTTCTTCCAAGTCTCTCACTGAAAGTATTTTCAAAACAAACTGTCATCTTCCCAGGGCTCACATCTAGACCCATTGACTTGTGGTTGATTTTGCATAGCGAGTAGAGCAAAAGCACACTGGCAAATCTTCAATTTTACATATCAGCTGGGTGTCTCTCCACAACATGCTCTTAGATGTCCCTGTGTTCAGTGCTGTAGCAGAATTCACTGATTATTCTCATGCTGTCATGACATATTCTTGAATAAATAATGCAGTCTGAAGGAGAAAAAACTTGTTTGATATTTTTACTGCATTAGGCGCTAGTAACACAAGCATTTCGCTGCACCTGCTATAACATCTGCTAAACTATGAACGCGACCAATAAACATTGATTTGATTTAAAGATGAAGGTACCATGACACCTGAGAATTGAAGTGTTAAAAAGAGTGCAGCATAGAGGAACATAAGGTGATATAACAGAGACTAGGATCAAATTGTCATAAATGTAATACATAGTTTAAAGTTCTAAATCATATTCATGATAACCTTGGGTTGGCATTAGGAAAGAACTCAATTTAAGTGTAACTAAACTTTACAATCTTTCACCTAAGAGGCATTTTTGAAAATGGTTGTATATAACGTACTGTTACATGTAAGGGATTACAAAAAAAACGGTAACGGTAACCGTTACATTACCAGCAAAAATATTGTAACCAGATTACAGACACTTTTGAAAAACTAGATGATTACTTCAAGGATTACTTTTAAATTCAGAAAGGATGTCTGCAGAAAAAAATATTTGACACTTTTCTGTTTTCTCAATGACATTCAAATCAGCATTGGAAAAAAGGGCAATTTTAAGTTTGTTGCACCTGAGTGGGTCTGACCACAAGTCAAAGACCACTACGATGACACACCAAATGTGTTTGATGGATCGCGGGAAAAGAGCAGGAAAAGGCTTTTGTCGGCTACAGTCCAAGCTATGTCTTCCAATGGTACGACTGCTGTCAGCATCCAAAGATTATCCAACTTGAATAAATGCTTGGTGATAAGAATGAAAGCAGAGGTTTAGTCTACGGCGATATGGATATCACTTATTATTGATATACAGTGGCGGATTTAGGTATAGGCGACATGGGCGGCCACCCGGGGAGGCATCTTGCGTGGTGCCCGCACAAATAAAATCCTAATGGTGGCATTTGCACAATCGGTTTTCTATCGCTCAGGGAGCCATACAAGCTAGAACCGCCGCTGACTACATACAGTAGCGCACTGATGTGAATCACACTGCTGCTCTCTCATTTAACTATTTGCGCATTACTGATTGTGGTTGTTGTGGATGGCTGTTCACAAATCTAAATGTGTTTTTGACCACAACAATTGTTGAATTCAAGAAGTTTAAACTGCCTGTCAATCATTGTTTTGACACCAGTGGACAGCCAGTGAAAAAAATGGGCTCTTGCATCAGCTGCATAGTGCGGTTCCAAGCCTATGGAATAAAAGTGGGCCTTTCATGCTCAGTCTAATTCATGCTGATCTAAATAATAATAATCCATCGGCCGAATGGACTCATGCTCAAACTTGCACACTTTTGATAGACTTACAAGAGCAATCCGTAATTGCTACATACATGTTTAGACGTATAAATTATAGATATATTAACATTTATTCTTGAAGAATATAATTTACATATCCCTCTTGAGCTTAGATCAACTTTCACACTCCATGAGAACCCAAAATATAAGCTTGTTTTATTCCAATGTTTGTAAACATTATACATGTAAACAAGCACTGTATAGCCTCATAACATGGTTAAAACAATACTTTTTATATCATGCATGGTCAGTCCTATTAATCTGAAAGTGGTTACATTTCTCCAGGCACATCCCTCAGCTTTTTACCAAAACAGAGGTGGGACAACCGTTTTGTTATTGTTTCATCTCTGGATTTGACCTCTAAACAGCTGCATATTACCTAGATATCAAAGTTTCACCAACAAAAGGTAAACAATAGGCCTCTAGCAAATGCAGCATTTGGCATTCTTTTTTCACGTGTAAATAGCACTTTTCAGTAGTGCACAAAGCATGCCATTCCATGAGCGCAGCATTCATTTTTCGACTTGAATCAATGAGCCCAATCAGTCCTCCATGACAAGAAAATCACAAACAACAGAGTAGGGCTGGCTAATAAGTCCTTAATTTTGGGGTCATGCTCATGTAAAACAATTTGGCGAATCTATACTTCCATATTTCCAAGTCCTATTCTTGAAGATCAAGGGGTATAACAATTATTGGAAAGACTGGAATACTGATAGACTTTGGATTTTAATGTAAAGAGTAATCGTATTATTTAATCGTATTATATGTAGTAGAAAGCGATGGGTTAGAAGAAGCGTACTATACATAACCAACCCATAAAGTAAAATATAACATCCATATATGGCCAGCTATGTAAACTTTAACATTGATATATCCTGCAATAGATGACATTCAATTGGTAACATACATTTTTGTCTTCTTCTAATGCCTCTTAAGGGGAAAGTAATCTAATTACGTTACTGAGTTTGGGTAATCCAAAAGTTACGTTACTGATTACAATTTTGGACAGGTAACTAGTAACTGTAACAGATTACATTTAGAAAGTAACCTACCCAACCCTGTGTACACTTACAGTTTGTGTCACAGTAAAGGCCTTATGCTCCACAGGTGACAAGGGGCTTTATGTAAGTAAGAGTGCCAAAGCCCTTATTCTGGGTCCTGTGATGTGAGCCCCTCAATAAGTATTGTGGTAAAACAAGAAAATAAAAATGATTTCCTACTAAGCAGAATACAAATTGATTCGACTGAGTATGTGTATTCAAAGCAAGCTAGTACAATTGAAGGAAAGTGACTTATTTTAAGTTGCAATGCCTCAAGAGTATGTGACAGAGGTTGGCAGGTGACAGTGATAGAAAAGAGGATTGCGGGATGTGAACTTTTGTTAGAGGCCATTCTGAAGAGGAGACGATAAATGATAACAAACATGCCTTCAAGTGAGACACTCACACCTACATAATACACAAAGTGTGTGTGTGTGTGTGTGTGTGTGTGTGTGTGTGTGTGTGTGTGTGTGTGTGTGTGTGTGTGTGTGTGTGTGTGTGTGTGTGTGTGTGTGTGTGTGTGTGTGTGTGTGTGTGAACGCAAGAGAGATGTGGGGGTCTTGATATGGCTTTTGGACATGTGTTTCTATAATCGAGGAGCAGGTATCATGCATGTTTTTCACCCCGGGGCTAAATCAAAGCTTTTTATTCAGAGGTGAATATAATCACACTGTGTCGCTCAAAGGTTTTACCAGCAAAGCACAGTTCTCTGTTAACCCATATGTTAACCTTTCGCTTTCTTTTCTTTGAAAAACAAATGCTTTCTTCTTCTTTCAACCCTTACTTTTCATCACTGCTCAAAGTATAACAGAAAGGACAAACCACCAATAGCCACGGGAAGTAGGGGTGCTGAAGAATTGTGATATAAAATATATTTACAGTGCATTCGGAGCGTGTACTACAGTTTTTTAGATCACAGCCTTATTCTAAAATGGATTAAATTAATAATGAGGGTAAATGAGCAAGACAAAATACACAAGTGCTTTTGAACGGGGTATGAATCAACTGTTTCCAGTGAGTATCAAGAATGGTCCACCACCCAAAGGACATCCAGCCAACTTGACACAACTGTGGGAAGCATTGGAGTCAACATGGGCCAGCATCCCTGTAGAACGTTTTGACACCTTGTCAATAATAGGAACGTGTTCCAAATGATTGGTATACTCAGCGTATATAAATGGTTTGTATAGACAATATGGACAGATATGAATAGAAAAGGTGTGTACAGCAGTAGTTATATAGGATGAGCCATGACAGAATTCAGTATATTCATAAACAGTGGGTAAAACAGTATGTAAACATTATTAAAGTGACCAGTGTTCAATGACTCTATTTACAGTGTATTCAGGAAGTATTCAGACCCATTACGTTCTTGCACATTTTGCTACATTACAGCCTTATTCTAAAATGAATTCAATTGTTTTTTTTATAAATTAAAAAACATGTCTAAGCAATCTACGCACAATAGCCCATAATGACAAAGCGAAAACAGTTTTTTTGAAATGTACAAATGTCTAAAAGAACTAAAACAGAAATACCTTATTTACATAAGTATTCAGACCCTTTGCTATGAGACTCGAAATTGATCTCAGGTGCATCCTGTTTCCATTGATCATCCTTGAGATGTTACAGTCCACCTGTGGTAAATGCAATTGATTGGACATGATTTGGAAAGGCACTCACCTTTTTTATTTATTTGATTTATTTCACCTTTATTTAACCCGGTAGGCAAGTTGAGAACAAGTTCTCATTTACAATTGCGACCTGGCCAAGATAAAGCAAAGCAGTTCGACAGATACAACGACACAGAGTTACACATGGAGTAAAACAAACATACAGTCAATAATACAGTATAAACAAGTCTATATATGATGTGAGCAAATGAGGTGAGAAGGGAGGTAAAGGCAAAAAAAGGCCATGGTGGCAAAGTAAATACAATATAGCAAGTAAAACACTGGAATGGTAGTTTTGCAATGGAAGAATGTGCAAAGTAGAAATAAAAATAATGGGGTGCAAAGGAGCAAAATAAATAAATAAATAAAATACAGTAGGGAAAGAGGTAGTTGTTTGGGCTAAATTATAGGTGGGCTATAGGGGGTGACTAGAGAGATATACCTGCTGGAGCGTGTGCTACAGGTGGGAGATGCTATGGTGACCAGCGAGCTGAGATAAGGGGGGACTTTACCTAGCAGGGTCTTGTAGATGACATGGAGCCAGTGGGTTTGGCGACGAGTATGAAGCGAGGGCCAGCCAACGAGAGCGTACAGGTCACAATGGTGGGTAGTATATGGGGCTTTGGTGACAAAACGGATTGCACTGTGATAGACTGCATCCAATTTGTTGAGTAGGGTATTGGAGGCTATTTTGTAAATGACATCGCCAAAGTCGAGGATTGGTAGGATGGTCAGTTTTACAAGGGTATGTTTGGCAGCATGAGTGAAGGATGCTTTGTTGCGAAATAGGAAGCCAATTCTAGATTTAACTTTGGATTGGAGATGTTTGATATGGGTCTGGAAGGAGAGTTTACAGTCTAACCAGACACCTAAGTATTTGTAGTTGTCCACGTATTCTAAATCAGAGCCGTCCAGAGTAGTGATGTTGGACAGGCGGGTAGGTGCAGGTAGCGATCGGTTGAAGAGCATGCATTTAGTTTTACTTGTATTTAAGAGCAATTGGAGACCACGGAAGGAGAGTTATCTACAGTGGGGCAAAAAAGTATTTAGTCAGCCACCAATTGTGCAAGTTCTCCCACTTAAAAAGATGAGAGCGGCCTGTAATTTTCGTCATCGGTACACTTCAACTATGACAGACAAAATGAGATTTTTTTTCTCCAGAAATTCACATTGTAGGATTTTTAATGAATATATTTGCAAATTATGGTGGAAAACAAGTATTTGGTCAATAACAAAAGTTTATCTCAATACTTTGTTATATACCCTTTGTTGGCAATGACAGAGGTCAAATGTTTTCTGTAAGTCTTCACAAGGTTTTCACACACTGTTGCTGGTATTTTGACCCATTCCTCCATGCAGATCTCCTCTAGAGCAGTGATGTTTTGGGGCTGTTGCTGGGCAACACGCACTTTCAACTCCCTCCAAAGATTTTCTATGGGGTTGAGATCTGGAGACTGGCTAGGCCACTCCAGGACCTTGAAATGCTTCTTACGAAGCCACTCCTTCGTTGCCCGGGCGGTGTGTTTGGGATCATTGTCATGCTGAAAGACCCAGCCACATTTCATCTTCAATGCCCTTGCTGATGGAAGGAGGTTTTCACTCAAAATCTCATGATACATGGCCCCATTCATTCTTTCCTTTACACGGATCAGTCGTCCTGGTCCCTTTGCAGAAAAACAGCCCCAACGCATGATGTTTCCACCCTCATGCTTCACAGTAGGTATTGCGTTCTTTGGATGCAACTCAGCATTCTTTGTCCTCCAAACACGACGAGTTGAGTTTTTACCAAAAAGTTATATTTTGGTTTCATCTGACCATATGACATTCTCCCAATCTTCTTCTGGATTATCCAAATGCTCTCTAGCAAACCTCAGACGGGCCTGGACATGTACTGGCTTAAGCAGGGGGACACGTCTGGCACTGCAGGATTTGAGTCCCTGGCGGCGTAGTGTGTTACTGATGGTAGGCTTTGTTACGTTGGTCACAGCTCTCTGCAGGTCATTCACTAGGTCCCCCCGTGTGGTTCTGGGATTTTTGCTCACCGTTCTTGTGATAATTTTGACCCCACGGGGTGAGATCTTGCGTGGAGCCCCAGATCGAGGGTGATTATCAGTGGTCTTGTATGTCTTCCATTTCCTAATAATTGCTCCCACAGTTGATTTCTTCAAACCAAACTGCTTACCTATTGCATATTCAGTCTTCCCAGCCTGGTGCAGGTCTACAATTTTGTTTCAGGTGTCCTTTGACAGCTCTTTGGTCTTGGCCATAGTGGAGTTTGGAGTGTGACTGTTCGAGGTTCTGGACAGGTGTTTTTATACTGATAACAAGTTCAAACAGGTGCCATTAATACAGGTAATGAGTGGAGGACAGAGGAGTCTCTTAAAGAAGAAGTTACAGGTCTGTGAGAGCCAGAAATCTTGCTTGTTTGTAGGTGACCAAATACTTATTTTCCACCATAATCTGCAAATAAATTCATAAAAAATCCTACAATGTGATTTTCTGGATTTTTATTTCTCATTTTGTCTGTCATAGCTGATGTGTACCTATGATGAACATTACAGGCCTCTCTCATCTTTTTAAGTGGGAGAACTTGCACAATTTGTGGCTGACTCAACTTTTTTTTGCCTCACTGTACATAAAGTCCCACAGTTGACAATGCATGTCAGAGCAAAAACCAAGCCATGAGGTCAAAGGAATTGTCCGTAGAGCTCAGAGACAGGGTTGTGTCGAGGCGAAAATCTGGGGAAGGGTACCAACAAATATCTGTAGCATTGAAGGTACCCAAGAACACAGTGCTCTCCATCATTCTTAAATGGAAGAAGTTTGGAACCACCAAGACTCTTTCTAGAGCTGGCTGCCCGGCCAAACTGAGCAATCGGGGGAGAAGGGCCTTGGTCAGGGAGGTGACCAAGAACCCGAAGGTTCCAGAGTTCCTCTGTGGAGATGGGAGAACCTTCAAGAAGGACAGCCATCTCTGCAGCACTCCACCAATCAGGCCTTTATGGTAGAGTGGCCAGACGGAAGCCACTCCTCAGTAAAAGGCACATGACAGCCTAATTGGAGTTTGCCAAACGGTACATAAAGGACTCTCAGACCACAAGAAGCATAGGTGGTGGCAGTATCCTGCTGTGGGGGTGTTATATCAGCGACAGAGACTGCGAGACTGGTCAGGATTGAGGGAAAGATGAATGGAGCAGAGTATAGAGAGATCCTTGATGAAAACCTGCTCCAGAGTGCTCAGGACCTCAGACTGGGGCGAAGGTTCATCTTCCAACAGGACAATGACCCTAAGCACACAGCCAAGACAATGCAGGAGTGACTTCGGGACAAGTCTCTGAATGTCCTTGAGTTGCCCAGCCAGAGCCCGGACTTTAACCTGATCGGACATCTCTGGAGAGACCTGAAAATAGCTCTGCAGTGACATTTCCCATCCAACCTGACAGAGCTTGAGAGGATCTGCAGAGAAGAATGGGAGAAACTCCCCAAATACAGTTGTGCCAAGCTTATAACTTCATACCCAAGAAGACTCAAGACTGTATTCGCTGCCAAAGGTGCTTCAACAAAGTACTGAGTAAAGAGTCTGAATACTTATGTAAATGTGATATTTCATACATTTGCAAAGATTTCTAAAAAGCTGTTTTTGCTTTGTCTTTATGGGGTATTGTGTTTAGATTGATGATTTTTACTTCTTTTTTTTAACCCATTTTAGAATCAAGCTGTAACATGACAAAATGTGAAAATGTCAAGTGGGCTGATTACTTTCCAAATGCACTGTATATATAATTATTGTTTTTATAAATATTTGTTCACAAAAGTAGTGCACTGGGTCTTGTACTAATGGACAGATATAGACCTTGTAGCAGGCCCCCCAAAAATGTTCAGCATCTCTGCCTTGGCAAAAACGGTAGTTGTGTAATTAAGAATAGTATTTTTCAGGATGCCATAGTTTGAATTGTAAGAGTTATTGCCTTGTCACTTTCTCTGCTATTGTCATTCTAATGGAATCCATAATGAACAAAACCCTGTCCTCAAACATTTACATCAAAAGGTGCAAAGTTATGGGCAAAGACACAAAACATTCACCTCAAATTAAATATTTTTCTTCATCAAATAACATTGAAACAACCACCTTTTCTGCAGTATTAATTTACCATCCTTACAAACCTCGTAATGTAAATGTATATTACTGTATTGTACATTGGATGGTCATCTAGGTTTGGAACCTGTAGACTTTCCATCACCATGAAGAAAAACATGTGCAATACAATAATTGAGTAGGCCTACAATGAGACATCAAGTGGTTTGTGATGATGTGATGTGATGATGTGGCTTAGATGGTAGAGCATGGTGCTTGCAATGCTAAGGTTGTGGGTTTAATTCCAACAGTGGGGCAGTACGAAAATATATGCATTCACTACTGTAAGTAGAGTGTTTAGTAAAAGGAATGAATAGACCATTTCATTTTTTTAAAGTTTCATTTGCATAGTATTTCAAGAAACTGGAAAACCTAGTGAGGAGAACAAGTATTTGATACCCTGCCAATTTTGCAGGTTTTCCTACATACAAAGCATGTAGAGGTCTGTAATTTTTTATCATAGGTACACTTCAACTGTGACAGACGGAATCTAAAACAAAAATCCAGAAAATCACATTGTATGATTTTTAAGTAATTAATTTGCATTTTATTGCATGACATAAGTATTTGATCACCTACCAACCAGTAAGAATTCCGGATCTCACAGACCTTTTAGTTTTTCTTTAAGAAGCCCTCCTGTTCTCCACTCATTACCTGTTTGAACTGCACCTATTTGAACTCGTTACCTGTATAAAAGACACCTGTCCACACACTCAATCAAACAGACTCCAACCTCTCCACAATGGCCAAGACCAGAGAGCTGTGTAAGGACATCAGGGATAAGATTGTAGACTGGGCTGGGATGGGCTACAGGACAATAGGCAAGCAGCTTGGTGAGAAGGCAACAACTGTTGGCGCAATTATTAGAAAATGGAAGAAGTTCAAGATGACGGTCAATCACCCTCGGTCTGGGGCTCAATGCAAGATCTCACCTCGTGGGGCATCAATGATCATGAGGAAGGTGAGGGATCAGTCCAGAACTACACGGCAGGACCTGGTCAATGACCTGAAGAGAGCTGGGACCACAGTTTCAAAGAAAACCATTAGTAACACACTACACCGTCATGGATTAAAATCCTGCAGTGAGCGTAAGGTCCCCCCTGCTCAAGCCAGCGCATGTCCAGGACCGTCTGAAGTTTGCCAATGACCACCTGGATGATGCAGACGAGGAATGGGAGAAGGTCATGTGGTCTGATGAGACCGTGTTTGGAGGAAGAAGAAGTATGAGTACAACCATGAAGCATGGAGGTGGAGACATCGTTCTTTGGGGATGCTTTTCTGCAAAGGGGACAGGACGACTGCACCGTATTAAGGGGAGGATGGATGGGGCCATGTATCGCGAGATCTTGGCCAACAACCTCCTTCCAACAGTAAGAGCATTGAAGATGGATCGTGGCTGGGTCTTCCAGCATGACAACGACCCGAAACACACAGCCAGGGCAACTAAGGAGTGGCTCTGTAAGAAGCATCTCAAGGTCCTGGAGTGGCCTAGCCAGTATTCAGACCTGAACCCAATAGAACATCTTTGGAGGGAGCTGAAAGTCCATATTGCCCAGCGACAGCCCCGAAACCTGAAGGATCTGGAGAAGGTCTGTATGGAGGAGTAGGCCAAAATCACTGCTACAGTGTGTGCAAACCTGGTCAAGAACTATAGGAAACGTATGATCTCTGTAATTGCAAACAAAGGTTTCTGTACTAAATATTAAGTTCTGCTTTTCTGATGTATCAAATGCTTACAGTATGTCATGCAATAAAATGAATGACTTAAAAATCATACAATGTGATTTTCTGGATTTTTGTTTTAAATTCCGTCTGTCACAGTTGAAGTGTACCTATGATTTTAAAAAATACAGACCTCTACATGCTTTGTAAGTAGGAAAACCTGCTGTATATCAAGCAAGTATTTTTATATTCCACAAATATTATTAGATTAACTGTTTTGTACAGATAATTATCAGACTCAAGCCACAAATGCTGGTAAACACTCAAATAGATGTCGTATTTTAAAAAATTACAAAAGTAGTGTACTGGGCCTTTACTAGTCTATATTAGTGGACCAATAGACTTCTTCAGCAGGGGCAAATATTTGTTTTCTGCATCGCAACACCCCCAACTCTAAACTACTTCCTGCTGCTATGAAACGACCAATATAAAAATAATGGATACATTTTTATAAAGGGTTGAATCATTTAGCATGGAATGTCTTAAAGAAGATGAAAATGTCCGTTGATGGGATTTTATAGTTGTCAGCGTTTGATATCTTCCCCTTTCTTGGCTGTATGACTGCTATCAAATGTCAAAATCATTTCAAAACCTTGCCATCCACTTTTCCTCAAATCTACTGATCACTTTATCTCATTATATGCAGATGATATTTTACTCTATCTAGGCAATGCATATTAACCGCTCCCAAACGCTTTGAAGAGCATAGATAAATGCAGCTTCATCTCAAGAAAAGTTATAAAAGGAATCTAAACAAGTCAGCCCTACTGCCCCTCGGCACTTCCTTAGATAAAACAGACAGAAACATTAACAGAACAGTCCAATCAATTCAATCGGACCTCTGTAGATGGAATAATATAACAGTTGCTTTAACCGGCATAACATCTATTGTCAAAATGAATACGCCACGACAAAATGTCTGTAATTCAATACATGCCATAGATAATTTAGCCTTCAGGTATCAAGATTTTTTAAAACAAATGATTTAATAAAATATTGAATTTCGCCTGAATAACACATTCATAAATGGCTAAAAAGACAGTCAAAAAATAAAGTATAAGAATAAGGTTTTGAAGTGTCTGTCCTATATCTAGGAAATGTTTTGGTTTTCTTGGACACATATTTAACCCTTTATTTTGTTGGCACAAAACTACCTCCATATTTCCATTTGTTTGTATGGATTGCCTTCAGAAGGAGAGTACCATCGTGTTCGTGAGAATCTCCCCTTTCCATAGTAGGTCATATTAGTTTGTAGCTCAAACGGTTCATACGCTACAGACAGAAGTTGCCATATCAGCTTTACCCACTTCAGACGAGTCCCGAGACAGTGTTGGGGATGTGGAGCAGGGCGACGTGCCTGGTAAAACTGATGAGGAGGATAAAGATAATTATTGTTTTATTATCTCACTTCATCAAATCAATCAATTACATTATAAGTAGTAATCCGTTTTGCATCAACAGTTGTCAAAAAGTGGTTTACAGTTGATGATTGAGATAACATTTGTATTTATAATCAAAATAAATGTATGTAATGTACTGAAAAGCCTAACTGGAAGGCATGGCTCTCTCACACAACTGCAGATCACGTGGCAGTGGAATTGAAGCCACAAACTTAAGTTTACCTCATACATTTTTCAGGTAATATGGAGCTCTCCAGGATTAATGGCAGAGTAATACAATTATGGGTCTATGATATAATGCATGAGCTCAAATGGTTTATGACTCCCTTTTCGTTCCATTAAAGATGTACTGCAGCGGGGAGAAGAGATTTGGATAGATCCATTGTCGCTCATGTTCACAAACTCCCTAAAACCAGCACTGCTGCCAGCGCCATAAATGCACATGCGTAAAAAGGCACATTGTCCAATCCCTGCGGCGATGTTTAAATAAGACACGTCCCAGGTAGATCCTTTCAAGTCATACCCCACTTAACACTCAGAGGAAGGGTCCCTTCATTTCTTCATGATGATATAACCGTTCACACAATATTAATGTTTTTACGCATTATGTTTTATTGATATTATTATTTATTTTTTAATTCAATTCAAAACTTGATAATGGTCATCTGGGATCGTGATTCGACCATTTCAAAGCGGATTTGGCATCTAGCAGGTTGTTGTGTGTGTTTCTGCAAGACTCAACAAGAACACTACCCATAACATTGTGAGAGAGACCAAGCTGCAGCAGGTGCGTCTCGACACTTGGGATACCCATAACATCCGAGGCAACTGTCAGGAAAATAAATGGATTTTCTGAGCGGCAGCGGTGCGGGGCTGAGGTCGGAGATGCATGGGGAACAAAGCGAGGAAGGTTCAGGATTATATCCTGTTGCTGACTTCAACTTCTCGTTCATGCTTAACGAAACGAACCAGTCCTTTGGAGAGTACGCTCACTTGTCTGATTTGGAGAAAAGTTATTTATTCGGGGATGGATCCGCCGTCCTGAGAATAATAATCTCTGTAATTTACTCTGTGGTCTGTACCTTGGGGTTGATAGGAAACATCCTTGTCTTATATCTCATGAAGTCTAAACAAGTATGGAAGAAATCGTCCATTAACCTTTTCGTGACGAGTTTAGCTTTGACTGATTTCCAGTTTGTATTAACTCTTCCTTTTTGGGCAGTGGAGAACGCTTTGGACTTCACCTGGCTTTTTGGAAAAGCCATGTGCAAGATAGTGTCTTACGTGACAGCGATGAATATGTACGCAAGTGTGTTTTTCCTGACTGCTATGAGTGTGGCACGGTACTGGTCGGTTGCATCGGCTCTCAAGAGCAGGCGGCGCCGTCACCGCTGCTGCTCCGCGCGCTTTATGAGCATTGTCATATGGGTTGCTGCTATATCCGCAGCTTTGCCCCATGCGGTGTTCTCCACAACCGCGACTGTCTCCAACGAGGAATTGTGCCTTGTTAAATTTCCAGACACCGTTGACGCACAATTCTGGCTTGGACTTTACCATAGTCAAAAAGTACTGATCGGGTTTCTAATACCGCTGGGGATCATCTCCGTCTGCTACCTGCTGCTTTTGCGCTTCATCACATCCAGGAATGTGAACACCTCCAGCGCAAAGAGGCGCTCCAAAGTGACAAAATCTGTGACTATAGTGGTTCTGTCATTCTTCCTCTGTTGGTTGCCGAACCAGGCACTAACGGCTTGGGGGATTCTCATAAAACTCAACGTTGTGCATTTCAGTTGGGCATATTACACCACGCAGGCATATCTATTCCCAGTGTCTGTCTGTTTGGCGCACTCTAACAGCTGTCTAAACCCCATATTGTATTGTCTAATGAGAAGAGAGTTCAGAAAGGCTTTGAAAAAACTTTTTTGGCAAATAACTTCTCCATCCGTGACCAACATGAGACCATTTACGGCGACGACCAAGCCAGAGCAAGACGAGCATGGACATGCGTTGGTACCGTTAAGTCCGGCAGAGCCAGCCTTGGTTTTCTATCCACCTGGTGTTGTCATTTACAATGGGAGAAACGATATGCTCCCGAACAGTACGTAGCCTGTCTTAATACAAGCAGCCTACCAAGCTGTCAACGGTGCCAAGTCGATTTATTTGGATGTATTAATGTGTTGATCGATTTATTTATTAATTAAATATGTATACATGTATTTATTTATTTCTATCAACACTATTTTTGTCAAAACAAATGTGTCATGCCCTGGACTGATTGAAGCCAAACTTGCCTAGACAGATTCAGAAATGTATTGTAGAGACCTTTTCCAATGCCACTCAATCGTGTTACAACTGAATAACGGGCATTTCCCTCTTCGAAATGTGTTTCATAGATGCACATCATTCATGTGTAAAACAAGTCAGTCGGTTAATTTTATGTAAATTGTGGGCTTTAATGTCTATGTGTGGCACATCAAAATAAAGACCTGGATCATCTTGACATACACAGCTTGATAGATTACAACTGTGATGTGGTAAATCAATCTTACACATGCTCCTTGGTTTTACATGACTTGCACTGCCTTTTTACAATTACTGTGATATATCTAACCGGTAGGGAATGTATTCAGTTGTGCAGAATCTATTTAAGTTGCACAAAGATGTTAGAAGTCAGTAATTGAAGTGGAAAAAAACAGTGGGCTATCTTACCCTCTTCTCTTCCCCCACATTTATCTGAATGTTCTGTCCTTCATTGTCTTTCGGAGTTCAATTTAGAGGTGCAATGTGTGAGATAGTTATTTGACATCACTTGTAATCATGACTATTATAAGAGCATACACCAGCAGTTAGTCCTTTATTCTGAGCTAATTGCTTCTAGGAAAAATTGGCATGCCAGAGGTGTGCAGTGACCTGTAAAGTTGCTTACGAAAGGTGGGGGGTTGACAGACACCTACTCACTCTGCACCAACTATAAATAGCACTGCAAGGGGCACATCATTGACAATAACCCTCAGTGTAGACCGCATGACAAACTGCATCTCTGTGGATGCATACCATGCGATAAACTGCACAATACATGCTTCTGTGTAAATCCCTTTCAGAGGAGTTAAACTTCTTAATTTTTATTAATTACATTTCGATTTATGTGCCTGGCAGAATTCATCTGGAGCCACTTGGTTCACTGTTTAGGCTTTAATAGATGGATTGATGTTGGAGAGTAGTCAGGTTGAAAGCCTTGCCTAAGGGTACAACATCAGAATGCTTCATATGTTTTTATCAAGATCTTTTTGAGAACATCTACACCGGAAGAGAGGGAGGTGGAATGGAAATCATTGATCTGCACACAGTTAGTTCTGCCATGCTCAGTAACATATACTGTACAGTTGAAGTCAGATGTCTACATACACTTAGGATGGCGTAAAACTAGTTTTTCAACCACTCCACAAATGTCTTGTTAACAAACTATAGTTATGGCAATTCGGTTAGGACATCTTCTTTGTGCATGACAAAAGTAATTTTTCCAACATTTGTTTACAGACAAGATTATTTCACTTATAATTCACTGTATCACAATTCCAGTGGGTCAGGAGTTTACATACACTAAGTTGACTGTGCCTTCAGACAGCTTGGAAAATTGCAGAAAATGATGTCATGGTTTTAGAAGCTGCTGATAGGCTAATTGACATAATTTGAATCAATTGGAGGTGTATCTGTGAATGTATTTCCTACCTTCAAACTCAGTGCAAGTAATTTTGTTTGACATCATGGGAAAATCAAAAGATATTGTAAAAAATAATAAAAATGTAGACCTCCACAAGTCTGGTTCATCCTTGGGAGCAATTTCCAAACGCCTGAAGGTACCACGTTCATCTGTACAAACAATAGTACGCAAGTTTAAACACCATGGGACCATGCAGCCGTCATACCGCTCAGGAAGGAGACGGGTTCGGTTTCTCCTAGAGATAAACGTACTTTGGTGCGAAAAGTGCAAATCAGTCCCAGAACAACAGCAAAGGACCTTGTGAAGATGCTGGTGGAAACAGCTACAAAAGTATCTATATCCACAGTAAAACAGGTCCTATGTCGACATAACCTGAAAGGCCACTCAGCAAGGAAGATGCCACAGCTCCAAAACTGCCATAAAAAAGCCAGACTACAGTTTGCAACAGCACATGGGGACAAAGATCATACTTTTTGGAGAAATGTCCTCTGGTCTGATGAAACAAAAACAGAACTGTTCGGCCATGAAGACCATCGTTATGTTTGGAGGAAAAAGGGGGAGGCTTGTAAGCCGAAGAGCACCGTCCCAACTGTGAAGCACGGCGGTGGCAGCATCATGTTGTGGGGGTGCTTTGCTGCAGGAGAGACTGGTGCACTTCACAAAATAGATGACATCATGAGGAAGGACAATTACGTGGATATATTGAAGCAACATCTCAAGACCTCAGTCAGGAAGTTAAAGCTTGGTTGCAAATGGGTCTTCCAAATGGACAATGACCCAAAGCATACTTCCAAAGTTGTGGCAAAATAGCTTAAGGACAACAAAGTCAAGGTATTGGAGTGGCCATCACAAAGCCATGACCTCAATCCTATAAAAAATGTGTGGGCAGAACTGAAAACGTGTGTGCGAGCAAGGCCTACAAACCTGACTCAGTTACACCAGCTCTGTCAGGAGGAATGGGCCAAAATTCACCCAACTTATTGTGGGAAGCTTGTGGAAGGCTCCCCAAAACATCTGACCCAAGTTAAACAATTTAAATGCAATGTTACCTAATACTAATACAAATTGAGTGTATGTACATTTTTGATTGGGATTGTTATGAAAGAAATTTAAGCTGAAATAAGTCATTATGTCTACTATTATTCTGTCATTTCACATTCTTAAAATAAAGTGGTTTTAACTGACCTAAAACAGGGATTTTGTACTAGGATTAATTGTCAGGAATTGTGAAAACTGAGTTTAAATGTATTTAGCTAAGGTGTACTTAAACTTCAGAATTCAACTGTATAATGCATCTTTTGAAGCCATTTACAAAACCCTTCAAAGGATTTAAAGAATAGAGGGAGACCAGGTTAATACAGGGTCTTCGTAAATATCTTTATTAAAAGAGATTATTCCACGTATATCTGATGTGGAGGGTGATGAACAGACAACCAAGTAAAGACATTGTTGATGTGAAGAGGACCACCACAATCACACTTCTTGCCATGTTGACCAACGACCCAGTCCCGCCCCTACGATGATCTGAGTCAGCTGCATCATACACGTGACCGCTGCACAATCCATGCCGGTACCTCAATCCTGTCCAGCAAGATTACCTTTCCCCAGGTGGGAGGATGGAAAACGTTCCATTTTTACAAGTATAATGTCACAAGAGGAAAAATTCCTTTCAGAAATTCCATAAGAAACACTCTCACACTCAAGTGTGCACACCACACAAATATGCACATATGCGCACACACACATGTGCACACATATGCACACACACACATATGCACACACAACAAAATGTTTTCATGACAAACGTATTCACAGTTCACACTATAAAACATGTAGTGAAAATCATGTGGTAAAACTGAAGGGAATGGGAGACATGGTGACACAATACTTGAATAAGAGTGGCTGGGGAAGAGTCTTGTGAACATGCCTGGTAAGCAGAATTAGAAGCAATGCCTCATCTCCAAATCAATAAACTAGTTAACACAAATCCCCTTCATGTCCTGCTCTATACTGTAGGTGACACGTCTGCTCCTGCTCCTCCCCTCTGGCATACGACATCGCCAGAATGAATATTAACCACCGGTCCTGGGATTCATCATTACTCACACCTGGCACTCATCATTACGTGCACCTGGGAATCATTATCATTATGATTCACACCTGGACTCTGTTACCTTCATAATTTCCTCCTCTTTATATGTCAGTCCCCATTTCATTCACCAGTTTGCATTGTTCTTGTGTATTGATGTCCTGCCTTATGTTAGTGTCGTGTTCTTGTTGTTTTATTAAAACATTTCATCTGCACCTGCTTCTGACTCACCGCCCCATCATTACAACAGGGAGTAAATAAATTGATAACACAATAGATTACTAGGCAATGGAGCTGAGTTTGAAATAAATCTGTGTAATTGACTAATCTATCAGAGGGGATAGTGGAAAGCAGGCACATTACAAATGTGTGCTCTATGGTAGTGAAATTGAGGATTTTTAAAATGTGTTTATTTATTTAACTAGGCAAGTCAGTCAAGAACAAATTCTTATTTACAATGACGGCCTACCCCGGCCAAACCTGGACAATGCTGGGCCAATTGTGCCCTGCACTATGGGACTCCCAAGCATGGACGGATGTGATACAGCCTGGATTTGAACCAGGGACTGTAGTGACACCTCTTGCACTGAGCTGCAGTGCCTTCGACCGCTGACCACCCGGGAGCTAGGGTGGAAAACCTTTGCTTTGTCACTTATGGACTTGTTTGGAATCATTCCATCTGTTTTATTATGCAGTATTAGTATTTCCCCAATTTATAGTGAAAGCAGTGATTTAAGGATTATCTCTACTAAAATTAATCAGCCTCGTGCATCGGCAGACTGGACTACAGTTAGTAATTTGGGACTTTATTGCGGTACATTATGTTCTCACGTGGATAATATGGATATTATAAGATAATATTGATAAAATAGTAGACATCTTTAAACTCAGGAGAGTTTTGTTCCAAATCTGAATTTGATCCAAATCATTTAGATTGATTATGCTAATTAAATCTCAAAGAAAATTGATTTTCATTGAGATATATTACCATAATCAATCTAAATGATTTAGATCAAATTCTGATTTGGATCAAAACTGTCCTAGGTTTATAGATATTTTCACTAACCAGTGAAAAGTGCTGTCCAGAGATGTCCTTACTGAAGGTGACAGGAAGGGTTGAATATCAGGTAAAGTGCAGATCGGCCGAAGATAATCTCATTAATCACTTTTTCCATCCAAAGCCAAACCTTTCCCTATTTACATCCTAAACCAAACCTTTCCCTATTTACATCCTAAACCAAACCTTTCCCTATTTACATCCTAAACCAAACCTTTCCCTATTTACATCCTAAACCAAACCTTTCCCTATTTACATCCTAAACCAAACCTTTCCCTATTTCCATCCTAAACCAAACCTTTCCCTATTTACATCCTAAACCAAACCTTTCCCTATTTACATCCTAAACCAAACCTTTCCCTATTTCCATCCTAAACCAAACCTTTCCCTATTTACATCCTAAACCAAACCTTTCCCTATTTACATCCTAAACCAAACCTTTCCCTATTTACATCCTAAACCAAACCTTTCCCTATTTACATCCTAAACCAAACCTTTCCCTATTTACATCCTAAACCAAACCTTTCCCTATTTACATCCTAAACCAAACCTTTCCCTATTTCCATCCTAAACCAAACCTTTCCCTATTTACATCCTAAACCAAACCTTTCCCTATTTACATCCTAAACCAAAGCACTAATAGAAAAGCATTATGTCTTAGCGAAGCCTGTTTCACATCTGGGTAGTTCCATGGTTCCATGGTTCCATGGTTCCAAGCATTATGTCTTAGCGAAGCCTGTTTCACATCTGGGTAGTTCCATGTCATTTCAGCAAATCATGACACCCACCACTTCAGATTGTTCTGAAATCGTTTCTGTAGTTAGAAAGAGATAAGATTATCATTTCTGAAACATTATCATTTTGAAATATAAGATAAAATGTAATTTAATAGGATTCATATAACATTCAATAAATATAGTACCTATCATCCAAATTGGGCCAAATGTTTTTTCTGACAATGAGTAAGACATGAGGCATCCAAAGAAATGGTGAAAAGCCATCCACGGACCCCTGCATGCCAATCTCACCCCAACAACAAGTATATATACACTGAACAAAAATATAAGCACAACATGTAATCATTTATAAGATTTGACTGAGTTCATATAAGGAAATCGTCAATTGAAATAAATTCATTGGGCCCAAATCTACAGATTTCACATGACTGGGAAAACATGCAGTGCGACACACACTTCACACAGCATAGTTGATCAGGCTGTTGATTGTGTCCTTTGGAATGTTGTCCCACTCCTTTTCAATGGCTGTGTGAAGTTGCTGGATATTGGGTGGAACATGCTCAATGGGTGACATGTCTGATGAGTATGCAGGCCATGGAAGAAATGGGACATTTTAGCTTCCAGGATTTGAGTACAGATCCTTGCGACATGGGGCCATGCATTATCATACTGAAACATGAGGTGATGGCGGTGGTTGAATGGCACAATAATGGGCCTCAGGATATAGTCACGGTATCTCTGTGCATTCAAATTGCCATCGATAAAATGCAATTGTGTTCATTGTCCGTAGCTTATACCTGCCCATACCATAGCCCCACCACTATTGGGCACTCTGTTCAAAACTTTGACATCAGCAAACCGCTCACCCACACGATGCCATACACGTGCTCTGCGGTTATGAGGCCGGTTGGACTTACTACCAAATTCTCTAAAACGGCATTGGAGGTGGCATATGGTAGATAAATTAACATTAAATTATCTGGCAACAGCTCTGGTTGACATTCCTGCAGTCAGCATGCCAATTGCGAGCTCCCTCAAAACTTGAGA
This sequence comes from Oncorhynchus kisutch, assembly GCF_002021735.2. Classification (NCBI taxonomy): domain Eukaryota; kingdom Metazoa; phylum Chordata; class Actinopteri; order Salmoniformes; family Salmonidae; genus Oncorhynchus; species Oncorhynchus kisutch. The sequence goes on from NC_034179.2 coordinate 19,656,527, forward strand.
CATCTGTGGAGTTGTGTTTGTGTGACAAAATTGCACATTTTAGAGTAGCCTTTTACTGTCCCCCAGCACAAGGTGCACCTGTGTAATGATCATGCTGTTTAATCAGCTTCTTGATATGTCACACCTGTCAGGTGGATGGAGTATCTTGGCAAAGGAGAAATGCTCACTAACGGGGATGTAAACACATTTGTGCACAATGAGAGAAATAAGCTTTTGTGCATATGGAACCTTTCTGGAACCTTATATTTTAGCTCATGAAACATGGGACCAACACTTTACATGTTGCGTTTATATTTTTCTTCAGTGTAGTATTAGTTTGCTATGTCTGACAAGTAGTATGGAGCTGTGGCAAATAGTATTGTTTCTTCATCCTATGTCCTGTGTTCTCAGTGAGTTGTGGGATTTGTTTTCCTCTGTTCAGATGACTATTTTCTCTGAACCCCCCAACTAACCTGACAGAGCTTGAGAGGATTTGCAGAGACGAATGGGAGAAACTCCCCAAATATAATTTAGGTGTGCCAAGCTTGTAGCGTCATATCCATGAAGACACGAGGCTGTAATCGCTGCCAAATGTGCTTCAACAAAGTACTGAGTAAAGGGTCTGAATACTTATGTCAATGCGATATTTCATTTTTTTTTTTATACATGTGCAAAAATGTCTAAAAACCTGTTTTTGCTTTGTCATTATGGGGTATTGTGTGTAGATTGATGAGGGGGGGAAGTATTGAATCCATTTTAGAGTAAGGTTGTAACGTAACAAAATGTGGAAAAAGTCAAGGGGTCTGAATACCTTCTGAATGCACTGTATGTACAGTTGACTTGTGAAACAACATTTGAAACAGTGGCCAACAAAAGTGTCAGATTTTCACCTAATAGAGGGAACACCACCATCTATTGGTCAGAACCTGGTAATATCAGAATGTGGGGTGGGACAAAAACCTAACAACTTCAATTACTATTTTCTCTGAACATCACCAAATTCACTGAGAATATGTTACATAGGGTGAAGAAACAATACTCTGAGCTGCAGCTCCATACTACTTGTCAGAGATAGAGAACTGATACTATATACTGGTTGTTATGGTAGGATTGACGTGGGGTGTCCTTGGGTGGCTTTTCACAATTTCTTTGGATTCCTAACTCATTGTTAGAAAAATCAGATGTTAGGTACTATATTTATTAAATATTATATGAATGCTATATATTAAAATGGCCATTTTGGGTGCAATCAATTAGCTTAATTTCTCAGAATAATGTTGCAGGAATGCTAATCTTATCTGTATCTAACATAAACGATTTCAGAACAATCTGAGATGGTGGGTGTTGAAATACTCTTTCTTGTACTTTTTGAGCTGGGATGACCCATCTGCGTTAAAGTCAAAGGGTCAATGAGCCACATACATTTTTGGACTACATTTTAGCATTTTTGGACTGGATATGTACTCATTGATTCTTGAAGAATATAACTGTCACGCTGGTCTAAGTATTTTGTGTTTTTTCTTCTTGTATTGGGTCAGGCCAGGGTGTGGCATGGAGTTTTTGTATTGTGGTGTGTTTTGTCTTGGGGTTTTGGTGTGTATATATTTGGGATTGTAGCTAGTGGGGTTTTCTAGCAAAGTCTATGGCTGTCTGGAGTGATTCTCAAACAGAGGCAGGTGCTTATCGTTGTCTCTGATTGGGAACCATATTTAGGCAGCCATATTCTTAGAGTTTGTCATGGGTGGTTGTCCTTAGTGTCTTACTTGTACTCTCTGTTAGTTTGCACTAGATAGGCTGTTTTCGGTTTTCATTACGTTTATTGTTTAGTGGTTAGTCGTGTTTACGTTTTGTTTAAATTAATATGGATCGCAATCGACACGCTACAGTTTGGTCCGACTCTCCATCACCACTAGAAAACCGTAACAGAATCACCCACCACCAACGGACCAAGCGGCGTGTCAACAAGCAGGAGCAGCCGAAAAAGGAGATGCTCAATAAGAATCCCTGGACATGGGAGGAAATCCTCGACGGGAGAGGACCCTGGGCTAAACCAGGGGAGTGTAGCCGCCCAAAGGAGCAGCAGGAACGGAGGCAACAGAGGCAACAGCAGCAGCAGGAGCAGCAGCTGCAATGGGAGAGGCTGCACCACCTGGATAAATGGACATGGGAGGAGGAACTGGACGGTAAAGGACCCTGGGCTCAGCCTGGAGAATATCGCCGTCCCAAAGAAGAACTAGAGGCGGAGAAAGCTGAGAGGCGCAGATATGAGGAAGCAGCACGGCAACGCGGATGGAAGCCTGAGTCAGCCCCAAACATTTCTTGGGAGGGGGCTCACAGGGAGTATGGCTATGCCAGGTAGGAGACCTGCGCAAACTCCCTGTGCTTACCGGGGGGTTAGAGAGATCGGGCAGGCACCGTGTTATGCTGTGGAGTGCACGGTGTCTCCAGTGCGGGTGCACAGCCCGGTTCGGTATATTCCAGCTCCACGTATTGCCCAGTCTGCCCAGCGCCGCCAGTCTGCCCAGCGCCGCCAGATCTGCCATTCAGCCAGACTCTTCCAGATCTGCCATTCAGCCAGACTCTTCCAGATCTGCCAGTCAACCAGACTCTTCCAGATCTGCCAGTCAACCAGACTCTTCCAGATCGGCCAGTCAACCAGACTCTTCCAGATCGGCCAGTCAACCAGACTCTTCCAGATCGGCCAGTCAACCAGACTCTTCCAGATCGGCCAGTCAACCAGACTCTTCCAGATCGGCCAGTCAACCAGACTCTTCCAGATCGGCCAGTCAACCAGACTCTTCCAGATCGGCCAGTCAACCAGACTCTTCCAGATCGGCCAGTCGACCAGACTCTTCCAGATCGGCCAGTCGGCCAGGATCTGCCAACCGGCCAGGATCTGGTAGATCTACCTACCTGCCTGAGCTGTCTCTCACTCCCGAGCTGTCTCTCACTCCCGAGCTGTCTCTCACTCCCGAGCTTCCCCTCACTCCCGATCCAGTGGGTTTCTGGGTGAGGACTACTAGGCCATGGTCGGCGGCGAGGGTGGACTATCCAGGGACGAAGGGAGAGGGGACTAAGACATTAAAGGAGTGGGGTCCACGTCCCGCGCCGGAGCCGCCACCATGGACAGACGCCCACCCGGACCCTCCCTATTGTTTTGAGGTGCGTTCGGGAGTCCGCACCTTAGGGGGGGGGGGTTCTGTCACGCCCTGGTCTAAGTATTTTGTGTTTTTTCTTCATGTATTGAGTCAGGCCAGGGTGTGGCATGGAGTTTTTGTATTGTGGTGTGTTTTGTCTTGGGGTTTTGGTGTGTGTATATATTTGGGATTGTAGCTAGTGGGGTTTTCTAGCAAAGTCTATGGCTGTCTGGAGTGATTCTCAATCAGAGGCAGGTGCTTATCGTTGTCTCTGAGTGGGAACCATATTTAGGCAGCCATATTCTTTGAGTTTGTCGTGGGTGATTGTCCTTAGTGTCTTACTTGTACTCTCTGTTAGTTTGCACTAGATAGGCTGTTTTCGGTTTTCATTACGTTTATTGTTTAGTGGTTAGTCGTGTTTACGTTTTGTTTAAATAAATATGGATCGCAATCGACACGCTGCAGTTTGGTCCGACTCTCCTTCATCACCACTAGAAAACCGTAACAATAACTTACTTATAAATGCCTCATGAGCTTAGTCCATCAGAACCCCAAATAACATCTGGTTTTATTTCAACATTTTTGAACAAAAAATATAAACAAACACTATATAGCCTTAAAACATGGTTAAAGCAATAATTGTGTTATCATGGATAGTCAGTCCTTGCATCCAAAGCTCTGTCTATGAATTTTAGAGTGGTTAAATTTCTCCAGCCCCATCCCTCAGCTTTTTTCCGAACCAGGGCCTGGGTGACTGCTTTATTGTTTCTACAGCTGACTGCTGATTTAAGGAGAGGAAGAGGTTGTCCTCTGTCTGAAGAGAGGGGAGGGTTTTTGCGACGTGTGTTCTTAGCTTAGGTCACATACTGACCAACAAATTGTTGATCACTCAGCATTGACAGGCTCAGCAGGTAACGCTGAACTATGGCCAGACTATTATAGTCATGTTAATTGGGAGATGGGGGTTGTAAGGACAGAAAGGGGATGGGGGGGGGGGGCATGACCCTCCACTTTCTAAAATTGCATTTTTGCCTCTCCCAGTTTTTCATTGCACTGTGATACCAGAAGTCCCACTGGTGTGCTCTAGGACCATGCAGATGCGACAGAGCAGTCGGATAGGCTGTTTGGCGGTTTCAGCAGGCTGGATAGATTTAGTACCACGCGGACACCACAGAGCATGCAGATAGGCTGCATGAAGGCAAAGATTCTGAAAGACACTCTGCAGCTGCTTTCGCTGTGTGTGTTGAGCATTTTCTCTTAGCTGTAAAAGCGAGCAGAGCAGAAACTGGCTACTCTTTATTTGACTGATGTAGCTGGCGAGGTAACTGTTGAACTAGTAGTGTAACTAACATGTAATTTTAGCTATGGTGATGTTTCATCCTTTCTCGATTGAAGTTCTGTCTGAAGAGAATGAACTACCTAGCTAGTTAGTAGCTACCACAGCCAGTGCAGCTTGAGTTATCTGTCTGGTAGCAGTATCTAACAGCTGGGGTGTGTATGAAAATGTTTTGTATCCTTTTTGTCCCGTTTCAACAGAAGGCAATTAACTTGGCTAGTTTTCGTCAGTTGATGTACCCTTAGAGCTAGCAATAAGTTGGCAAACATTAGGTAGCTATCTTACTAACTTTAGCTATTATTTTTGCCTCAATCACACTAGACCTGAATCAAACAATGAAACCAGCAGCCAAATGATTGTAAAGCAATGTAACGTTATTGATCTTTCGGTTTCCCTAGCTAATTCCCTACTTTTCACACTGACACAGTATAAAAAGCTCTACAGGCTATGCTGTCATGGTGCACAGTCAGTCTTAGCAGGATCAGATGGTGACAGGTGTCCCAGCAGGGTCAGACAGCCAGGGAAGAGCAGTCTACGGAGAACAGGTGAATTTTGCAGTATATTATTACAATCAATGAATGTATAAAGTTCCTTCTTGAGTTGATGGGTGGGCTACAGTCTGGGATCTGGGAATAATGCTTATTTCAATTATAGAACCATTGATTATATTATTGGATAAAACAATGTATAAATGTACACCAAGGTAATTCTTTGTCATGCCTCATCTGAGCAGGATCAGATGGTGACAGGGGTCTCATCAGGGCCAGGCAACCAGGCAAGACCAGTCTGTGACGTCGCTGAGGTGAACTTTTGCAGATACAACACTTTATTCTCTCAGTGCAGAAAACACTGGACAAGCCAGAAACTTCAAAGATTGAAACTATTTTAAGGCAGTCTGACAAACCTCAAGTTGATTTCCAAACTGTATTTAAGGTTGATAGAGGCTTTTCCCAATAACACAAAACATGTCAAACTAAAATGTGAGGAAGACCTGGGAGACACTATTGATGATGACAAGTGGATACAGATATTTTTGAATGCCCAGTCATGTTCATATCATCTCAGACATACATTACTGCAGTTTAAGACCATCTATAGAACATACTACAGTATCTGCCAGTGAAACTGAATATCATGCACTCAGAAATGTTATTATGGGCTCCTGAGTGGCGCAGCGGTCTAAGGCACAGCATCTCAGTGCTAGAGGTGTCACTAAAGACACCCTGGTTTCACAACCAGCTGTGATTGGGAGTCCCATAGGGCGGAGCACAATTGGCCCAGCGTCGTCCAGGTTTGGCCGGTGTAGGCCGTCATTGTAGATACGAATTTGTTCTTAACTGACTTGCCTAGTTAAATAAAGGTTAAATAAATAAATAAAAAATATCTCTGCTGAAGGTGTAAAACACATAATGGGACACATTTGCATGTTATGATCTTGTGAAGGCTGACTGAATTCTGACAAAGAGGATGTTCTTTTATCTCAGCATGTCTACAGATACGACCTTCTCCCTGTTTTTGTTTGCTTGGAAATGATGATACTGGAGACTGTTATTATAAGAAATTGTGTAACCTAGCATTTATTGCATATTAGAAATGCATTGCCATTAATTGAAAGGTTGGTTGTCCTCCCACGATCTCACAAAGGATGGCAGAAATGTCAAGTTAAGCATCACACAAGACCTGTCTGATTTGCGCCTGTCTCAGTGGACTAATCCATTGAAGAAGCCGTAGGGATGACACGGACCAAGAATATGGGGATTGTGGCTCAGATGCACTAGGTACATCTCTCTCCAGGATGTGCTCACTACCTCCTTTTTGTGCGTATTCATTGTTTCATAACTTCATTGTGTGTGTTTGCTGTCTATCAATTCCCCATTACATATATCACCAGTAGTAGCCTACATTTACCGTTACTGTCCATTTCTAATCTGCAATGTTTGTTTGGTTATGGTCATTTCTGTTAATGCATTCAATATAGTATTATCAGGGCCAAAAATGTATTTTTTTTGTCCACCAGCCACTGTGTCAGGTAGATTTAAAAGTCTACCAGCCACTCAGATTTTTACCAGCCAAAATATTTTTTTTTCAGCAAAAATTACACCAACAAAACAAAAATGGGTGAGCATGCTTTGTAATGTTTCAAAAACAACAAATGCATTACTAATAAGAAGTAATGTGGTATATTGTTTAACAGATGTTCACCTGTCCCTGTAAGGGTGGGAGATTACCGTGGCAATGCGACTTGAGTCATTCTCCTGTGAGAATGAGTCTGACTGCATCAAAGATTTGTATAAATAAACCAAGATAGACTGTCGTTTCCAATGGGAACAAATGAATCATCGTGGGCAGAACAAGCAAGGAGGTCCTATTAGCCCATTCTAGCATACATCTGCATATTTCCACTAGGGAACGCCTACTCTGTGAAGTGCACGTGTGCAATAACTAAATTCACCTTTGCACTCCTAAACAACACTTATTTTTTTTGACAAAGGTTAAAGTATTTAAAACGTAGCCAACTCTGTTCATAACAGATTTTAGTTTTGCGAACAGAAAACTAGGGAAGAGTGGGAACTATCGATGAGAACATTTGCAGAATGTTAGCCACTGGGCTTTCTCTCATTACCATATTGGGTAGTGAGTGGAAATGCCAAGCAGATGCGTCACATTTACACATCCGGTGAAATATCTGTCTCATTGTTCTATCTGTGGCTGCGTTGTCTTCTCTTCCCTATCAGTTGAAACTCAAACATTGAAAACAACCTAGCTTGTGAACATAACAATGTAAATAGCCAAGAAACACAAGGACAAAGTCTCATTGCAGTAGACTTTTGTTTCAAGTAAATTATACCAACTGTCATGCCTGTGCACAGAGCTTCTAAAAACAAATATTCACTCAGCTCTTCAAGTGTGGACAGCCCCTAGCCTGTCAGTGTTGCAGCTCGGGGTGGGATAGGCTGTAGGATTTTTAGTTCTTTGACTTTGTGCGATTCATTTACCAAGCATTGGAGCACCTTAAATACTGTAAACTGTTATGGTCAAAACATATTGCTAAGATAGGGAGAGGTCTGTCCGAAATAAAGCGCTGCTCTACTTTCTTGATATTGCTATCAACAAAACAAGACCTACAGGCCATAGTTTTGTTGCACCCGGACTACTGTCCAGGGATATGGTAAAGTGCCACTGATCCTTAAATGTACATGGAGAGCTAACATTAATAATATGCATGTGAATCTCTCCTGGCTCAAAGTGGATTTAGAATAGGGTCTAAAAGGCCCAAGAATGGCCACTTTCAGCATGATTTTCCCAAACATTGTTTGTGTTTTTCAAATGTAAAAAGCAAGTTACACATTACACAATGAAGTTTTTATGTGAGAACTGCGAGAACAATCTGTAATACCCAAAAATATTTTCGGGCCAAGCTGGCGGGTAAATTCCCTCTTCTTTGGAGGGTGATGGGTATTGATTTAGACAGTTTTGGAATAAACTCAAAAGAAATTAGGGTAAAAAGTAATTTGGCATAGATGATATTCAAGTATTCCACGGACACCAACCTACAGTGGGATTACATTTGCTATGTGAATTACAAGTGATTTATGACACTTTGGACAGAAACCAGACTATAGAGGCAATCAATAAAGATAATTGGAAAGTACCTTTACACCTCCATCAAAAGGAAAAGGGGAGTTCACCTCTCCACTGTGGTAAATGACATGGTGAGCATTCAAGTTTAAAAGGGCAGCTGTTCGCATCACTCCATATTTGAGCTGCAGACAGGTGGTGGATGAATTTTGAGAGAGAGAGAGACAGGTGGTGGATGAATTTTGAGAGAGAGAGAGACAGGTGGTGGATGAATTTTGAGAGAGAGAGAGACAGGGGGTGGATGAATTTTGAGAGAGAGAGAGACAGGTGGTGGATTAATTTTGAGAGAGAGAGAGAGGTGGTGGATGAATTTTGACAGAGAGAGAGAGATGGTGGATGCATTTTGAGAGAGAGAGAGAGAGAGAGAGAGGTGGTGGATGAATTTTGAGAGAGAGAGAGACAGGTGGTGGATGAATTTTGAGAGAGAGAGAGAGAGGTGGTGGATGAATTTTGAGAGAGAGAGAGAGAGGTGGTGGATGAATTTTGAGAGAGAGAGAGAGAGAGATGGTGGATGAATTTTGAGAGAGAGAGAGATGGTGGATGAATTTTGAGAGAGAGAGAGAGAGAGAGAGAGAGAGAGAGAGAGAGAGAGAGAGAGAGAGGTGGTGGATGAATTTTGAGAGAGAGAGAGAGAGATGGTGGATGAATTTTGAGAGAGAGAGAGAGAGAGAGAGAGAGAGGTGGTGGATGAATTTTGAGAGAGAGAGAGAGATGGTGGATGAATTTTGAGAGAGAGAGAGAGAGAGAGAGAGAGAGAGAGAGATTGTGAGACAGATTGCGCAGTTCTGGCGCTGAGGGGCTCTGGGCGCCTCTGGGCTCTGGCGCCTCTGGGCTCTGAAGGGCTCTGGCGCTGAGGGGCTGAGGGGCCTCTGGTGCTGAGGGGCTGAGGGGCCTCTGGCGCCTGAGGGGCTCTGGGCGCTGAGGGGCTCTGGCTCCACTGGCGCTGAGGGACTCTGGGCGCTGAGGGGCTCTGGCGCCTCTGGCGCTGAGGGGCTCTGGGCGCTGAGGGGCTCTGGCGCTGAGGGGCGCTGAGGGGCGCTGAGGGGCTCTGGCGACTCTGGGCGCTGAGGGGTTCTGGGCGCTGAGGAGCTCTGGGCGCTGAGGAGCTCTGGGCGCTGAGGGGCTCTGGGGGCTCTGGCGCCTCTGGGCGCTGAGGGGCTAAGAGGGGCTCTGGCGCTGAGGGGTGCTGAGGGGCTCTGGGCGCTGAGGGGCTCTGGCGCCTCTGGGCGCTGAGGGGTTAAGAGGGGCTCTGGGCGCTGAGGGGCTCTGGCGCTGAGGGGCGCTGAGGGGCTCTGGCGCTGAGGGGCTCTGGCGCTGAGGGGCGCTGAGGGGCTCTGGCGCTGAGGGGCTCTGGCGCCTTTGGCGCTGAGGGGCTCTGGCGCCTCTGGGCGCTGAGGGGCTCTGGGGGCTCTGGCGCATCTGGGCGCTGAGGGGCTCTGGCGCATCCGGGCGCTGAGGGGCTCTGGGTTCTGAGGGGCTCTGGCGCCTCTGGGCGCTGAGGGGCTAAGAGGGGCTCTGGGCGCTGAGGGGCTCTGGCGCCTCTGGGCGCTGAGGGGCTAAGAGGGGCTCTGGGTGCTGAGGGGCTCTGGCGCTGAGGGGCGCTGAGGGGCTCTGGCGCTGAGGGGCTCTGGCGCCTTTGGCGCTGAGGGGCTCTGGCGCTGAGGGGCGCTGAGGGGCGCTGAGGGGCTCTGGCGCTGAGGGGCTCTGGCGTCTCTGGCGTTGAGGGGCTCTGGCGCTGAGGGGCTGAGGGGCCTCTGGCGCTGAGGGGCTGAGGGGTCTCTGGCGCCTGAGGGGCTCTGGGCGCTGAGGGGCTCTGGCGCCTCTGGGCGCTGAGGGGCTCTGGCGCTGAGGGGCTCTGGCGCCTTCGGCGCTGAGGGGCTCTGGCGCTGAGGGGCGCTGAGGGGCGCTGAGGGGCTCTGGCGCTGAGGGGCTCTGGCGTCTCTGGCGTTGAGGGGCTCTGGCGCTGAGGGGCTGAGGGGCCTCTGGCGCTGAGGGGATGAGGGGCCTCTGGCGCTGAGGGGCTCTGGGCGCTGAGGGGCTCTGGCGCCGAGGGGTTCTGGGTGCTGAGGGGCTCTGGTACATCTGGCGCTGAGGGGCCTCTGGCGCTGAGGGGCTGAGGGGCCTCTGGCGCTGAGGGGCTCTGAGGGGCTCTGGCGCTGAGGGGCGCTGAGGAGCTCTGGCGCTGAGGGGCGCTGAGGAGCTCTGGCGCTGAGGGGCGCTGAGGGGCTCTGGCGCCCCTGGGCGCTGAGGGGCTCTGGCGCCTCTGGGCGCTGAGGGGCTAAGAGGGGCTCTGGGCGCTGAGGGGCTCTGGCGCTGAGGGGCGCTGAGGTGCTCTGGCGCTGAGGGGCTCTGGCGCCTTTGGCGCTGAGGGGCTCTGGCGCTGAGGGGCGCTGAGGGGCTCTGGCGCCTCTGGCGCTGAGGGGCTCTGGCGCTGAGGGGCTGAAGGGCCTCTTGCGATGAGGGGCTGAGGGGCCTCTGGCGCTGAGGGGCTGAGGGGCCTCTGGCGCCTGAGGGGCTCTGGGCGCTGAGGGGCTCTGGCGCCCCTGGGCGCTGAGGGGCTCTGGCGCCTCTGGGCGCTGAGGGGCTAAGAGGGGCTCTGGGCGCTGAGGGGCTCTGGCGCTGAGGGGCGCTGAGGTGCTCTGGCGCTGAGGGGCTCTGGCGCCTTTGGCGCTGAGGGGCTCTGGCGCTGAGGGGCGCTGAGGGGCTCTGGCGCCTCTGGCGCTGAGGGGCTCTGGCGCTGAGGGGCTGAAGGGCCTCTTGCGATGAGGGGCTGAGGGGCCTCTGGCGCTGAGGGGCTGAGGGGCCTCTGGCGCCTGAGGGGCTCTGGGCGCTGAGGGGCTCTGGCGCCCCTGGCGCTGAGGGACTCTGGGCGCTGAGGGGCTCTGGCGCCTCTGGCGCTGAGGGGCTCTGGGCGCTGAGGGGCTCTGGCGCTGAGGGGCGCTGAGGGGCTCTGGCGCCTCTTGCCGCTGAGGGGCTCTGGGCGATGAGGAGTTCTGGGCGCTGAGGAGCTCTGGGCGCTGAGGGGCTCTGGGGGCTCTGGCACCACTGGGCGCTGAGGGGCTCTGGAGCCTCTGGTGCTGAGGGGCTCTGGGCGCTGAGGAGCTCTGGGCGCTGAGGGGCTCTGGGGGCTCTGGCGCCAATGGGCGCTGAGGGGCTCTGGAGCCTCTGGCGCTGAGGGGCTCTGGGCGCTGAGGAGCTCTGGGCGCTGAGGAGCTCTGGGCGCTGAGGGGCTCTGGGGGCTCTGGCGCCACTGGGCGCTGAGGGGCTCTGGGGGCTCTGGCGCCACTGGGCGCTGAGGGGCTCTGGAGCCTCTGGCGCTGAGGGGCTCTGGGCGCTGAGGAGCTCTGGGCGCTGAGGAGCTCTGGGCGCTGAGGGGCTCTGGGGGCTCTGGCGCCACTGGGCGCTGAGGGGCTCTGGAGCCTCTGGCGCTGAAGGGCTCTGGCGCTGAGGGGCGCTGAGGGGCTCTGGCTGCTGAGGGGCTCTGGCGCCTCTGGGCGCTGAGGGGCTAAGAGGGGCTCTGGGCGCTGAGGGGCTCTGGCGCCTCTGGGTGCTGAGGGGCTCTGGCGCTGAGGGGCTCTGGCACCTTTTGGCGCTGAGGGGCTCTGGCGCTGAGGGGCGCTGAGGGGCTGAGGGGCTCTGGCGCTGAAGGGCTGAGGGGCCTCTGGGCGCTGAGGGGCTCTGGCGCCTCTGGCGCTGAGGGGCTCTGGGCGCTGAGGGGCTCTGGCGCTGAGGGGCGCTGAGGGGCTCTGGCATCTCTGGGCGCTGAGGGGCGCCTCTGGGCTCTGGCGCCTCTGGGCTCTGGCACCTCTGGGCTCTGAGGGGCTCTGGCGCTGAGGGGCTCTGGGGGCTCTGGGCTCTGAGGGGCTCTGGCGCTGATGGGCGCTGAGGGGCTCTGGGCGCTGAGGGGTTCTGGGCGCTGAGGGGCTCTGGCGTCTCTGGCGCTGAGGGGCTCTGGGCGCTGAGGGGCTCTGGCGCTGAGGGGTGCTGAGGGGCTCTGGCGCCTCTGGGCGCTGAGGGGCTCTGGGCGCCTCTGGGCTCTGGTGCCTCTGGGCTCTGAGGGGCTCTGGCGCTGAGGGGCTCTGGGGGCTCTGGCGCCTCTGGCGCTGAGGGGCTCTGGCGTTGAGGGGCTCTGGCGCTGAGGGGCTGAGGGGCCTCTGGCGCTGAGGGGCTGAGGGGCCTCTGGCGCCTGAGGGGCTGAGGGGCCTCTGGCGCCTGAGGCGCTGAGGGGCCTCTGGCGCCTGAGGGGCTCTGGGCGCTGAGGGGCTCTGGCGCCTCTGGCGCTGAGGGGCTCTGGGCGCTGAGGGGCTCTGGCGCTGAGGGGCTCTGGGCGCTGAGGGGCTCTGGGCGCTGAGGAGCTCTGGGCGCTGAGGGGCTCTGGGCGCTGAGGGGCTCTGGGGGATCTGGGGGCTCTGGCGCTGAGGGGCTCTGGCGTTGAAGGGCTCTGGCGCTGAGGGGCTCTGGCGCCTCTGGGGCTAAGGGGCTATGGCGCCTGAGGGGCTGAGGGGCTCTGGGCTGAAGGGCTCTGGGCTGAGGGGCTCTGGGCTGAGGGCCCCTGGCTGACTGGCGGCACTGGCGGCCCCTGGCTGACTGGCGGCACTGGCGGCGCCGGGCAGACTGGCGGCACTGGCGGCGCTGGGCAGACTGGCGGCACTGGCGGCACTGGGCAGACTGGCGGCACTGGCGGCGCTGGGCAGGCGGGTGGCTCAGGCGGCCTTGGGCAGACGGGTAGCTCAGATGGCGCTGGGCAGATGGGAAGCTCCGGTAACGCTGGAGAGGAAGGCTCTGGCAGCGCTGGACTGAGGAGCTCTGGCGCCTCTGGACTGAGGAGCTTTGGCGCCTCTGGAATGAGGGGCTCTGGCGCCTCTGGAATGAGGGGCTCTGGCGCCTCTGGAATGAGGGGCTCTGGCGCCTCTGGAATGAGGGGCTCTGGCGCCTCTGGAATGAGGGGCTCTGGCGCCTCTGGAATGAGGGGCGGGAGCTCTGGCAGCGCCAAACAGGTGGGAGACTCCAGCTGCGCTGGAGAGGAGGAAGGCTCTAGCAGCGCCGGAGAGGCGGGAGACTCCGGCAGCGCTGGAGAGGAGGAAGGCTCCGGCAGCGCTGGACAGGCGGGAGACTCCGGCAGCGCTGGAGAGGAGGAAGGCTCTGGCAGCGCTGGACAGGCGAGGCGCACTGTAGGCCTGATGCGTGGTGCTGGCACTGGTGGTACTGGGCCGAGGACACGCACAGGAAGCCTGGTGCGGGGAGCTACCACCGGAGGGCTGGTGTGTGGAGGTGGTACTAGATAGACTGGACCGTGCAGGCGCACTGGAGCCCTTGAGCACCGAGCCTGCCCAACCTTACCCGGTTGAATGCTCCCGGTCGCCCTGCCAGTGAGGCGAGGTGGAATAGCCCGCACTGGGCTATGCAGGCGAACCGGGGACCGTGCGCAAGGCTGGTGCCATGCAAGCCGGCCCAAGTAGGCGCACTGGGGACCAGATGCGTAGAGCCGGCTTCATGGCACTTGGCTCGATGCCCACTCTAGCCCGGCCGATACGCGGAGCTGGTATGTACCGCACCGGGGTATGCACCCGCACTGGGGACACCGTGCACTCCACCGCATAACACGGTGCCTGCCCGGTCTCTCTCGCCCCCTGGTAAGCACAGGAAGTTGGCGCAGGTCTCCTACCTGGCTTCGCCACACTTCCTGTGTGCCTCCCCCCAATACATTTTTGGGGCTGACTCTCGGGCTTCCATCCACGCCGCCGTGCTGCCTCCTCATACCAGCGCCTCTCCGCCTTCACCGCCCTCCAGCTCTTCCTTGGGGCAGCGATATTCTCCTGGCTGTGCCCAGGGTCCTTTTCTGTCCAATTCGTCCTCCCATGTCCATTCCTCCTTGCGCTGCTCCTGCTGCCGCTTCTCCTGCTGCCGCTTCTCCTGCTGCAACTTGGGACGGCGACACTCCCCAGGGTCCTCTCCCGTCGAGGATTTCTTCCCAAGTCCAGAAGTCTTTATTTCGCTGCTCCTGCTGCTGCCCGTTACCACGCCGCTTGGTCCTGTTGTGGTGGGTGATTCTGTAACTGTTTTCTTGTGTTGACGGAGAGGCGGACCAAAAGGCAGCGTGGTTGAAGTTCATGTTTTTTAATAAGACAACTAAACATGAACACAAAGACAGGAACAATCACCCACAAAACCCAACACCAAACAGGCTACCTAAATATGGTTCCCAATCAGAGACAATGACTAACATCTGCCTCTGATTGAGAACCATATCAGGCCAAACATAGAAATAGACAAACTAGACATGTAACATAGAATGCCCACTCAGATCACACCCTGACCAAACAAAACATAGAAACATACAAAGCAAACTATGGTCAGGGTTTGACACACACTTTATGAAGTATGATTCATAATGATGATTATCATCATTATGATAATTACATGCACAATGGAGACAAAGTCACCACCACAGCTGAATACGAATTGAACTAGTTACTTACATAACTGTGGTGTTTGATTCAATATGTCTCTCTAATCTCTACCCACTCCTTTGACATATAATCAATAAGTGGTGGTATGGTGGTTGAGGGTTAAGATAAAAGCCCGTGCCTGCATGAAGTGATGGAGGACGATGATGTATTTATCTTATAATGCATGTGCTGTACAGTAGCTTGTAACAGTTAACAAGTCCCATCCCATTTGTTATTATAGCTGCCAAAGCCTGTGTCAACAACATAAACAACATCTGCCACTGCTCTCTATTGATACAGTGAAAGCACGGTATCTTTAGGTCTGACCTGCTGCTTAGTTTGCCTCAGTCTCAACCACTAAATCACCACCACCGTGCGACTGCAGCCTGCGTAAGAGCAGTCATCAGCATACAGATCAGATGAGACCTGACCACCATAAAGCCGGTCTGTCAATGTCTTCATTACAGGGCAATTAATAGTTGGGCACACAGAACCAATCAGCCAAGGCTGTGACGAGAGACTACCCACCAATCAGGGCACATAGGCTTCTAACACTTTACTACACAACATACACTTAGTATTACTTTCTTTGCTACAGTATATATATCTCCCTGGTATATTACATAATTTATGCAGCAGCATACAAGACATTTTTGGACTCACCTTGCTGTGCTCACTTGAGCAGGAAGGTGGAGCGGCGGTCGTTGTGGGCAAATTTTGTCATCAAACCTTGTCATCAAAGTCTGTCATTCTCTGGGTTTAAAAGAACATGGTTGAATCATGACTTCAGTGATCTTCAGGTCGGAGATCTAGAAAGAGGCCCGCGTTCCCGAATTGGAATTCTAAGTTGGATGACAATTCAAAACGTATGTCCCCAGTTGGAGCTCGTTCCCAGTTGTCTTGAACTCACTGAATTCTGAGATTTCCCAGTTTCAAGTTTCCAGTCGTTTTGAATGCGGAGAAGTCATGCTGGATTGACAGCATGGCCAATGTATTCAACCTTTTCTGGCCCATGGTGTTGAATGTTTATCCTTTTAAGCCTGGGAAAAAGACCCTTAAACCCAAACGTATACCACACACCCACTCCACTGAATAGCATGCTAGTGATTGCTTTGCAACACTTGTAGTTAGCCACTGATTCCTTCCAGAAAAACGAATGGTTGAATTTGCGATTTCCAACTTGTTGAGTAATGTTAAATGTCCCATTGCCATAGAGCATCGATACATTTTATATAGAATTTCTGTAATAAAAAAAAAACATTTGCCAGTAGATTGTCGACGTGATTCATGACGATGACTGCTTGTCTGGCTTGCTAGCTAAGATTTTGAATGTATGACGTTGACATGATCAGTCCAATTAAAGCTACGGTAGATATAACGTGATTTGACTTCATTTTATCTGTGGCCAATGACCCGGAGCCTTCTTGGATGGGCACTTCTAAAGTAACTCTATGGTAGCACCCAAGGGGCTTGAATTGTTTAGCTCTCCCTGTAGATGATACATTTTTATTATGGATACAGACTATTCACAATGGTCCAAAAAGAGACACAGTGAGTTCAGAAAGTATTCACACCCCTTGACTTTTCCACATTTTGTTACATTACAGCTTAATAAAGGTTTTTCCTCAATCTACACAGAATACCACCAAAATGCCAAAGTGAAAACAGGTTGAGAATATTTTGCAAATGTATTTTTTTAAAACAGACCCTTTACTCAGTACCTTGTTGAAGCACCTTGGGCAGTGATTACAGCCTTGAGTCTTCTTGGGTATGACACTACAAGCTTGAAATACCTGTATTTATGGAGTATTTAGAGTATTTAGGGAGTTTCCTCTCTTCAGTTCCTCTCAAGCTCTGTCACGTTGGATGGGGAGCATCGCTGAATGGCTATTTTCAGGTCTCTCCAGAGATGTTAGATTGTGTTCAAGTCCGGGCTCTGGCTGGGCCACTCAAAGACATTCAGAGACATGTCCCGAAGCAACTCCTGCGTTGTCTTGGCTGTGTGTTTAAAGTTGTTGTCCTGTTGGAAGGTGAACCTTCGCGGTCTTGAGCACTATGGAGCAGGTTTTCATCAAGGATCTCTCTGTAGTTTGCTCCGTTTATCTTTCCTTTGATCCTGACTAGTCTCCCAGTCCCTGACGCTAAAAAACATCCCCACAGCATGACAATGGCACCACCATGATGCCACCACCCTCCTGATTCCTGCTTACAAGCAAAAACTAAAGCAGGAAGTATCAGTGACTTGCTCAATACGGAAGTGGTGAGATGACACTGATGCTACGCTACTGGAATGTTTTTCTAGCACACACTGGAATATGTTCCAGGATTCATCCAATGGCATTGAGGAGTATACCACCTCAGTCACCGGCTTCATCAATAAGTGCATTGACAACGTCGTCCCCACAGTAAATGTACGTACATATCCCAACCAGATGCCATGGATTAAAGGCAACATCCACAACGAGCTCAAGGCTAGAGCTATCATTTTCAAGGAGCGGGACACAAATCCAGATGCTTATAAGGAATCCTGCTATGCCCTCAGTTGAACCATCAAACAGGCAAAGCGTCAATACAAGATTAAGATTTAATCCTACTACACCGGCTCTGACGCTTGTCGGATGTGGCAGGGCTTGCAAATATTTTGGACTACAAAGGGAAACCCAACCATGAGCTGCCCAGTGACGCAGGCTTAGCATGGCGTTTATGCTCGCTTCGAGGCAAGCAACACCAAAGCATGCATGAGAGCACCAGGTGTTCCGGATGACTGTGGGATCCCACTCTCCATAGCCGATGTGAGCAACGGATAACCAGGATGTGTACTTAGAGCATGCGCGGACCAACTTGCAAGTGTCTTCACTGACATTTTCAACCTCTCCCTGACCAAGTCTGTAATACCTACATGTTTCAAGTGGACCACCATAGTCCCTGTGCCCAAGAAAGTGAAGGTAACCTGCATAAATGACTACCTCCCCGAAGCACTCACATAGGTAGCCATGAAGTGCTTTGAAAGACTGGCTATGACTAACACCAACACCATCATCCCTGAACCCTAGACCCAATTCGCATACCGCCCCAACGGAACCACAGAGGACTCAATCTCAATCGCACTCCACACTGCCCTTTCCCACATGGACAAAAGGAACATCTATGTGAGAATACTGTTCATTGACTACAGCTCAGAGTTCAATGCCATAGCGCTCACAAATGTTTTATTTTTATTGAACCTTTATTTAACTAGGCAAGTCAGTTAAGAACTAATTCTTATTTACAATGACGGCCTACCAAAAAGCAAAAGGCTGGGATTAAAAATAAATTCAATAAAAATATAGGACAAAACACACATGACATCAAGAGAGACCTAAGACAACAACATAGCATGGCTGCAACACATGACAATACAGCATGGTAGCAACACAACATGGCAGCAGCACAACATTGCAGAAGAACAAAACATGGTACAAACAGTATTGGGCACAGAAAACAGCACAAAAGGCAAGAAGGTAGAGACAACAATATATCACGCAAAGAAGCCACAACCATCAGTAAGTGTTTCCATGATTGAGTTTCACTAAGCTAAGGACCCTGGGACTAAACACCTCTGACCGGACAACAACCTCTCCCTCAACGTGAGCAAGACAAAGGAGCTGATCGTGGATTACAGGAAAAGGGCCAAACAGGACCAAACAGACCTGCATTAACATCGACGGGGCTGTAGTGGTGAAGGTCGAGAGTTAAGTTCCTTGGTGTCCACATACCAACAAACTATCAAGGTCCAACCACACCTAGAAAGTCGTGAAGAGGGCACAACAACTTATTTTCCCCCTCAGGAGACTGAAAAGATTTGGCATGGGTCACCAGATCCTCAAAAGGTTCTACAGCTGCACTATTGAGAGCATCCTGACCGGTTGCATCACCGCCTGGTTTGGTAACCGCTCGGTATCCGACCGTAACGCGCTATAGAGGGTAGTGCAAACGGCCCAGTACATCACTGGGGCCAAGCTTCCTGCCATCCAGGACCTATATACTAGGCGTGTCAGAGGAAGGCCCAACAAATTGTCAAAGACTCCAGTCACCCAAGTCATAGACTGTTCTCTCTGCTACCGCACAGAAACCGTTACCGGAGCGCCAAGTCTAGGTCCAAAAGGCTCCTTAACAGCTTCTACTCCCAAGCAATAAGACTGCTGAACAATTAATTAAACGGCCACCAGAGCTATTTACATTGACACCCACCCCTCCTTCTTTTTACACTGTTACTACTCGCTGTTTATTATCTATGCAGTCACTTCACCCCTATCTACATGTACAAATGACCTCGACTAACATGTACCCCTGCACCTGGACTCAGTACCGGTACCCCATGTATAAAGCCTCAATATTGTTATTTTATTGTGTTACTTATTTTATTTTTTACTTTAGTGTATTTGGTAAATATATTCTTCTCTATTTCTTGAACTACATTGTTGGTTAACGGCTTGGAAGTAAGCATTTCACGATAAGGTCTACCGACATGTGTTGTATTTGGCGCAATTGACAACTTCAATTTGATTTGATTGATGATACATTTTTAAAAATACATTTGAGAATAAGGCTGTAATGGTGTCTGAATAGTTTCTGAATGCAGTGTATGCCCACCCAGTCTTATATTGACTATTGACACAAAATGGGTTTAGAAATTATTTGTGCTCATACAGTAGCTTAAAACTCTAATATTCATTTTGCATTATCAGTATACAACAGTTATTGTTACTAGAGAGAGCCTGGGGTACTGAACCTGCGTGCGAGCAGCTTTTAGTGACTTGTATATACAGTGCATTCTGAAAGTATTTGGCCCCTTGACTTTTTTCACATTTTGTTACATCGCAGCCTTATTCTAAAATGGATTAAAAAGAAACAATTCCTCAGCAATCTACACACAATACCCCATAATGACAACGTGAAAACAGGGTTTTAGAAATGTTGGCAAATGTATAAATAATGTATAACAGAAATACCTTATTGACATAAGTATTCAGCCCTTTGCCATGAGACTCAAAATTCAGCTCAGGTGCATCCTGTTTCCATTGATGATCCTTGAGATGTTTCTTCAACTTTATTGGAGTCCACATGGGTGAATTAAATTGATTGGACATGATTTGGAAAGGCACACACCTGTCTATATAAGGTCCCACAGTTGACAGTGCATGTCAGAGCAAAAACCAAGCCATGAGGTTGAAGGAATTATTCGTAGAGCTCCGAGACAGGATTGTGTCGAGGGACAGATCTGGCGAAGGGTACCAAAAAATTTATTGAAGGTTCCCAAGAACACAGTGGCCTACATCATTCTAAAATGGAGATGTTTGGAACCACCAAGACTCTTCCTAGAGATGGTCACCCTGCCAAACTGAGCAATCAGGGAAGACAGGCCTTGGTTAAGGAGGTGACCAAGGACCTGATGGGCACTCTGACAGAGCTCTAGAGTTCCTCTGTGGAGAAGGGAAAACCTTCCAGAAGGAGAATCATCTTTGCAGAACTCCGCCAATGAGGCCTTTATGGTAGTGGCCAGACGGAAGCTACTCCTCAGTAAAAGGTACATGACAGCCCACTTGGAGTTTGCCGAAAGCCACCTAAAGACTCTCAGACCATGAGAAACAAGATTCTCTGGTCTGATGAAACCAATATTGAACTATTTGGCCTGAAAGCCAAGTGTCACATCTGGAGGAAACCTGGCACCATCCCTAGGGTGAAGCATGGTGGTGGCAGCATCATCCTGTGGGGATTTTTCAGCGGCAGGAACTAGGGGACTAGTCAGGTTTGAGGCAAAGTTGAATGGAGCAAAGTACAGAGAGATCCTTGAAGAAAACCTGCACCAGAGCGCAGGACAACGACCCTTAGCACACAGCCAAGACAATGCAGGAGTGGCTTTGGGACAAGTCTATGAATGTACTTCAATGGCTCAGCCAGAGCCCGGACTTGAACCCAATGGAACATCTCTGGAGAGACCTGAAAATAGCTGTGCAGCAACGCTCCTAATCCAACCTGACAGAGCTTGAGAGGATCTGCAGAGAAGAATGGGAGAACTCCTCAAATACAGGTGTGCCACGCTTGTAGCGCCATTCCCAAGAAGACTTGATGCTGTAATCGCTGTCAAAGGTACTTCAGCAAAGTACTGAGTAAAGGGTCGAAATACTTATGTAAATGTGATATTCCCGATTTTATTTGTACTATATTAGCAAACATTTCTAAAAAATAGTTTTTGCTTTGTCATTACGGGGTATTGTGTGTACATTGATGGATAAAAAAATATATATTTTAGAATAAGGCTGTAACGTAACAAAATGTGGATAAAGTCAAGAGGTCTGAATACTTTCCGAAGGCACTGTACTTCCATTCTTGAGTTTCTTTAAGTCACATCGCAGTTATATGTTTTTATTTGTATTTTACTCTATATTATTATTATCAATGCATTGTTAGGAAAGAGTTCAAGGTAAGAATTTAACTGTACTGTTTTACACCCATTGTATCCTGTTCACATGGCAAATAAACATTGAAACTTGAAATTTAGTTAGACTAGTTTCACAAAACACAAAGGTCCCACTATACTCTGTAAATAGTTGGTACGTTATATCTCGTCAGGGGCAAATCAAGAGCTTTTACCCAAGGACATACTCGAGGTAGTCAACCGATGATTTTCACTATAAAATGTCTAGATGTGCCATTATATATGAACATAAAACACAAACTCACAGCATGTATAGTGTATATATACTGGGTGTACATTAAGATTACTCTAGTGTAATGTCATATTGGAATAAAGGGTCGGGAGACAGGCACAGGAATGTGTAATAGGGGTTTTTATTTCCCAAAATTATAGCGTGCCATGTAAAGGCATGGGGACGAAGACCAAACAAACATGTATACAAAACACAGGGTAGAAACCCAAACAAAATAGCGAGGAATACCTCAAATAAATACACAATTGCACAATGATTATCACCGTGATCATCTCTACAGTATACGTGGCATGAAAGCCAAAACAACATAGCCCAGGTACTCACACGAACCAACGGACATTGGAACAATAATCGACAGGACAATGGTAAACCAAGGGCACACTTATACAATTACTAATCAAAGGGAATAGGGACCAGGTGTGCGTAGTGACAGTTCCCGGAGCGATCCGTGACATGTGATCATGTTCTTCTTAATAAACACTGATGGCACTAAATACGGATGTCTTTCAAAGGATTTTATATTTCACCGGTGTGTGTAGTTTCATAGACAATTGCTTTGTGGTGTTGTCTAAAATACGGTATTCATGGTGGCACGTTTTGTCACATTATTGTTTTGAACATTAATTTCCGGACTGATGCCCAGCTAAGAATTCTACTCAATGCAGTCTTAATGGGTGCTTCTGTCTATAGTGCATTACAGTGGCTTGGAAACATGATGATATTTAAAAAGGCAAATACTTAATAGGATACGTTTTTGCTATCATTGTGATATCGCCAGATTGACATTAAATGCAGTACAACTTTATCTATCTAGCTAAGATTGAGGGACGAGCGCAGACATTTTTGCTCGCTAATGATAGCATTCCTAACTATTACATATGAACTTTGCTAGTTCATGGCAACATTACCATCTCTCTAAAGTAAACTTGACCACATCATAGTGATGGCAAAATGATCTTGTACTAATTATTTGTCTACTTTAGCAATGTCATTGTGTTTCTAGGTCACTATGGTGTAAATTTGACAAAGCAGATCAGCCCCCATTCAGAAAGACTGAGCATCAACCGTCAGTCATCAATATGCGCAGCATCTGTACAACGTTGATAACGATGGCAACAACGCGACATGCAACCCATCAATTGGTATGAAAGTCTGTTTATTATCTATGCATAGCCACTTTATCCCTACCTTCATGTACAAATGATCTCAACTAACCTGTACCCCCACACATTGACTCAGTACCAGTACTCCATGTATATAGCCTCGTTATTGTTATGTAATCTTATTGTGTTAGTTTTAAAAAATGTAAAAGGTTTATTTAGCAAATATTTTTTAAACTCTATTTCTTGAACTGCACGGTTGGTTAAGGGCTTGTAAGTAAGCATTTCATGGTAAGGTCTACACCTGTACTGTATTCGGCGCATGTGACAAATAAAATTTGATTTGAAGTCAGGATTTGATACTGTACACTGTAAAACAAATATAAAATAATAATATTCAAAGTACAATTGTAACGCTACCAGCTGCAATAAAATTTTGAGTTTGGTCAACAAAACTTTTTGTTGAGCAAACTCTCAATCCTATTGCAGCTGGTGCCTTACAATTGTAAATTGAATCAACAACTTTTTCGCCCACAGTGTAGAGAATGTCAGCCAGACAAGACTCCTTCCTGTGTCTATGACAGACCTCTTTGTTAGGTTATTTGGAGCTGGATGTGACTGAATTGGCCCCGTCAGGGCAGAGAATGAACGAGGCCGGAGGTCTGGCTCCAACGCTTTGGACATGGAACCATGCAGGGATCCATAGCCACCACTGCTACTGTATGTGATGAGGAGTGCATTGGGGGGTAATGAGTCCAAACTACAGTTCTTGACCAGGGGTGTCTCTTGGATGCTGAAGAGGTGCACAATGAAGAATACCGTCCAGGTCAGAGCGGAGAAGAAGTAGATGGCCTGGTACTCTGACCCCAGCAGTCGGCCCAGGGATGAGTGACCCCAGTCCATGGCTCCCACGAGGTACCCAAAGGCACCCCCTAGCCCTGCAACAGACAACAGGCACAATACCGATTGATTATCAGGTCAGGTGATGGGTGCCCAAGGCCACTAGTCATAGCCCAGGTCCTGTGTGACTCAGTTGGTAGAGCATGGCGCGGTTCCCACGGGGGACCAGTGTAACTGACAGTTAGACTTAGAGGTTATGTTGTTGTCCTTTGTTTGAATTGTTTACGTGTCTGCTGTGCAGGGGAAATAATAAGACAAGCGGAACTAAGTAGCTAATACTGTTGTAACGGGGATCCTTATTGTAGCAACACACTTTTGGAGGGAAGGCAATCCCGCGCTGTGTTAGCTAAGTTCTCATGTCATCGGGTGTAGTTCATAAAGGTTGCAGCGTGTATGTTGGGATGAAGTGTGAAGTTTGATTTCCTCTTTTCTGTAATAAGCAGCCAATGAGGTATTTTTCCTTCATTCATGTGTTGAATATGATACTGTTATAGCGCCGGTTAAACTGTTATGTATGTAAGCACTTCAGAGTTATACCAAGCTAATAAGTCACTCGTAAGATAAGGTTGTAAGAGTGTGCTTAACTGTATTTTTCATTGACTTTATAGTTCTCACGGAAGGTGATAATTCTGACTAAAACTACAGAATAAAGCCGCCAGTTAAAATCAAGGAACGGTTGTGCTCGTGGTTACTGAAGGGAGCTATAACCAGTATGAAAATGTATGCACTCACTACTGTAAATTATCTGCTAAATTATGTAAATGTAAGCAATGTACTCACTATTTTCATGGAAATGTTAAAAATCACCTCAGGCAATGTTTATAAATACAGTACAATTCCTGGATTGCATATCATTATCTGCAAAAACATTTACCTGTAGTGGTTGTACCATGTGCTGTATTAATACCCACAAGGTCTGATTTATAAAAGAATGCTTCTTACATCTGTACGTAAAGCTCATGTCACAATCCAATGTTGAGGCTGGGTTATCTCAGAGAACCTGAGAGTAATGATAAATATGTTTTGTCACGTAGTATGTGTGATCCTGGACACAGAACAAGTGGCTTGTTCTGTTAGACATATCCCAATAATTTGGACATATGTTCCCTCAATTCTTACACCAGTACCATACAATGAGAAACCTGTAAATCAATCTTTCTCATAAATTGTGCAGCACTTTTGAGTGTGTCAAACTAGGATTGGATGTCAAGTGTCTGCCTGCATTAAGTCTGGACACACAATATGTTCCCTAAATGTTGCATCCTACCTATAAGAAACCTGCTTGCAAATGAAACATTCTCATAAATTACGCATTTTGTGTACCACGAATGTCACTGCATATTCGTGCATACTCCCTGACTATAATATCAAAAACCCTCTCTAGAGCCATATATAGAGAAAGACATGGTAGGTTATTTATGTATGTAATGTATATATAGTATCACTGGCCCCATCTAGGGAACTTTCAATAAATTCCCTGGTTTCCCAGAAATCCTGGTTGGAGAATTCTAGATTTCCTGTTAATAATTCCCTTCTGAATCTGAAAATCCTCCAACTGGGATTTCAGGAAAACCATGGCATTTATTGAACGTTCCTGGAATTTTGCAACCCTAGCCCCCTCCTTCCATTATGGTAAACGGTATGGTATTGCAGAGAAACTAGTACAACTTTATCCATTTTGTATCCATCCAAAGAAGCAGTTTAGAAAAAGTCACATCTGCATTACCATCTTTTTTAAATTTTAATTCTCAAACAACCGAGCAACAGCATACATTTCAGCAAATAATTGCCTGTTTCAAATAAACACAGAGTCTACATAAATTGTTTACAGGTTTACCATTAATTACCATGAATTTTTGAGGTTGTGTTTGATTTGTTACATTAAATAATTGAGTAATGACAACAACAACATAAAATGGTGGCAATCATCCGTTTTTATCGCCAGTAAGAAACTGCTGGCCAATGGCTGCTAACAGCTGAGAAAGGGAAAGGGGATACCTAGTCAGTTGTACAACTGGATGCATTCAACTGAAATGTGTCTTGAACTGCTAGCTACAGTAACTGCCTAGAATAAAAAACAGTCAACAACTTTGGGAGTACAGACCCTTATAAATCGGCCGAAAATGCAGTCATAGATGAGAATAATTATTCTGTCAAGGAATTAAAGTTTCACAGTATTCTAATTTGATGGTTGGAGATACAGTGCGAGTTAGAATTAATGGATATAAAACCAAAACCATAAATCCCATTAACATTCCACATGCTTAAAAATAATACATTTCACTAATCTCTAAAAACATCTAGAGATGGAAACCACTCTAGTTCTAAAATAATAATCAATAGATACTTCAAAGCTCTTGGCCTTTTTCAACACAACATGAAATGTTTTGGTTTCTTTATTTGTATATTTCCATGCATTTATCCACTAATTGACTCGAGTTGTCACCTCTAAATTCACAAGCTAATACATTTTTGTGAGTTGTGAGGGTAGTCAAAACGAAGGTCAAGGAATATTTTTTGTTCAGGCCATGTGACTGCGAAGCTAATGAACAACACAAAAGACAAATATCATTACAACCATCCTCTCTGTATGAAGAAAACACACACACCTGCACATACCAGAGCTACGATGACTAGCAGGTCATGTGCCACCCCTCTCTCAATTCCAAACCATAACTGAGTATCTGCTGGATTAGAGCCTACTATACACAAACTCACACCACCCTGTGCCGGTTTCCCTGCCATCAATGAGTCCGCCTGCTCTCTCGCTAGTACACTGAAATACCTCCTCACATGCTTGTTCACTCACGCAATCACTGACTGACTGACTGAGTGAGCTCTGAGGGTCGTGTACTGTTTACTCATGACTAAAATGACTTCTAAAATGTCAAAATAATCACATTAACTCCATGATAACTTAAAGGAAAAATCATATTTTTTCATTAGTCCACTGTTAATATAGACCAACAGGTTTTCAAGAAGCAAAGTGTCACTTGCCACAGATGCAAAACACCCCATCATGGTGGTGCAAAACACATCATCATCATGATGATGCAAAACACCCC
The DNA here is from genome assembly GCF_002021735.2 of Oncorhynchus kisutch. Taxonomy (NCBI): domain Eukaryota; kingdom Metazoa; phylum Chordata; class Actinopteri; order Salmoniformes; family Salmonidae; genus Oncorhynchus; species Oncorhynchus kisutch. The sequence continues at coordinate 19,682,842 of NC_034179.2, forward strand.
ATCATGGTGGTGCAAAACACATCATCATCATGGTGGTGCAAAACACATCATCATCATGATGATGCAAAACACCCCATCATGGTGGTGCAAAACACATCATCATCATGGTGGTGCAAAACACATCATCATCATGATGATGCAAAACACCCCATCATGGTGGTGCAAAACACATCATCATCATGATGATGCAAATCCCACCATCATCATGATGATGCAAAACCCACCATCATCATGATGATGCAAAACCCACCATCATCATGATGATGCAAAACCCACCATCATCATGATGATGCAAAACCCACCATCATCATGATGATGCAAAACCCACCATCATGGTGGTGCAAAACACATCATCATCATAATGATGCAAAACACATCATCATCATCATGATGATGCAAAACCCACCATCATCATGATGATGCAAAACACCCCATCATGGTGGTGCAAAACACATCATCATCATGATGATGCAGAACCCACCATCATCATGATGATGCAAAACACATCATGATGTGGTGGCAGATAGCCTTGTGGTTAGATAGTTGGGACAGTTACCGAAAGGTTACTGGATCGAATTCCAGAGTTGACAAGGTAAAAATCTGTCCTTCAGCCCCTGAACAAGGCATTTAACCCACTGTTCTCTGGTAGGCCGTCATTGTAAATAAGAATGTGTTCTCTCTACACTGGCTTCCTGCTAGGGCTGATTTCAAGGTTTTACTGCTGATCTACAAAGCATTACATGGGCTTGCTCCTACGTATCTTTCCGATTTGGTCCTGCCGTACATACCTACACGTACACTACGATCAAAAGACGCAGGCCTTACTGTCCCTAGAATTTCTAAGCAAACAGCTGGAGGCAGGGTTTCTCCAATAGAGCTCAATTTTTTCTGGAACGTTCTGCCTATCCATGTGAGAGACGCAGACTCGGTCTCGACCTCTAAGTCTTTATTGAAGACTTATCTCTTCATTAGGTCATGTGATTGAGTGATAGGCAGTCCTCGAGCCTGCCTATCGCCTGGTACTGTTTGGACTCTTGCCTGTCCCCGACCTGCCCTTTGCCTACCCCTTTTGGTATAATAAATATTGGATGTCAACCATCTGCCTCCTGTGTCTGCATTTTGGTCTCGCCATGTGCCCTTATACATATCTGTATTCCCAGTCATGTGAAATGCATATATTAGGGCCTAACGAATGTATTTCAATTGACTCATTTCCTCATAGGAACTGTAACTCAGTAAAACCTTGGAAATTGTTGCATGTTTCATTTATATTTTTGTTCAGTGTCAATAAATTTGCACAATGAGCATTTGTTATCCCTCAAATGCATCGTTACAGTTGTTGGATAGCTTGTAAATTTTAGCCATCTTAGCATTGACATGAAATCAGTCAAAACACCTCAAAACAAGAAATGGTTTCAAGAACAAGATGAAACTACCTGAAACGAGTCACTTGGGATTTCCCACATGGCAGTTTCTTGTCATTGTGGTAGCTATCTGGCCATCCAGAATCACAACAACTCACGGACCTCTTCCCCATTTAACCGTGCACATCGTTTTCGTGACAGTGTCAGATAACCCATCTATTGGGCTTGTCACTGGTACGTCCTGTTTGAGTTTTTTTCTTGTAAGCAGGAATCAGGAGGATAGAGTTATGGTTAGATTTGCCAAAGAGAGGCTGAGGGAGAGGTTTGTACGCGTTTCTGTGTGTGGTGTAAAGGTGATCTAGAGTTTTTTCGCCTCTAGTTGCACAGGTGACATGCTGGCAGAAATGAGGTAAAATGGAATTCAGTTTCCCTGCATTTAAAGGTGTTCCAAATATTTGGTATACTCAGTGTAGACAGCTAATATAAACTCAGCAAACAAAATAAACATCCTCTCACTGTCACCTGCGTTTATTTTCACCAAACTAACAAGTGTAAATATTTGTATGAAGTTCCACAGACTGACAAAAATTGAATAATGTGTAAAAGTAACAGTCAGTATCTGATGTGTCCACCAGCTGCATTAAAACGTCTTATGGCTGCAGGGGCATTATTGAGTAGCTTGGATGAAAGGTGTCCAGACGTGCCCAGAGTAAACGGCCTGCTCCTCAGTCCCAGTTGATAGTATATGCATATTATTATTAGTATTGGATAGAAAACACTCTGAAGTTTCTAAAACTGTTTGAATGATGTCTGTGAGTATAACATAATTCATATGGCAGGCAAAAACCTGAGAAGAAATCCAAACAGGAAGTGAGAAATCTGAGGTTGGTTGATTTTCAACCCAGGCCCTATTGAATTCACAGTGGGATATGGATGAAGTTGCACTTCCTAGGGCTTCCAGTAGATGTCAACCGTCTTTAGAAACTTGAATGAGGCTTCTACTGTGTTGTGGGGCTGAATGAGAAGGGAATGAGTCAGGTTACTGGCAGAGAGCCATTTCCTGGTCACACGCATGCTCCTCTACACGCAAAGGAATTCTCCGGTTGGAACTTTATTGAAGATTTATGATAAAAACATCCTAAAGATTGATTCTATACTTAGTTTGGAATGTTTCTAAGATCTGTAATATCAGTTTTTTAAGTTTTTGTCCGAAGTGATGCCTGACCTGCACGAGCGTTTGGATTTGTGTACCTAATGCCCTAGCAAAAGTAGCTACTTGGACATAAATAATGGACATTATCGAACAAATCAAGCATTTATTGTGGAACTGCGATTCCTGGGAGTGCATTCTGATGAAGATTATCAAAGGTAAGGGAATATTTAGAATCGAATTTCTGATTTCTGTTGTCTCCAACATGGTGGAAAATTGTATTTGTTTTCTGAGTGCCGTCTCAGATTATTGCATGGTTTGATTTTTCCGTGAAGTTGTTTTGAAATCTGACACAGCGGTTGCATTAAGGAGAGGTATATCTATATTTCCATGTCTAACACTTGAATTTTCATTCACATTTATAATGAATATTTCTGCAAAATGATGTGGCTCTCTGCAATAACACCAGATGTTTTTGGAACTAGTGAACGTAACGCGCCAATGTAAACTCAGATATTTTTATATAAATATGAACTTTATCAAACAAAACATACATGTATTGTGTAACATGAAGTCCTATGAGTGTCGTCTGATGAAGAGCATCAAATGTTAGTGATTCATTTTATCTCTATTTGTGCTTTTTGTGACTCCTCTCTTTAGCAGGAAAAATGACTGAGTTTTTCTTTGGCTTGGTGGTGACCTAACATAATCGTTTGTGGTGCTTTCGCTGTAAAGCCTATTTGAAATCGGACACTGTGGTGGGATTAACAACAACCTTAAAAACGGTATAAGATACATGTATGTTTGAGGAATTGTAATTATGAAATTTCTGTTGTTTTGAATTTGGCGCCCTGCACTTTCACTGGCTGTTGTCATATCAATCCTGTTAACGGGATTGCAGCCCTAAGAAGTTTTAAGTACTGCAGTGCATCTCCTCCTAATTTGCCAGTTCTTGCTGTGAGATGTTACCCCACTCTTCCACCAAGGCACCTGCAAGTTCCCGGACATTTCTGGGGGGAATGGCCCTAGCCTTCACCCTCCGATCCAACAGGTCCCAGACGTGCTCAATGGGATTGAGATCCAAGCTCTTTGCTGGCCATGGCAGAACACTGATATTCCTGTCTTGCAGGAAATCACGCACAGAACGAGCAGTATGGCTGGTGGCATTGTCATGCTGGAGCGTCATGTCAGGATGAGCCTGCAGGAAGGGTAACACATGAGGGAGGAGGATGTCTTCCCTGTAACGCACAGCGTTGAGATTGCCTGCAATGACAACAAGCTCAGTCCGATGATGCTGTGACACACCACCCCAGACCATGACGGACCCTCCACCTCCAAATCGATTCCACTTCAGAGTACAGGCCTTGGTGTAACGCTCATTCCATCGACGATAAACACGAATTTGACCATCACCCCCGGTGAGAGAAAACCCCGACTCGTCAGTGAAGAGCACTTTTTGCCAGTCCTGTCTGGTCCAGCGATGGTGGGTTTGTGCCCATAGGCGACGTTGTTGCCGGTGATGTCTGGTGAGGACCTGCCTTAAAACAGGCCTACAAGCCCTCAGTCCAGCCTATCTCAGCCTATTGCAGACATTCTGAGCACTGATGGAGCTACATTTTTATGGAATGGTCTGCCTATCCATGTGAGACTCAGTCTCAACCTTTAAGTCTTTATTGAAGACTCATCTCTTCAGTAGGTCCTATGATTGAGTGTAGTCTGGCCCAGGAGTGTGAAGATGAACGGAAAGGCACTGGAGCAATGAACCGCCCTTGCTGTCTCTGCCTGGCCGGTTCCCCTCTCTCCACTGGGATTCTCTGCCTCTAACCCTATTACGGGTGCTGAGTCACTGGTTTACTGGTTATTTTCCATGCCATCCCTAGGAGGGATGCGTCACTTGAGTGAGTTGAGTCATTGACGTGATCTTCCTGTCCGGGTTGGCGCCCCCCCCCCTCGGGTTTGTGCCATTGGGGAGATCTTCGTGGGCTATACTTAGCCTTCTCTCAGGGTAGTAGGTTGAAGTTATCCCTCTAGTGGTGTGGGGGCTGTGCTTTGGCAAAGTGGGTGGGATTATATCCTGCCTGTTTGTCCCTGTCCGGGGGTATCGTCGGATGGGGCCACAGTGTCTCCCGACCCCTCCATTCTCAGCCTCCAGTATTTATGTTGCAGTAGTTTATGTGTCGGGGAGCTAGGGTCAGTCTGTTACTTCTGGAGTATTTGTCCTGTCTTATCCGGTGTCCTGTCTGAATTTAAGTATGCTCCCTCTAATTGTCTCTCTCTTTTTCTCTCTTTCCCTCTCTCTTCTCTCGGTAGACCTGAGCCCTAGAACCATGCCTCAGGACTACCTGGCCTGATGACTCGTTGCTGTCCCCAGTCCACCTAGTCATGCTGCTGCTCCAGTTTCAACTGTTCTGCCTGCGGCTATGGAACCATGACCTGTTCACTGGACGTGCTACCTTGTCCCGGACCTGTTGTTTTGGACTCTCTCTCTACCGGACCTGCTGTCTCTAACTCTGAGTGATGGGCTATGAAAAGTCAACTGACATTTATTCCTGAGGTGCTGACCAGTTGCACCCTCTACAACCACTATGATTATTATTTTTATCTGACCCAACTGGTCGTCTTTGAAAGTTTGAACATCTTGGCCATGTTCTAATATAATCTCCACCCGGCACAGCCAGAAGAGGACTGGCCACCCCTCATAGCCTGGTTCCTCTATGTTTCTTCCTAGGTTCCAGACTTTCTAGGGAGTTTTACCTAGCCACCGTGCTTCTACATCTGCATTGCTTGCTGTTTGGGTTGTTTGGCTGGGTTTCTGTACAGCACTTTCTGACATCGGCTGATGTAAAAAGGGTTAATAAATACATTTGATTGATTGATTGTTCTTAACTGACTTGCCTAGTTAAATAAAGGTTAAATATATATATATTTTTTATCATAATGCAAAACACACCATCATGATGATGCAAAACACACCATCATATGATGCAAATGTTGCGTTTACACACTGAAGGTAGGTAAGGAGTCGAACGCAGGAGAGCAGAGATGTCAGTGTAGCGTATATTTTAATAAGGGCAAGTCCTATAAAACGGTACAGTACAATACACCAAAGCCATGCCCAAGACAATGGGAACTAACAGTACTCCTGCAAAACCACAACGCACCTTACTATAATAAACACACGCGAAATACACTGAGGAAAGCCTCCAGGAGAAACAAGAAAATAATCCTGCACAAACCTAAGCGGGGAAACAGGGGTAAATATACACACAGACAATAAAGCAAATAAAAACCAGGTGTGAATGAACCAAAGACAAAACAAATGGAAAAGGAAACATGGATAGGTGATTAGCTAGTAGGCCGGCGACGTCAACCGCCGAGCACCGCCCGAACAGGGAAGTCGTGACAGTACCCCCCGACGCACGGCTCCTGCAGCACGCCGATGCTGGCCTCGAGGGCAACCCGGAGGACGAGGCGCAGGGCGATCCGGGTGGAGGCGGTGAAACTCCATCAGAAGAGATGGGTCTAATACGTCCTCCACCGGCACCCAGCATCTCTCTGTACCCCTCCCAATCCATGACGTACTGAAGGCCCCCCACCCGACGCCTTGAGTTCAGTATGAACCGAACTGCATACGCCGGGGCCACCTCAATGTCCAGGGGGGGGGCGGAGGGACCTCCCGCACCTCAGTTTCTTGAAGCGAACCAGCCACCACCGGCCTGAGAGACACATGAAATGAGGGGTTAATACAGTAATATGGGGGGGCTGTAACCTGTAACACACCTCGTTTATTCTCCTCAGGACTTTAAATGGCCGCACAAACCGCAGACCCAGCTACCGGCAGGGCAGGCAGAGGGGCAGGTTTTGGGTCAAGAGCCAGACCCGGTCCCCCGGTGCAAACACCAGGGCCTCACTGTGGTGACGGTCAGCGCTTGCCTTCTGCCGCCCTTCAGCCCATTTCAGGCACCCGAGGTCTCCTTCGAGAGCCTCACCCATTCGTCCACTACAGGAGTTTTGGTCTGGCTCTGATGCCATGGTACCAGAACCGGCTGATACCCCAACACACACTGGAAGGGCGATAAGTTAGTAGAGGAGTGGCGGAGTGAGTTCTGGGCCATCTCTGTCCATAGAATGAACGTTGCCCACTCCCCTGGCCGGTCCTGGCAATACGACCGCAGAAACCTACCCACATCCTGGTTTACTCTCTCCACTTGCCCATTACTCTCAGGGTGAAAACCAGGGGTACGGCTGACCAAGACCCCCAGGTGCTCCATGAATGCCTTCCAAACCTTGGACATGAACTGGGGACTCCGATCAGAAACTATGTCCTCAGGCACCCCGTAGTGCCAGAAGACGTGTGTAAACAGGGCCTCCGCAGTCTGTAGGGCCATAGGGAGACCGGGCAAAGGGAGGAGACGACAGGACTTGGAAAACCGATCCACAACGACCAGGATCGTGGTGTTGCCCTGTGACGGAGGAAGATCGGTCAGGAAGTCCACCGACAGGTGTGACCAAGGCCGGGGTGGAACGGGAAGGGGTTGTATTTTCCCTCAGGGCAGCTGCCTAGGAGCCTTGCACTGGGCACACACCGAGCAGGAGGAAACATAAACCCTCACGTCCTTAGCCAAAGTGAACCACCACTACTTAAAATTCCATCAACACAGAATACTCCACCCTGAAACCATATACTCCACCCTGAAACCATATAATTGTATGAAATTGATTAGTCAGTAAAATCATAATTAATAATGATGGGTGTAGTTTTAGTCAGTAAAACAATATATCTGTACAAATATGTCTCTACAGTATCTTAATAATCCTGTCTAGGACACACGTTCCGCTAACGGAACCCCCCCCCCCCCCCCCCCCCAACATTATGCTGAAAAGGCAGCGTTTAACTTTCACACATTAACAAGTCCAATACAGCAAATGAAAGATGAACATCTTGTTAATCCTACCCATCGTCTCCGATTTTAAAATGTTTTACAGCGAAAACACAACATATATTTATGTTAGATCACCACCAAATCCAAAAAAACACGCAGCCATTTTTCCCAGCCAAAGATAGTCACAAAAGCAGAATTAGAGATACAATTAATCACTAACCTTTGATAATCTTCATCAGATGACACTCATATGACATCATGTTACACAATACATTTATGTTTTGTTCGATAATATGCATATTTATATCCACAAATCTCTGTTTACATTGACGCCATGTTCAGAAATGCCTCCAAAATATCCGGAGTAATTACAGAAAGCTACGCCAGATAACAGAAATACTCATCATAAACTTTGACGAAAGATACATGTTTTACATATAATTAAAGATACACTGGTTCTTAATGCAACCGCTGTATCAGATTTTTTTTTTACGTTACGAAAAAAGCTTACCATGCAATAATCTAAAATGGCGCTAAGACGTAACAATATTTCTCCGCCATGTTGGAGTCAACAGAAATATGAAATGACATCATAAATATTCCCTTACCTTTGATGATCTTTCATCAGAATGCAGTGCAAGGAGTCCTAGTTCCACAATAAATCATTGTTTTGTTCCATAATGTCCATTAGTAGTGTCCAATTAGCTGTTTTTGCTAGCACGGTTAGTTCACATGTCCAAAAGCTGGTGCTGGTCCAGGCGAACTCAGACGAAAACTTCAAAAAGTTATATTCCAGGTCGAATAAACTGGTCAAACTAAGTAGAGAATCAATCTTCATGATGTTATTTTCATATATATCCAATAACGTTCCAACCCGGAGCATTCATTTTTGTCTACAGAGTCATGGAACGCAGGCGATATCAACAGTAATGTGCGCAACCAGGAACTGGCCTTCTGACAGACCCCTGACTTATTCCCCTCCCATCCGGTCATACATCACACTAGAGGCTTCATTCCACATTCTACTGACTGTTGACATCTAGTGGAAGGCGTAGGAAGTGCGAACATATCCATATCTTGTTTGGATGTGAATAGGCGATGACTTGAAATTCAACCAGACCCAGAATTTCCACTTCCTGTTTGGAAATTTGCCTGCCCTATGAATTCTGTTATACACACATACATAATTCAAACAGTTTTAGAAACTTCAGAGTGTTTTCTATCCAATAGTAAAAATATTATACATATATTAGCATCTAGGGCAGAGTAGGATGCAGTTCACTATGGGCACGCAATTCATCCAAAGTGAAAATGCTGCCCCCTATCCCTAACAGGTTTTAAACACAGACTGCCTGAGCAAGATTCGGTGCCGACCCTGGCTAGGGGCCACTGAGAGATTTGGGAAAGGACAGGGAGTGCTTCTCACGGTCCCTAATCTTTGTCGGCTGGGTACTGATACAGTATGTGCGTAGGATACCTACTGTTCGTGTGTATGTATGTGTGTATGATATCTGCTGTTTGTGTGGAAGTATGTGCACCGCTATAAAATGGATGTCTTTGTATTGTGGACTTCAGAAACATTTGACTATTGTAGACTGGGCCTCCGTCTGTTACAAATCCTGGTTTGCAGACTGAGTAGTTTAATTGAATTGGTTTATGAACATCAAGAACATAATTCTCATAACACCTAGTTAAATGAAGGTATAAAAATAAAAAAATCAACTGAGTCCACTTACTCGCTCGCTAGTACACTCAAATACCTCCTCACATGCTTGTTCACTGACTGACTGACTGTGCGAGCTCTGAGTGTTGTCTGCGTGTTACTAAATAGGCGCTTCAAACCTTAGAGCACATTGAAAGGTCTTTACATCACATTGAATGTGCACTCAGTGCTGAATGGGCAGATGATACAAAACACCCCATCGTGATGATGCAAAACACCCCATCATGATGATGCAAAACACCCCATCGTGATGATTCAAAACACCCCATTGTGATGATGCAAAACACCCCATCGTGATGATGCAAAACACCCCATCGTGATGATGCAAAACACCTCATCTGTTAGGCGGAGCGACACAGGGGAACCCAAGATTTAACCAGGTAGGCTAGTTGAGAACAAGTTCTCATTTGCAACTGTGACCTGGCCAAGATAAAGCATAGCAGTGTGAACAGACAACACAGAGTTACACATGGAGTAAACAATTAACAAGTCAATAACACAGTAGAAAAAAAGGGGAGTCTATATACATTGTGTGCAAAAGGCATGAGGAGGTAGGCGAATAATTACAATTTTGCAGATTAACACTGGAGTGATAAATGATCAGATGGTCATGTACAGGTAGAGATATTGGTGTGCAAAAGAGCAGAAAAGTAAATAAATAAAAACAGTATGGGGATGAGGTAGGTAAAAATGGGTGGGCTATTTACCGATAAACTATGTACAGCTGCAGCGATCGGTTAGCTGCTCAGATAGCAGATGTTTGAAGTTGGTGAGGGAGATAAAAGTCTCCAACTTCAGCGATTTTTGCAATTCGTTCCAGTCACAGGCAGCAGAGAACTGGAACAAAAGGCGGCCAAATGAGGTATTGGCTTTAGGGATGATCAGTGAGATACACCTGCTGGAGCGCGTGCTACGGATGGGTGTTGCCATCGTGACCAGTGAACTGAGATAAGGCGGAGCTTTACCTAGCATGGACTTGTAGATGACCTGGAGCCAGTGGGTCTGGCGACAAATATGTAGCGAGGGCCAGCCGACTAGAGCATACAAGTCGCAGTGGTGGGTGGTATAAGGTGCTTTAGTGACAAAATGGATGGCACTGTGATAAACTGCATCCAGTTTGCTGAGTAGAGTGTTGGAAGCAATTTTGTAGATGACATCGCCGAAGTCGAGGATCGGTAGGATAGCCAGTTTTACTAGGGTAAGTTTGGCGGAGTGAGTGAAGGAGGCTTTGTTGCGGAATAGAAAGCCGACTCTTGATTTGATTTTCGATTGGAGATGTTTGATATGAGTCTGGAAGGAGAGTTTACAGTCTAGCCAGACACCTAGGTACTTATAGATATCCACATATTCAAGGTCGGAACCATCCAGGGTGGTGATGCTGGTCAGGCGTGCGGGTGCAGGCAGCGAACGGTTGAAAAGCATGCATTTGGTTTTACTAGCGTTTAAGAGCAGTTGGAGGCCACGGAAGGAGTGTTGTATGGCATTGAAGCTCGTTTGGAGGTTAGATAGCACAGTGTCCAAGGACGGGCCGGAAGTATATAGAATGGTGTCATCTGCGTAGAGGTGGATCAGGGAATCGCCCGCAGCAAGAGCAACATCATTGATATACACAGAGAAAAGAGTCGGCCCGAGGATTGAACCCTGTGGCACCCCCATAGAGACTGCCAGAGGACCGGACAGCATGCCCTCCGATTTGACACACTGAACTCTGTCTGCAAAGTAATTGGTGAACCAGGCAAGGCAGTCATCCGAAAAACCGAGGCTACTGAGTCTGCCAATAAGAATATGGTGATTGACAGAGTCGAAAGCCTTGGCAAGGTCGATGAAGACGGCTGCACAGTACTGTCTTTTATCGATGGCGGTTATGATATCGTTTAGTACCTTGAGCGTGGCTGAGGTGCACCCGTGACCGGCTCGGAAACCAGATTGCACAGCGGAGAAGGTACGGTGGGATTCGAGATGGTCAGTGACCTGTTTGTTGACTTGTCTTTCGAAGACCTTAGCTAGGCAGGGCAGGATGGATATAGGTCTGTAACAGTTTGGGTCCAGGGTGTCTCCCCCTTTGAAGAGGGGGATGACTGCGGCAGCTTTCCAATCCTTGGGGATCTCAGACGATATGAAAGAGAGGTTGAACAGGCTGGTAATAGGGGTTGCGACAATGGCGGCGGATAGTTTCAGAAATAGAGGGTCCAGATTGTCAAGCCCAGCTGATTTGTACAGGTCCAGGTTTTGCAACTCTTTCAGAACATCTGCTATCTGGATTTGGGTAAAGGAGAAGCTGGAGATGCTTGGGCGAGTAGCTGCGGGGGGGGCGGAGCTGTTGGCCGAGGTTGGAGTAGCCAGGCGGAAGGCATGGCCAGCCGTTGAGAAATGCTTGTTGAAGTTTTCGATAATCATGGATTTATCGATGGTGACCGTGTTACCTAGCCTCAGTGCAGTGGGCAGCTGGGAGGAGGTGCTCTTGTTCTCCATGGACTTCACGGTATCCCAGAACTTTTTGGAGTTGGAGCTACAGGATGCAAACTTCTGCATGAAGAAGCTGGCCTTAGCTTTCCTGACTGACTGCGTGTATTGGTTCCTGACTTCCCTGAACAGTTGCATATCGCGGGGACTATTCGATGCTATTGCAGTCCGCCACAGGATGTTTTTGTGCTGGTCGAGGACAGTCAGGTCTGGAGTGAACCAAGGGCTATATCTGTTCTTAGTTCTGCATTTTTTGAACGGAGCATGCTTATCTAAAATGGTGAGGAAGTTACTTTTAAAGAATGACCAGGCATCCTCAACTGACAGGATGAGGTCAATGTCCTTCCAGGATACCCGGGCCAGGTCGATTAGAAAGGCCTGCTCACAGAAGTGTTTTAGGGAGCGTTTGACAGTGATGAGGGGTGGTCGTTTGACTGCGGCTCCGTAGCGGATACAGGCAATGAGGCAGTGATCGCTGAGATCCTGGTTGACGACAGCGGAGGTGTATTTGGAGGGCCAGTTGGTCAGGATGACGTCTATGAGGGTGCCCTTGTTTACAGATTTAGGGTTGTACCTGGTGGGTTCCTTGATGATTTGTGTGAGATTGAGGGCATCTAGCTTAGATTGTAGGACTGCCGGGGTGTTAAGCATATCCCAGTTTAGGTCACCTAACAGAACAAACTCTGAAGCTAGATGGGGGGCGATCAATTCACAAATGGTGTCCAGGGCACAGCTGGGAGCTGAGGGGGGTCGGTAGCAGGCGGCAACAGTGAGAGACTTATTTCTGGAGAGAGTCATTTTCAAAATTTCAAAATTAGTAGTTCGAACTGTTTGGGTATGGACCTGGAAAGTATGACATTACTTTGCAGGCTATCTCTGCAGTAGACTGCAACTCCTCCCCCCTTGGCAGTTCTATCTTGACGGAAGATGTTATAGTTGGGTATGGAAATCTCCGAACCTTTGGTGGCCTTCCTGAGCCAGGATTCAGACACGGCAAGGACATCAGGGTTAGCAGAGTGTGCTAAAGCAGTGAGTAAAACAAATTTGGGAGGAGGCTTCTGATGTTGACATGCATGAAACCAAGGCTTTTTCGATCACAGAAGTCAACAAATGAGGGTGCCTGGGGACATGCAGGGCCTGGGTTTACCTCCACATCACCCGCGGAACAGAGGAGGAGTAGTATGAGGGTGCGGCTAAAGGCTATCAAAACTGGTCGCCTAGAGCGTTGGGGACAGAGAATAAAAGGAGCAGATTTCTGGGCATGGTAGAATATATTCAGGGCATAATGCGCAGACAGGGGTATGGTGGGGTGCGGGTACAGCGGAGGTAAGCCCAGGCACTGGGTGATGATGAGAGAGGTTGTATCTCTGGACATGCTGGTTGTAATGGGTGAGGTCACCGCATGTGTGGGAGGTGGGACAAAGGAGGTATCAGGGGTATGAAGAGTGGAACTAGGGGCTCCATTGTAAACTAAAACAATGATAACTAACCTGAACAACAGTATACAAGGCATATTTACATTTGAGAGAGACATACAGCGAGGCATACAGTAATCACAGGTGTTGAATTGGGAGAGCTAGCTAAAACAGTAGCTAAAACAGTAGGTGAGACAACAACAGCTAATAAGCTAGCACAACAACAGCAGGTAAAATGGCGTTGACTAGGCAGGGAGGGTCGGATTAACTACACACAGAGCCTGAGTGCGGCTGGGGCCGACAGATAAAACATAAACAAGCAGAATGGAGTACCGTGATTAATGGACAGTCCAGCATGCATCAGCTATGTAGCCAAGTGATTAGTGTCCAGGGGGCAGCGGTGGATGCTGGACTGGCGAGTGTTATCCTGGTTAAAAAAAACTGTCTGGCTGTGCAGAAGGTAAAAGGTAAAAGCCGCTAGCAGTGGCTAACAATGACTAAATAGCTTGTAGCTAGTTAGCTGGTTAGCTTCTGGAGGTTCTTGAGTGTGTTCTAAAAAGCAGACTCGGATGAGAAAACAGGGATGAACGAACCAAGGTATGTATTGTAACACAGGGAGATATGGAGTGCAGATCCGGGGAAGCTCGGATGAGTGGTAGGAAACTAGATGTGGAGGCTGAGGTTGGAGTGAGCTGGGTTGGAACAGGGTAAACAGATCCAGAGAGGAATCCAATGGAGTGGTGGTGTGGTGAATCCAGAACAGGGTAGCAGGGTGGTGAGATGTGGAACAGGAGACAGGAGCCAGAGTGGCAAAACTGCAGTGAGAGGATAAACAGCGTTGGGTAGGGAAACAGACACAGCAGGGTAACAGGATCTTGAATAATCATAAATAGCTAGAATCATAAACTGATTTAGCAGAGATTACAATCTGGCAGAGTGGAAGTGGCAGGACTGAGCATTTGTAAAGGTCTTGATTATGGAATGGGATGCAACTGGTGAGGATCCGCTCTGGCTCCAGCACACCTGTCTCCAACCACACAATCACAAACATACAGAAAGGGACGGGGAGAGAGAGAGTGTGTACTGGAGGAGTGGCTGCAGGTCAAGGAGACACCGGATGTCCACTAGGGGCTGTGGCAGGAGCAGATGTGACACCATCATGATGGTGCAAAACACACCATCCTGATGATGCAAAACACACCCTCATGATGATGCAAAACTATGGAACGCCGTTTGGGTCTTTGTATGTCAAAAAAGATACACGTGAAATGAAGGACGCGTCAAATAAATAAGCTTTATTTGACTCGTCAAATAACACAGTTCTATTATAGAATGTTGTGTGTTCTGAATTTGCACGTGCAAACCTAGCGCCACCACAACTATCAGTAGCACTGTCAAAGCTGTACAAAAAAGTCTGCAAACAAGCAAACACCAGCCACAAACGATGTGTTTTCAATACCACATTGGTAATAAAGCGTTATTTGTTCGACCACAACTTCTGGGGTAGCTAGCTAGCTGTAGCTTGGTTCCTAGCTAGAACCAATACAACCAGTCTGAAAACAATGACCAGTGGAAACTGCAGTCATTTTCATTATTCTTAGCAATGATTTAGGAATCCTTGTGTGTAAGTATTAGCTAGGTAGCCACTTAATGTTCGCCTATTGAAATAAATAAATAGCCTGCCAGCTACTTAACCCTGTTGCCCAAAGCTAACGCTATAAGCAGCCAGCTAGCTTCATCTGGCTAGTGAGGCTCGACCGAACTGAGGTATGTGGTGAGAGCTAGCCACAATAAGGGTTATGGACAATAGTGGAATTTGCAGTTTGCCTTCAAAATAAAAGTACCTCTTTAAAAGTGATGCAGAAGGTTACAATTGGTGGAATCAAGCCATATATAGACTAGATAATGTTAAACAAGATTGGAATGTGAAGCAATGAAATGGGGCATCAGTCTACTCAGTGACACCCACAGAACATAACTGTGACGAATTTACGCAAATATTAGCATTGTAGCTCTTATTGCGGGACTGTGACTGTGTGAAATCACCTCCCCAGTCAGTCCATTGTGTGTGTTGACATTCATATTGCACTGTACAGCTTTACCTAAGGATTGGGGATCAATGAAATGGGGTATCAGTCTATTCAAAACCCAATATATTTTTCCCAACGTCCTCCTCAGAGTTCAGACTCCAAAACATCCACGCAGTATTGTTTTTCCTCTGGAATAGTGTACAATACACTTGACAATAAATGTGGCTCAATTCACAGTTGTTTCAGAGTCCCGCAATAAGAGCTACGACGCTAATGTTCTCTGGGTGTCACTGAGTAGACTGATACCCCATGTAACTGGTACACAATCCATAGGTAAGGCTGTACAGTGAAATAAGTATTCCCCCAATGCAATTCTGAAGTATAATACATCCAGTGTGATTTCAACAGATTGTCAAATTAACAAATTGTCTTTTGTTGATTTTATTTAAACAACATTCCAACCTTATTTAGCATTATCTATTCAACTATGCCATAATTCTAATATTTGTATTCATTTGCATCACTGTCAATGACATACTTTGAAGACAAAACGGAAAGTCACTATTGTGGCTAATCCTTATTGTGGCTAGCTTCACATAGATGGGTCCGACCCCCATTAATCAAATAAGAACGGTTTGTAAATTAGGAATATTTTAGATGATGACACCAAGCTATATAGTTACTGAAACAGATGGTCGTTTTGCTATGTTTTTGAGGAAGAACATTGTCTAGCATTTTATGACCAGCACTGTAGGTGCGCGAGACAACTTTACCAGCGTCATAGCATACGTATCGATGAATCGTTGTGACATATGAAATGCGAGTGATTGTGTAATCAATGTGTAATAACTACATAAAACATGTATGAACAAATTAAATTATTATAAGATGTGGAGTCATATTCAGGTCCTGATTGGTCAACAAGCTTATTTGACACGTCAAATAGTGTTATTTGACGTATCTTTTTTGACACGCAAAGACCCAAACGGCGTTCCATACATCACACACCATCAAGAAACGTCCCCTTTTCAGGACCCTGTCTTTCAAAGATATTTGGATTTTTATTAATTAACTTCACAGATCTTCATTGTAAAGGGCTTAGACTCTGTTTCCCAAGCTTGTTCAATGACCCATAAACAATTAATGAACATGCACCTGTGGAACGGTCGATAAGACACTAACAGCTTACAGACGGTAGGCAACTAAGGTCACAGTTATGAAAACTTAGGAAACTAAAGAGGCCTTTCTACTGACTCTGAAAAACACCAAAAGAAAGATGCCCAGTGTCCCTGCTCATCTGTGTGAACGTGCCTTGGGCATGCTGCAAGGAGGCATGAGGACTGCAGATGTGGCCAGGGCAATAAATTGCAATATCTGTACTGTGTGATGCCTAAGACAGCGCTACAGGGTGACAGGACGGACAGCCGATCATCCTCGCAGTGGCAGACCACATGTAACAACACCTGCACAGGATCGGTATATCCTAACATCACACCCACGGGACAGGTACAGGATGGCTGAGAGAGGCTGGACTGAGGCAG
The DNA here is from genome assembly GCF_002021735.2 of Oncorhynchus kisutch. Taxonomy (NCBI): domain Eukaryota; kingdom Metazoa; phylum Chordata; class Actinopteri; order Salmoniformes; family Salmonidae; genus Oncorhynchus; species Oncorhynchus kisutch. Next base: position 19,699,411 of record NC_034179.2, read on the forward strand.
GAAATCTCAATACTGTGCCTTACAGGGAAGACAGCCTCTTCCCTCCTGTGGTACCCTTACTGCAGGCTCATCCTGACATGACCCTCCAGCATGACAATGCCACCAGCCATACTGCTCGTTCTGTGCGTGATTTCCTGCAAGACAGGAATGTCAGTGTTCTGCCAAGGGCAGCAAAGAGCCCGGATCTCAATCCCATTGAGAACGTCTGGGACCTGTTGGATCGGAGGGTGAGGGCTAGGGCCATTCCCCCCAGAAATGTCCTGGGACTTGCAGGTACCTTGGTGGAAGAGTGGGGTAACATCTCACAGCAAGAACTGCCACATCTGGTGCAGTCCATGAGGAGGAGATGCACTGCGGTACTTAATGCAGCTGGTGGCCACACCAGATACTGACTGTTACTTTTGATTTTGACCCCCCCCCCCCCCCCCCCATTTGTCCAGGGACACATTATTCCATTTCTGTTAGTCACATGTCTGTGTAACTTGTACAGTTTATGTGTCTCAGTTGTTGAATCTTGTTATGTTCATACAAATATATACATGTTAAGTTTGATGAAAATAAACGTAGTTGACAGTACTTCTTTTTTTTGCTTTTTTTTGAGTTTATGATGCAAAACACACCATCATGATGATGCAAAACACACCATCATATGATACAAAACACACCATCATGATACTGAAGTGACACTTTGCATCTTGAAAAGTTAACTGCTGACAGGCAAAACATTGTGAGAAATCAAAATAATCAATAATCACACTGAACAAAAAAACACAACATGCAACAATTTCAAAGATTTTACTGAGTTACAGTTCATATAAGGAAATCAGTCAATTTAAATAAATTCATTAGAACCCAATCTATAGTTTTCGCATGACTGGGCAGGGGCACAGCCATTGGTGGGCTTGGGAGGGCATAGGCCCACCCACTTGGGAGCCAGGCCCACCCACTGCTGAGCCTGGCCCAGACAATCAGAAGAGTTTTCCCCCACAAAAAGGGCTTCATTACAGACAGAAATACTCCTCAGTTTCATCAGCTGCCCGCTTGGCTGGTCCCAGATGATCCCGCAGGTGAAGAAGCCGGATGTGGAGGTGCTGGGCTGGCGTCATTACACGTGCTCTGCGGTTGTGGGGCGGGTGGACGTACTGCCAAATTTAAAAAAATTACGTTGGAGGCAGTTTATGGTAGACACATTAAAATGTAATTATTTGACAACAGCTGTGGTGGACATTCCTGCAGTCAGCATGCTAATTGCATGCTCCCTCAAAACTTGAGACATCTGTGGCATTGAGTTATGTGACAAAACTACACATTTTACAGTGGCCTTTTATTGCCCCCAGCACAAGGTGCACATGTGTAATGATCATGCTGTTTAAATCAGCTTCTTGATATGCCACACCTGTTAGGTGGATTGATTATCTTGGCAAAGGAGAAATGCTCACTAACAGGGATGTGAACAAATGTGTGCGCAAAAGCTGAGAGAAATAAGCTTTTTGTGCATATGAAACATGGTGCCAACACTTTACATGTTGTGTTTGTATTTTTGTTCAGTATAAATACATATCAAAGTAAACCTATCCAGACAGCATATATATCAGCCAATCAACCCAACACCAGGTTCTGACAAAGTGGGAGGGAGGCTACTGCATGTCATCAGCCATTGCTTACTAGTGAGAAGGGTGTGGTAGTGCAGTCCTCTTTCTTTGTTTATGTACGAGCAGACGTAAGCCTTGACTGGCCCATCGATGAAGTTTGTTGCAAAGTCAAATAGCACCACTCCAAACATGACTATGGTGATGGCCCATACCTTCTTCAATGACCTATCCTGTACTAACGCTGCAAAAGAGGAGAAAGGCAGGAGAATACCTCTTCATCTCAAGTTATGTGACAGATTACTCATTAATATCACTTTCAATAACTGAAATACTTCTGAATGCTCCGTGTTAGTTTTTGGTGGAGTATTGCAGCTGAAAATTTTCAATTTGTTTTAGGAGGTACAGCTTTCCCTCAGCAATTAGTTTGAAGACACAGAACGGTCTCAATTCGTAGGGGCATGGACTGTCGAAAGCGTTCCACAGGGATGCTGGCCTATGTTGACTCCAATGCTTCCAACAGTTGTGCCAAGTTGGCTGGATGTCCATTGGGTGGTGGACCATTCTTGATACACACAGGTAACTGTTGAGCGTGAAAAACCCAGCAGGGTTGCAGTTCTTGGCACACTCAAACCGGTGCGCCTAGAACCTACTACCATACCCCATTCAAAGGCATTTTGTCTTGCCCGTTCACCCTCTGAATGGTACACACATAATCCATGTCTCAATTGTCTCAAGGCTTAAAAATCCTTCTTTAACCCGTCTCCTCCCCTTCATCTACACTGATTGAAGTGGATTTAACAAGTGACATCAACAGGGGATCGTAGTTTTCACCTGGATTCACTGGGTCAGTCTACAGTATGTCATGGAAAGAGCAGGTGTTCCTAATGTTTTGTACCCTCAGCGTATATTACAGGGATTCTGAGGTAAACAGTGTGTCAGTAGATTTGTTAACACCTTGATATCACGTAAATACATTTGATCATCATTATACTTACTGTTTTATCAAAAGAATGATTGGGGCTAATACCATTAATTCACCACATAGGAGGGAAGAGTTTGTTTTGAAACCACATGCATTATGTTGGAACAAAATGTAAAGGCCATTTTAAAATCCAAACTCCATTAGAAATAGTTTTCCATTTGCATTTTTAAAAAATCAACTCAATCTGAAAAACAACACATTGCCAGCATGACTGTCTGGCTAGAAAAACAACTCCTAATCAATTTTATGCTAATAACCCCCATCTAAAACTGCATAAATATTAGTATTAGTCATCACAAGAGTTTTTTAGTGTTCATGCTCATCAAAAATAAATACTGTAGCGAATCAGATTGTCATAATCATGTTGTGCACAGTAGAGCACAAATAAATGGAATAATACCCTTTATCTTGGGAGAGAAACAAGTTCCTGACAGATTACAATGGCAATAAAACCTACACAGCGGTATTCAAGTTTTGGTGATTACAAATCACAGTTGGGTGTTGTGTTGAAGTCTTATTAGGAATGTCAGATGCATTGTGGCTTAGGTTAGATCTCAAAGAAATATAAGAACTTTCATCAAAGCTTAGTTTCATCCACTGTAGGAAAGTCACAATATATTGTACTGTAGCTAACACATAATGGCCCAGTGACATTATGATTATATCCCAGATCCCAATTTACTATATCACAGATCCCATTTTACAACAGTGTTGAAGAATGATCCTTGCTATATGGGATCATTGGTACATCTCTACCCAATTTAAGTTGACATTTTAATTGGTTATGGTAAGTGTTAAGGTTAGGGTTAGGGTAAGGGTATGGACATCCCAAGGGTTAGGGTAAGGAAATCCCAAGGATCCAGAATAGCACTAACTGTTGAAGAATGGAGATAATCATCTTAACAAAAGTACTGGAAATGGTCACACTTTTTATTGTATTATTACAGAGAAGGTGAAATCCGGCATAACTGAAAACTATTTTGAGGATATCAACCAACAAAGTAGGCATACACTGAAAACAAAAAGGTGTAGTGTGTTACTAATGGTTTTCTTTGAGACTGTGGTCCCAGCTCTCTTCAGGTCATTGACCAGGTCCTGCCGTGTAGTTCTGGGCTGATCCCTCACCTTTCTCATGATCATTGATGCCCCACGAGGTGAGATCTTGCATGGAGCCCCAGATCGAGAGTGATTGACCGTCATCTTGAACTTCTTCTATTTTCTAATAATTGCGCCAACAGTTGTTGCCTTCTCACCAAGCTGCTTGCCTTTTGTCCTGTAGCCCATCCCATCCTTGTGCAGGTCTACAATTTTATCCCTGATGTCCTTACACAGCTGTCTGGTCTTGGCCATTGTGGAGAGGTTGGAGTCTGTTTGATTGTGTGGACAGGTGTCTTTTATACAGGTAACGAGTTCAAACAGGTGCAGTTAATACAGGTAATGAGTGGAGAACAGGAGGGCTTCTTAAAGAAAAACTAAAAGGTCTGAGAGAGCCGGAATTCTTACTGGTTGGTAGGTGATCAAATACTTATTGCATGCAATAAAATGCAAATTAATTACTTAAAAATCATACAATGTGATTTTCTGGATTTTTGTTTTAGATTCCGTCTCTCACAGTTGAAGTGTACCTACGATAAAAATTACAGACCTCTACATACTTTGTAAGTAGGAAAACCTGCAAAATCAGCAGTGTATTGTTCTCCCCACTGTACATGGACGTGAAAATTAACAACGATATACAGTTTCTGAAAGGAGGTATGGGCCAAACATGTACGTCTCAGTATTTGCAGGTGTAAGGACATGCCATCTTTTGCATTCCTATTCTTTGCAGGTATTGAGAGACTCCAGTTCCTCTCAGGATTTTGTCCACATCTCAGTGAGGTGGTTTCTATAATTGTTATTGTTCAAGGTCACTATTGAGCTTTCTGGAATAATTGCTGAACATCTTGTGCAATCAACTTGGTGGAGCGAAATGGCCCAGTGGAAATAACAGGAACATTTAACCTTCTGTCGAGACACACTTAGGAAACCCTCTCATTACTGGTTATGAAACACATTAAACTGCCAGACAAACAGCACAGGCAAAATCCCAGAAGAAAACCTGGTTCAATCTGCTTTCCAACAAATGCATTATACGGGTTGATTTCTGTATTTTTTAAGTTACATACTGTATCGTGAATATGTTGGGACTTTGTCAACAATGAACTAGTGAAACAAATACCTAAAGATTGTTTTTGGGTAGAATTTTCCATTAAAATAATTTTCTCTGAGAAAATGTTTTAGTATAAAAAAAAAATCGACATGTTTGTAGTATACAAAATAGCTCAGTATTTGTATTACTTATTTTATACACAGTCTTTTTTGCTCAATAATTTCAGAGGTGATAGTACATTTTCTATAAAACAGCCCAATAGGCGAAAGACATGGGAATATGAGCCCTGAAAGTATTTTGGTTTCTCATACCCAAGCTGCCCGACTCCATAACCACTATTAACAAAACAAAGACTAGTTCTAGAACAGTATGTCTGATAGCCATGGGCTCTCACCTGATACGACTGCATCTCCATTAAGAAAAAAAAGGTTATTCAGTTTATAATAAATCATAATACTGTATTTCTCCTGACACTAACTTGCTCGTCCTGCCACAGTCATGTGAGATGTTGAGGCAATTCACAGAGTTTCTCATGGGAGCCCTGCTCTCCACCCCTCTCCTGTCCTCCTGTCGCCCCCATCAGAGGAAGCTGAGGAGGCGTCAGAGGGGCTCAACCCGGGGAGGCAGTCAGATGCTTAGAGTCAGACAGATTAAAAGGCCACATTCTCACCAGACCTAGAGTCCTTGGGACACTAACGTAGTCACATTGCGTTCCAGAGTTAAGCATACCAATGAGTGAGGCCTACATACTGTTAGCAGTTGATGTTACTCTTCAATAACACAGACCCCAAAGCAAATCAGGGGGAGGAAAATAGGTTTACTCAAAGAGTACAAATCATGCTGTAGGTAGATGTTCATTCTCCCCTGTCCTCAGTGATTCTCTTCAGAGTGATTCTCTCCACAGAATAAAGGAACAGGATGTACTTTATAATCCAGCCCTAGCCTGTGGTTGACCAATTAGAAATCCTTGCAATAAAACTGGGCCAATGGATAAATAACAAGTATCCTTTTTCAGGTTCAGTGTATAAACAATTTGGACCAATGAGAACTTGCCATGTATCTATGAGTCCCGGACTGAAATCCTCCCATGTCTCTGACCCATTGATATTACAGAAAAAACATTTCCATTGATCGTTCGAAATATTCTTACAATACAGTCACTTGTTTGAGGGGACAATAGATAGACTACTTTGGGGGGAGGAAGTGAACATTCTTAACTAACCATTGATGAGTTATGCTGGAGGCATTTGAAAACAGTATAATTGTGAACTGTACTTCAAACACACAAACTCTACGGTCTTTGACTTACCTTTATGGATGAAGCGAACATTCTTATCAAGGTGGTTCATCAGGTCATTGTCTTGTGTCAGATACAGTAAGAGACCAGCAATGCGTAGGAGTGACACCACCCGTCGGAAGTCAATTCCATCAGGCTACAGTAGATAAATGATGCTAGTTGCACTTGAAACAGTGAGATTGTGTACAAACACACCGTATCTATGGTAATTTAGTTTCCTTGATGACCTGTTTGGCATGTCAAAACTGATAATGTTCAGAAAAAAATGTATTCAAGGTCAGTATTTACTCTGCAATTATATTAAATGTCATGGTTTATAATGTCACCATAGCAGCACCCACCTGTAGCACGCGCTCCAGCAGGTATATCTCTCTGGTCACCCCCAAAACCAATTCTTCCTTTGGCCGCCTCTCCTTCCAGTTCTCTGCTGCCAATGACTGGAACAAACTACAACTGTACTTTGGCTGCGTTACTCTCAATAATTCCAGCTAAGAGCAACTGTTTTACCTCTGCTGGTTTGAATCCAGACTCCTCTGGAACGGGACGTGTGTGTTCCCCTATGAAGGTGTCCCGGGCCAGGCAGGGGTCAGCAGGGGTGCGGGACAGGACAGGTGCGGGGCTTGGGGTCACCTCTCGCTGGGCGTCCCTGTGGAAGGAGGCCCTCTCCTGGTTGTGGGGTGGGAGATCACCTCGTCAACAGAGAGAATGGGAGTCACACAGGCGTCTGTCCCATCGAACACGCGACCACACTCCTACCTGAGTCTTAGTGGCAGACTGCTAAGTGAAGCGCTGCCTCAGCTCTGGCCAATCACAGATGCTCATCTGGGGAGGAAGATTGATAGCATCCAATCCCAGGCCTATGAAAAGTGATATGCAACGGACAAGATATGAGGAACACAAATATATGTATGCAGTAGAGCTTAGGTGTCAAACTGGCAACTCTAATGAACTAGAGTATCCTTTGCAGCGAAGGTAACTCTGGGTCTTCATAAGAGCCAGTTTCATCATAGCACTTGATGATTTTTGCACTTGAAGAAACTTTCAAAGTTTTGAAATTGACTGACCTTCATGTCTTACAGTGGTGATGGTCTGTCATTTCTCTTTGCTTATTTGAGCTGTTATTACCATAATATGGACTTGGTCTTTTACCAAATAGGGCTATCTTCTGTATACCAACCCTACCTTGTCACAACACAACTGATTGGTTCAAACGGATTAAGGATAGAAATTCCGCAAATTAACTTTTAACAAGGCACACCTGTTAATTGAACTGCATTCCAGGTGACTACTTCGTGAAGCTGGTTGAGAGAATGCCAAGAGTGTGCAAAGCTGTCATCAAGGCCAAGGGTGGCTACTTTGAAGAATCTCAAATATATTTGATTTGTTTAGCACTTTTTTTGGTTACTACATGATTCCATGTGTGTTATTTCATAGTTTTGATGTTTTCACTATTATTCTACAATGCATAAAATAGCAAAAATAAAGAAAAACCCTGGAATGAGTAGTTGTGTCCAAACCTTTGACTGGTACTGTATGTCTCGTGTCTGAGCCATTGAATTGCGACTCCACTTTGTCTCTGTACTGACGGTTTGCCTGTTTATTACATTACGGAGGGCATAACGGCACTGTTTGTATTTGACCATATTTCCAGTCACTTGTGGTTAATTGTGGTAGTTCGCGCCTTCAGTTTTGCGCAAATGCTGCCATCTATCCACGTTTTTGGTTTGGGTAGGTTTTAATAGTCCCAGTAGGAACAACATTCCCTATACACTTCCTGAGGAACTCAGTCACCGTATCAGTGCATACGTCAATGTTATTCTCAGAGGCAACCCAGAACATATCCCAGTCCACGTGATCAGAACAATCTTGAAGGATGGATTCCAAATTGGTCAGACCAGCATAGAATAGACCTTAGCACGGGTACTTCCTGTTTGAAAAAAATAAGTGAGTTTCTGTACGTTATCACAATCTCACCATGAGTAGTTAATCATGAAACATACTCCATCACCTTTCTTCTTCCCGGAGAGTTCTTTATTCCTGTCTGCACGATGTACTGAGAACCCAGTTGGCTGTATGGACTGGAACAGTATATCCGGAGGGAGCCATGATTTTAGCAGCTGAGGAGAGAGAGGAAGGACAGCTGTGAAAACAACAGCTGGAAAATGAGTCAGAAGCCCAGTAGCATTTGGATGTATTTTAATCATGTAGACAATGTTAGGGCACAGTGTAGAATTTGCCAAAATAAAATCTCATATATGGCACAACCTACACCGGCATATGCGAACTGTGCACCCAACTATGAAGCTAGCTGTAGCAGAGCTTCGAGAAACGAGCGGGCTTGCTAGTGATAGTGGTGGAGCCAGCACCTCCACACGTGGAGATGTATCCACTCAGTCAAGTAAGTAGGCCTACTCCACGACCCACAGCAACGCAGTCTTCTATGGACCAGTTTATGCCAATGTCTGCAGAAAAACAAGCCCAAATTGATATTGCATTGGCTAAAATGATTGCCACCGATTTCCAGTCATTTCCGATCGTGGAGGACAGAGGTTTTAGAACTTATAGAAATAGTCTAAATCCAAGCAGGAAAACCCTTTCAAAATCACTTATTCCACAACTGTACGAGAGCACACAGACTTCAGTGTGGGAAAGAGTCCAAAAAGCTTCTGCAGTTTGCCTTACCACTGACTGCTGAACATCAGGGGTAACCACTTGATGTGGTTACATGTCACTTCATTGAAGATTTTTCGATGTCTAGCTGTCTTCTGGACTGCTTTGAGTTCAGTGACAGACACACCTCAGAGAACTTGGCAGAGGAACTGTTGAGAGTGGCCAGAAAATGGCAAGTAGATGGAAAAGTGGTCTGTTGTGTTAGCGACAATGCAGCTAACATAACCAAAGTCATGGACATTTTTAAATGGACCCATCATCCATGTCTTGCCCACACAATCAACATGATAGTAAGAGATGCTCTGGAGGTGATGAAGCCCACTGTGGACAAAGTGAAAGCAGCTGTGGAATACTTCCACAGGAGCACAGTAGGTGCTGAAAACAAAAGTCTACACAACGCCAGAGCTGAGGTCTAAACAAGACATGGTGGAATTCAACATTTTGTATGTTGAAGCAGTTTCTTGAGTCAAAGGATGCCATCATCTCTACCCTGGCCATTGTCAATGCACCTGTTGATGCTCTGACACAAGAGGAATGGGAGGTGGAGGAGGTGTGCAGAGTCCTGGAACCCTTTGAGCAGGTCACTGTGGAGATCAATGGAGGTACAGTAAGCAGTTATTACTACATCGTTATTTAATCCAGTATTTTATATGTATATGAGCAGTAGATGAGAATGTAGTATCAGTAGACAAAACATGAACCTGAACAAATAAGTTACTGTTCTCTCTTTTCAGCTATGTGACAGCCTCAAAAATGATACTCCTGTGTAAGGGTCTGCAGCGAATCACAGCCAGCCGCCAGAGAGAAGTAAATGTAACCACAGAACATGTGACAGAGTTGGACACCCTGTGTTCATCAATGGACAGAAAGTTCCACAGAATCGAATATAATCACGTGCTATCAGAAACCGCTGCACTTGACCCCAGATTCAAGATGTTAGCATTCAGTGACACCAGAGTGATTGATGAGGCTCTTCAAAGAATAACCTCAGCAGCAGGGAGGGACAGTCCCATCAGTCAGCTGGCTCAGGCACCAGGGCAACAGGAAGAAGAGGGATCAGATGGTGCAGAAGCACCAGCAGTAGTGCCACAAACGTCTGCTGTTTGGATGCTGTTTGACGAGAGAGCAACTGGGGATGCAGCACGAAGGAATCCCTCAGCAGATGCCATAATGGAGGTCCGATCCTATTTGGAGGAGCCCCTCCTCCAAAGATCTGCAGATCCTCTGAGCTGGTGGAAGAACAAGGCCTCTGTCTCCCGATGGCTTACTAAAGTCATGACAGGGAGACTCTGCATAGTGGCCACATCCGTTCCCTCTGAGAGGGTCTTCTCGAAAACGGGACAAATAATTACTGAGAGAAGAAACCGCATCAGCCCCTCGAAAGTGAGGCAGCTTGCATTTCTGAATGCAAATCTCTCATGAAAGCAAAATCTGGTCAGCATTGCTGTGTGCTGCTGGTTATAACATGGCAATAAAGAAGAGAGAGAAAAGAGGGGCCGTTTAATGTTTTAAGTGGGATGCTGCAGTTTTGCACATTGTTATATACTTTGATATGGTGCTATATTCTATTATTATGTTGTTCGGACTGCATTCCGTTTGTTTATAAACATTAAAAAAGTTATACTTTAAATGCACATGTGTATTCATATTTGTGGGATGCTGCATTTTCTTTTTTTTTCTTTTTTTTTCTTTGTTGTGGTGCAATATTCAATTATGCTGTTCAGATTGAATTTGTTTTGAATGGTTAGATTTATATGCATTTTGTTTATTTACATTCAAAAGTTACACTTTAAATTCAAATGTTTAATAGCATTCTTTTCCATAACAAACCAATGCATTTTTAAATACATTGTGGTTAAGGTAGAGTGTGATTTAATTTAATTATTTAATTAGAATTGTTTTAACACTAATCATAGTCAAACTATTGCAAACTGTTTGACTTGAATAAATACAAAACATATTTTTTTTAAAGAGCCGTTTGGGATCCAAAAGAGCCGTCTCTTTTTGGTGAGCTGGGCCAAACGAGCCGGGTCACTGAAAAGAGCCGGAATGCCCATCACTAGGGCTAATTGCCTTGCCAACCAACAATGTGACTGTCTTGGCCCCTCACTGAGGCATTTATCAGCTTCTTACTGACAAAAGAGCAGTCATCTACATCACAGGCATGAATAGGAAGTAGCCGACTGCATACCTAAGGTTTGCATACCTACATATGTAGTTTACATAAATTATAATTCCAGTGAGATTGGAATGGTAAAACATGATGTGGTTATTAAATCCTTGAATATGGGAGCTACAATATTATGATTCTTCCCGTAACTAAAACCGTGATTTTTTTTGCATTTGCAGATATCTTCACAGCATGGTATTAACCTTAAAAGTGTGATCTCTATCTTTGGAAAAGTGCCCACAATCCCTGGAGGAAAACGAAAGTACAAGCCTTAAGCAAAACGTAATGTTGTTTACAGCGATCACGGAGGGGAGGTTAATATATTCATTGAAAAATAAAAACGGGGCTTCAGGTGGCATAGCCTCTATGGCTCTAACAAAATATAAAATATGACAGTGAGCTGCGGCAAAAGTCAATAAAACCAAGCCTTGAGCACATCCTACATCCCACCTAATCTACGTACTAGATTTGACTGGCATTTGAAGACGTGCTCCGGTTCTTTGGCAACTAAGAAATTATTTTTAAACATATCGCTTTGGGCTGGATTTATTATCAAGATAAAGCATAGCAGTGTGAACAGACAACACAGAGTTACACATGGAGTAAACAATTAACAAGTCAATAACACAGTAGAAAAAAGAGAGTCTATATACATTGTGTGCAAAAGGCATGAGGAGGTAGGCGAATAATTACAATTTTGCAGATTAACACTGGAGTGATAAATGATCAGATGGTCATGTACAGGTAGAGATATTGGTGTGCAAAAGAGCAGAAAAGTAAATAAATAAAAACAGTTTAGGGATGAGGTAGGTAAAATTGGGTGGGCTATTTACCGATAGACTATGTACAGCTGCAGCGATCGGTTAGCTGCTCAGATAGCAGATGTTTGAAGTTGGTGAGGGAGATAAAAGTCTCCAACTTCAGCGATTTTTGCAATTCGTTCCAGTCACAGGCAGCAGAGAACTGGAACGAAAGGCGGCCAAATGAGGTGTTGGCTTTAAGGATGATCAGTGAGATACACCTGCTGGAGCGCGTGCTACGGGTGGGTGTTGCCATCGTGACCAGTGAACTGAGATAAGGCGGAGCTTTACCTAGCATGGACTTGTAGATGACCTGGAGCCAGTGGGTCTCGCGACGAATATGTAGCGAGGGCCAGCCGACTAGAGCATACAGGTCGCAGTGGTGGGTGGTATAAGGTGCTTTAGTAACAAAACGGATGGCACTGTGATAAACTGCATCCAGTTTGCTGAGTAGAGTATTGGAAGCTATTTTGTAGATGACATCGCCGAAGTCGAGGATCGGTAGGATAGTCAGTTTTACTAGGTAAGTTTGGCAGCGTGAGTGAAGGAGACTTTGTTTTGCGGAATAGAAAGCCGATTCTAGATTTGATTTTAGATTGGAAATGTTTGATATGAGTCTGGAAGGAGAGTTTACAGTCTAGCTAGACACCTAGGTACTTATAGATGTCCACATATTCTAGGTCGGAACAATCCAGGGTGGTGATTTTTAGCCAATGTGTAGTTCAGACATGCATAATCTATGAGCAGAATGAATGACATACCTCAATTAGCCATGAAATCCCTAGTTTAAAAGCGGCTGTTTTCTTGAAGCTGTGCCACACTATTTTTTCTATATTTCTCCCCACGTGGGCCAGCACCCTAGCAATTGAAGTTCAGGTTTCAGGAGCAGAGAAAAAAGTTTGGAAGTTTCAAATCAAATCAAATCAAATTTTATTTGTCACATACACATGGTTAGCAGATGTTAATGCGAGTGTAGCTAAATGCTTGTGCTTCTAGTTCCAACAATGCAGTAATAACCAACGAGTAATCTAGCTAACAATTCCAAAACTACTACCTTATACACACAAGTGTAAAGGGATAAAGAATATGTACATAAAGATGTATGAATGAGTGATGGTACAGAGCGGCATAGGCAAGATACAGTAGATGGTATCGAGTACAGTATATACATATGAGATGAGTATGTAAACAAAGTGGCATAGTTCAAAGTGGCTAGTGATACATGTATTACATAAAGATGCTGTAGATGATATAGAGTACAGTATATACGTATACATATGAGATAAATAATGTAGGGTATGTAAACATTATATTAAGTAGCATTGTTTAAAGTGTCTAGTGATATATTTTACATAAATTCCCATCAATTCCCATTATTAAAGTGGCTGGAGTTGAGTCAGTGTGTTGGCAGCAGCCACTCAATGTTAGTGGTGGATGTTTAACAGTCTGATGGCCTTGAGATAGAAGCTGTTTTTCAGTCTCTCGGTCCCAGCTTTGATGCACCTGTACTGACCTCGCCTTCTGGATGATAGCGGGGTGAACAGGCAGTGGCTCGGGTGGTTGTTGTCCTTGATGATCTTTATGGCCTTCCTGTGACATCGGGTGCTGTAGGTGTCCTGGAGGGCAGGTAGTTTGCCCCCGGTGATGCGTTGTGCAGACCTCACTACCCTCTGGAGAGCCTTACGGTTGTGGGCAGAGCAGTTGCCGTACCAGGCGGTGATACAGCCCGACAGGATGCTCTCAATTGTGCATCTGTAGAAGTTTGTGAGTGCTTTTGGTGACAAGACAAATTTCTTCAGCCTCCTGAGGTTGAAGAGGCGCTGCTGCGCCTTCTTCACGATGCTGTCTGTGTGGGTGGACCAATTCAGTTTGTCTGTGATGTGTACGCCGAGGAACTTAAAACTTACTACCCTCTCCACTACTGTTCCATCGATGTGGATAGGGGGGGGTGTTCCCTCTGCTGTTTCCTGAAGTCCACAATCATCTCCTTTGTTTTGTTGACGTTGAGTGTGAGGTTATTTTCCTGACACCACACTCCGAGGGCCCTCACTTCCTCCCTGTAGGCCGTCTCGTCGTTGTTGGTAATCAAGCCTACCACTGTTGTGTCGTCCGCAAACTTGATGATTGAGTTGGAGGCGTGCATGGCCACGCAGTCGTGGGTGAACAGGGAGTACAGGAGAGGGCTCAGAATGCACCCTTGTGGGGCCCCAGTGTTGAGGATCAGCGGGGTGGAGATGTTGTTACCTACTCTCACCACCTGGGGGCGGCCCGTCAGGAAGTCTAGTACCCAGTTGCACAGGGCGGGGTCAAGACCCAGGGTCTATGGTGTTAAATGCTGAGCTGTAGTCGATGAACAGCATTCTCACATAGGTATTCCTCTTGTCCAGATGGGTTAGGGCAGTGTGCAGTGTGGTTGAGATTGCATCATCTGTGGACCTATTTGGGCGGTAAGCAAATTGGAGTGGGTCTAGGGTGTCAGGTAGGGTGGAGGTGATATGGTCCTTGACTAGTCTCTCAAAGCAGTCGTTTAGCTCAGTTACCTTAGCTTTCTTGGGAACAGGAACAATGGTGGCCCTATTGAAGCATGTGGGAACAGCAGACTGGGATAGGGATCGATTGAATATGCCTGTAAACACACCAGCCAGCTGGTCTGCGCATGCTCTGAGGGCGCGGCTGGTGATGCCGTCTGGGCCTGCAGCCTTGCGAGGGTTAACACGTTTAAATGTTTTACTCACCTCGACTGCAGTGAAGGAGAGTCACATGTTTTGGTTGCGGGCCGTGTCAGTGGCACTGTATTGTCCTCAAAGCGGGCAAAAAAGTTATTTAGTCTGCCTGGGAGCAAGGCATCCTGGTCCGTGACTGGGCTGGTTTTCTTTTTGTAATCCGTGATTGACTGTAGACCCTGCCACATACCTCTTGTGTCTGAGCCGTTGAATTGCGATTCTACTTTGTCTCTATTCTGACGCTTAGCTTGTTTGATTGCCTTGCGGAGGGAATAGCTACACTGTTTGTATTCTGTCATGTTTCCGGTAACCTTGCCCTGATTAAAAGCAGTGGTTCACGCTTTCAGTTTCACGCGAATGCTGCCATCAATCCACGGCTTCTGGTTTGGGAATGTTTTAATCGTTGCTATGGGAACGACATCTTCAACTCAAGTTCTCATGAACTCGCTCACCGAATCAGCATATTCGTCAATGTTGTTGTCTGACGCAATACGAAACATAACCCAGGCGAACACGTGATGGAAGCAGTCTTGGAGCGTGGAATCAGAAGTTTCTGTTGTTGTTGAGGGCCCTGGTTCAGAGTTTTCTTCTATTCAATAAACATTATATCCTACTGCATTCTTTAGGCAAAAAACAATATGCTGCAACGTACAAACCAGTATGTCTATCATCTTGTGATATGCATTGTACAGATGTACCTGGAGCTACAGAGCATTATTTCACTATTGGTCTTTAGAAAGCATTTACTGTAGGTGTACTGAGAACAGCACCGTGGGTGTAGAAGTGGACTGAGGGTCGTGATCTGCTCAGACCTCAACTGGGCTGATCTCATTCTCACCATGCTGTCATCAATGACCTGCCCTCTGCCCAACCTGGTCCTCTCCAGCAGGACCAGGACCACCCCGAAGGCACACGTCAGACCCTCGCCCGCAAAGTCTGCCACCAGGTTCAGAGGAGCGTAGGGCTTCTCATGGCTCCGGCCCAACATGGAGAACAAGCCTGACACAGGAGGAGGGGAATACATGTAGTAAGCGAGGCAGAATTGGAGGGAGATTCCTTTATGTCTGTATGGACAATGGTACAGTACATAGAAAGGAAGCTGTAAATTATCTAAAACAAACATCTAGTCTAATGGAAAGTGATTAGCTACATAATAAACCATAGTCATTGAATTTATAGCCTTCAATTATATACCAGATGATAATTTAAATATGATACATTATTAATAACAATAGGTTTGAATTAGCTTGAGTTCAAAAGATAAGTGCCAATAAGTGCCTTTTGGGCAATGTAAATGACCCCCCCCTTCCCCCCAAAAAACATTATTTCACCAAATGTTTACATTCTGTCATAAAGAGCACATTAAAACGCATATAAACATGGCTATAGTAAGTGGCAATTAAAGTAACAGGGTTGACGTGTTCATGTTAAATCCACCATAACTCCCATTGTGACAGGGGGAATGGAGGGGCAATTGAATGCAAGCTTCCCCCCAAAATGTATTGTTAAAACATTTCTAGCCTATCTATCTATAGCTAACAGGGTTGATGTGTTATGCTCAACCTGCTCCGTTTTTCACCACAAAACAAAAACATGTAATTGTTTCTTTTGCACATATAACGTCACCATTTTAAAACCAGAGTTCAGTTCACTTAACAGGTTAGACCTTAATATAATGGGAAATGTAAATTAATCACTAATCACGCAAAATAAATTATAGTCTTCAGAAATGACTTTGTCAAAGCAACAAAGTAACCAGGGCTTTACAACGATGGTGAAATTACATTTTTTGGTTAAGTGGGCTAAAAATCAGATTAATTGAATTTTCCCTGTGTCCCATATTAAAGGGCACTTCATTACCCCTTGACTTATTCCACATTTGATTGTGTTACAGCTTGAATTCTCTAAAATTCTCTCACCCATCTTTTCACAATACCCAATACTGACAAAGTGAAAACATGTTTTTAGAAATGTTTGATATACAGAAATATCTATTCACCACCTTGAGTAAATACTTTGTAGAAGCACCTTTGGCAGAAATTACAGCTGTGAGTTTTTCTGGGTAAGTCTAATAGTTTCCACACCTAGACTGTGCATTATTATTTTTTCTCCAAACTATGTCAAATTGGTTGTTGATCATTGATAGACAACCATTTTCAGGTCTTGCCATAGATTTTCAAGTAGATTTAAGACAAAACTCTAACTAGGCCACTCAGGAACATTCACTGTCTTCTTGGTAAGCAACTCCAGTGTAGATTTGGTCTCATGTTTTAGGTTAGTGTCCTGCTGAAAGGTGAATTCCTCTCCCAGTGTCTGGTGGAAAGCAGGAAAACAGGTTTTCCTCTGGGATTTTGCCAGTGCTTATCTCCATTCAGTTTTTTTTATCCTGAAACACTTCCCAGTCCTTAACAATTACAAGCATACACATAACATGATGCAGCCACCACTATGCTTGAAAATATGTAGAGTGGTACTCAGTTGTAAATACATGTTGGGTCCTTGAAAAGTGCTATATAAGTCCCATGTATTATTATTCAGTAATGTGTTGCATTAGATTTGTCCCAAACATAACACTTTGTATTTAGGACCAAAAGTGAATTGCTTTGCCACACTTTTTTGCAGTATTACTTTAGTGGCTTTAGTGCAGGATGAATGTTTTGGAATATTTTTTTATTCTGTACAGGCTTCCTTCTTTTCCCTCCGTCATTTAGGTTTGTATTGTGGAGTAACTATACAGTTGTTGATCCATCCTCAGTTTTCTCCTATCACGGCCATTAAACTACAGTGCCTTGCGAAAGTATTCGGCCCCCTTGAACTTTGCGACCTTTTACCACATTTCAGGCTTCAAACATAAAGATATAAAACTTTATTTTCTTGTGAAGAATCAACAACAAGTGGGACACAATCATGAAGTGGAACGACATTTATTGGATATTTCAAACTTTTTTAACAAATCAAAAACTGAAAAATTGGGCGTGCAAAATTATTCAGCCCCTTTACTTTCAGTGCAGCAAACTCTCTCCAGAAGTTCAGTGAGGATCTCTGAATGATCCAATGTTGACCTAAATGACTAATGATGATAAATACAATCCACCTGTGTGTAATCAAGTCTCCGTATAAATGCACCTGCACTGTGATAGTCTCAGAGGTCCGTTAAAAGCGCAGAGAGCATCATGAAGAACAAGGAACACACCAGGCAGGTCCGAGATACTGTTGTGAAGAAGTTTAAAGCCAGATTTGGATACAAAAAGATTTCCCAAGCTTTAAACATCCCAAGGAGCACTGTGCAAGCGATAATATTGAAATGGAAGGAGTATCAGACCACTGCAAATCTACCAAGACCTGGCCGTCCCTCTAAACGTTCAGCTCATACAAGGAGAAGACTGATCAGAGATGCAGCCAAGAGGCCCATGATCACTCTGGATGAACTGCAGAGATCTACAGCTGAGGTGGGAGACTCTGTCCATAGGACAACAATCAGTCGTATATTGCACAAATCTGGCCTTTATGGAAGAGTGGCAAGAAAAAAGCAATTTCTTAAAGATATCCATAAAAAGTGTCGTTTAAAGTTTGCCACAAGCCACCTGGGAGACACACCAAACATGTGGAAGAAGGTGCTCTGGTCAGATGAACCCAAAATTGAACTTTTTGGCAACAATGCAAAACGTTATGTTTGGCGTAAAAGCAACACAGCTCATCACCCTGAACACACCATCCCCACTGTCAAACATGGTGGTGGCAGCATCATGGTTTGGGCCTGCTTTTCTTCAGCAGGGACAGGGAAGATGGTTAAAATTGATGGGAAGATGGATGGAGCCAAATACAGGACCATTCTGGAAGAAAACCTGATGGAGTCTGCAAAAGACCTGAGACTGGGACGGAGATTTGTCTTCCAACAAGACAATGATCCAAAACATAAAGCAAAATCTACAATGGAATGGTTCAAAAATAAACATATCCAGGTGTTAGAATGGCCAAGTCAAAGTCCAGACCTGAATCCAATCGAGAATCTGTGGAAAGAACTGAAAACTGCTGTTCACAAATGCTCTCCATCCAACCTCACTGAGCTCGAGCTGTTTTGCAAGGAGGAATGGGAAAAAATTGCAGTCTCTCGATGTGCAAAACTGATAGAGACATACCCCAAGCGACTTACAGCTGTAATCGCAGCAAAAGGTGGTGCTACAAAGTATTAACTTAATGGGGCTGAATAATTTTGCACGCCCAATTTTTCAGTTTTTGATTTGTTAAAAAAGTTTGAAATATCCAATAAATGTCGTTCCACTTCATGATTGTGTCCCACTTGTTGTTGATTCTTCACAAAAAAATACAGTTTTATATCTTTATGTTTGAAGCCTGAAATGTGGCAAAAGGTCGCAAAGTTCAAGGGGGCCGAATACTTTCGCAAGGCACTGTATGTAACTGTTTTAAAGTCACCATTGGCCTCATCGTGAAATCCCTGAGCCATTTCCTTCCTCTCCGGCAACTGAGTTAGGAAGGATGCCTGTGTCTTTGTCGTGAGTGTGTGTATTAATACACCATCCAAAGTGTAATTAATAACTTCACCATGCTCAAATGAATATTCAATGCCTGCTTTATTTGTACCCATCTACCAATAGATGTGCTTCTTTGCGAGGCATTGGGAAACTTCTTTGGTCTTTGTGGTTGAATCTGTGTTTGAAACTCGCTGCTCGACTGAGGTACCTTACATATAATTGTACGTGTGGAGTACAGCGATGATGTAGTCATTCAAAAATCATGTTAAACCCTATTATTGCACACAGAGTGAGTCCATGCAACATATTGTGACACATTTTTACTCCTGAACTTACAGTGCATTCAGAAAGTATTCCGACCCCTTCAAATTTTCCACATTTTGTTACATTACAGCCTTATTCTAAAATTGAGTAACTAAACACATTTTCCTCATCAATCTACATACAAGGCCGCAGAATGGCAAAGTGAAAACAAGTTTTTAGACATTTTAGCATAAAATATTCAGCCCTTTGCTATGAAACTCAAAATAGAGCTCAGGCGCATCATGTTTCCATTGATCATCCTTGAGCTGTTTCTACCACTTGATTGGACATGACTTGGAAATGCACACACCTGTATATATAAAAGGTCCCACAGATCCCAGTGTATATCAGAGCAAAAACCAAACCATGAGGTCAAAGGAATTATCCTTAGAGTGCCGAGACAGGATTGTGTCAAGGCACGGATCTGGGGAAGGGTACCAAAACATTTCTGCTGGTGCCCAATAACACAGTGGCCTCCATCATTCTTATATGGAAAATGTTTTGAACCACCAAGACTCTTCCTAGAGCTGAGGAATCAGGGGACAAGGGGTTGAATACTTATTGACTCAAGACATTCACTTTTTATTTTTAATTAATTAGTAAATATATATATGTTTGAAAGCAATTTAATCAATTTTAAATTCAGACTGTAACGACAAAATGTGGAAAAAGTAAGGGGGTGTGAATACTTTCTGAAGGTACTGTAACAGGCTTTTAAAATTCAATATTGGTACACAAGTTCTACTGAAAATATCAAAGGGACGCAAAAAGGTACTCTATTCGTGGAACGACCCAGATGGTTGCCATCGAGACTATTCAATTATTATAGAGCTATCAATCGTAAGTAATATGCCATTGAATGGTCTGTTTTTCCTATATTTGATTTTCAACTGAAGCCACATCTTATGTCACTGATGGAAAGTCAAGAGAAATAATACCAATTTTATTCCAGTGAAGTTGTTTCTACCTGACATGACGAGGTAGTTGATGTCATGGCCAGCAGCCTTGGCTCCACTCAAGCCGTAGCCAGTGAGGCATGAGTAGATCAGACGAGGGTTCTCCTTCAGTAGCTCCTCTGGACCCATGCCCAGCTTCTCAGAAACACAGTTAATGGAGAGGTACAGACTTTAGATACATTCAAAAAAAGGAATACAAGTACTGAGAAGCAACATGAAAGTGTACCATTAGTCAGGTTCGACCTATTCAGAACCAAACACCCACACCACATGCCCAGAAACAGAAGACAACGCATCACTAAGTAATGTAGTCATGTAGATGAGGTTGGGCCAGGGACACTGTCTATTTCTTTAGACCCTGCACTCATAACCATCAAATAGACAGACCACTGCAAACCCTGGGAAAAATGCCACCAGCTAACTGGGAAAGTAACTACAGCTAACCAAGCAGTCTCCATATAAACCCTTTCTCAGACTCAAAACAACCAAGATGCAGAAAGCTTAGCCTTTTTTTATGCCAAAGGAGGAGAGAAACTTAATTATTTGGAACCCGGCACAGTAGTAGACCAGACGAGTGCAATTGATTTCACTCTGGGTTTAATTGCAGGGTTTGGTAATGGCCACTTTGACACAAATGATAGGGAAACTACATTCGTTATTGGACAAATATGATTCAGAAAAAAATGCAAAGGCTTTCTACACAAAAATAAAGAGCTAAGTTTGCTCACTTGATAAGCAGGGAGGACTCTGATTCCAAGGTCAAAAAAAGTAGATGGACGGTCACGTGATGTTACATCCCCTGAATCAGGAGTGAGTATTCAATCTATTGCTCTTCCTGATAGACTCTTTAGTACCCATCACTCTGGCTGACTGTCCCTCATGCCCTGTGTCTACAGCGTTAGTGGATTCCGGTGCTGCCGGTAACTTTATGGATTAGACCCTTGTCTCTGCTCTCAATATTACTACCTACCCGCTCTTCTCTCCTTTTCAGGTTCAAGGTTTCGACTGTCGGCCTCTAGGATCCGGAACCATCACACTCATCACCCAACCACTCACCCTCACCGTGGAGCCCAATCACCAGGAAAACATCCCCTTCATCACCAGCGCACCAGTTCACAAGATCATCCACAGCCTACCTTGACTTCTGCATCATAACCCTATTCACCCTACCCCATCTCATGGTCGAGGATGAGAATCAACAACTGGTCACCTGAATGCCCAGAAGATCTGCTTTCCTGTCCCCTGTGGTTCCACGTCGGTTGAGAGTCCTGTGGTTGCCCTCCAGCCCAACATCATGGAGGAATATCAGGATCTAAGGGAGGTATTCTCCAAGACCCGCGCTACCGGTTTCCCTACTCATCACCCCTGGGACTGTGCCATTGACCTGTTTTCCGGTGCTACACCTCTGCACAGACGCATCTACCCTCCACCCAGGCCATGGAAGGCTACATTCAACATTCAATAGGCGCTCCAACATGGTTTCATCCGTGGTCTCAATGACATCACCAAGAGTATCGGCCAATTTTGTCACAAAGACAGGGGGACCGACAAAAATTGTATTATTGTGCTTTCTTCTCCAAGAAACTGTCCCCCGCAGAGAGGAATTCACGACATCTGGAGCTCTTGGTGGTGAAGTATGCATTAGAAGAGTGGAGACACTGGCTCAAGGGTGCCAAGGAACCATTCGTCATCCTCACCGACCATCGGTTGACCCCCTTCCAGTGTGTGTTGGGTTTCTAGTCGGCCCTGGCCCCGTGGACCCTGGGCCAGACCACGGCTCCTGTGGTAGATGAGTGGTTCCGGCTTGCGGAGGAGGTGTGGAACAATGCGCACATGAGACTCCAGCGCGCCGTCCATCATCAGAAGAAGCAGGCAGACCGTCACCACAGAGAGACCCCTGTGTTCCATCCTGGGGATCGCATCTAGCTCTCAACCAGGAACCTCCCACTCCACCTGCCCTGCAAGAAACTGAGTCCTTGGTTTGTGGGGCTGTTCAAGGTTCTCCGGAGGGTCAATGAGGTGACATACAAGTTACAATTACCCAGTCACTACCATATCTCACCCTCTTTTCATATCTCCCTGTCCCCTAGCTGATGCTGTCCCCCACGACACACCTCCACCCCCCCTGGACATCGAGGGGAGCCCAGCGTATGCTGTCAGATCCCTGGATCCCAGTATCAGGTGGACTGGGAGGGGTATGGAGCGGGGTTAGGATCCGGTGGAGGACATTCTGGACCCCAACATCATCCGTGATTTCCACCTTCGCCGCCCGGAATGACCCACTCTTCGTCCCCGGGGTTGTGTCCCTGGTCTGTATCGTCCTGCTGGAGCTGCACGTCAGATGGGAGGTACTGTCACATCTGCTCCTGCTTCTCCCCTCTGGTGAACGGCGTCGCCAGAGTACTAACCACCGGTCCTGGGATTCATCATTACGCACACTGGCACTCATCATTAGGCACCCGACCTGGACTCCATTACCTTCATAATTTCCTCCCCTTTATACAGTGCCTTGCGAAAGTATTCGGCCCCCTTGAACTTTGCGACCTTTTGCCACATTTCAGGCTTCAAACATAAAGATATAAAACTTTATTTTTTTGTGAAGAATCAACAACAAGTGGGACACAATCATGAAGTGGAACGACATTTATTGGATATTTCAAACTTTTTTAACAAATCAAAAACTGAAAAATTGGGCGTGCAAAATTATTCAGCCCCTTTACTTTCAGTGCAGCAAACTCTCTCCAGAAGTTCAGTGAGGATCTCTGAATGATCCAATGTTGACCTAAATGACTAATGATGATAAATACAATCCACCTGTGTGTAATCAAGTCTCCGTATAAATGCACCTGCACTGTGATAGTCTCAGAGGTCCGTTAAAAGCGCAGAGAGCATCATGAAGAACAAGGAACACACCAGGCAGGTCCGAGATACTGTTGTGAAGAAGTTTAAAGCCAGATTTGGATACAAAAAGATTTCCCAAGCTTTAAACATCCCAAGGAGCACTGTGCAAGCGATAATATTGAAATGGAAGGAGTATCAGACCACTGCAAATCTACCAAGACCTGGCCGTCCCTCTAAACGTTCAGCTCATACAAGGAGAAGACTGATCAGAGATGCAGCCAAGAGGCCCATGATCACTCTGGATGAACTGCAGAGATCTACAGCTGAGGTGGGAGACTCTGTCCATAGGACAACAATCAGTCGTATATTGCACAAATCTGGCCTTTATGGAAGAGTGGCAAGAAAAAAGCAATTTCTTAAAGATATCCATAAAAAGTGTCGTTTAAAGTTTGCCACAAGCCACCTGGGAGACACACCAAACATGTGGAAGAAGGTGCTCTGGTCAGATGAACCCAAAATTGAACTTTTTGGCAACAATGCAAAACGTTATGTTTGGCGTAAAAGCAACACCGCTCATCACCCTGAACACACCATCCCCACTGTCAAACATGGTGGTGGCAGCATCATGGTTTGGGCCTGCTTTTCTTCAGCAGGGACAGGGAAGATGGTTAAAATTTATGGGAAGATGGATGGAGCCAAATACAGGACCATTCTGGAAGAAAACCTGATGGAGTCTGCAAAAGACCTGAGACTGGGACGGAGATTTGTCTTCCAACAAGACAATGATCCAAAACATAAAGCAAAATCTACAATGGAATGGTTCAAAAATAAACATATCCAGGTGTTAGAATGGCCAAGTCAAAGTCCAGACCTGAATCCAATCGAGAATCTGTGGAAAGAACTGAAAACTGCTGTTCACAAATGCTCTCCATCCAACCTCACTGAGCTCGAGCTGTTTTGCAAGGAGGAATGGGAAAAAATTGCAGTCTCTCGATGTGCAAAACTGATAGAGACATACCCCAAGCGACTTACAGCTGTAATCGCAGCAAAAGGTGGTGCTACAAAGTATTAACTTAATGGGGCTGAATAATTTTGCACGCCCAATTTTTCAGTTTTTGATTTGTTAAAAAAGTTTGAAATATCCAATAAATGTCGTTCCACTTCATGATTGTGTCCCACTTGTTGTTGATTCTTCACAAAAAAATACAGTTTTATATCTTTATGTTTGAAGCCTGAAATGTGGCAAAAGGTCGCAAAGTTCAAGGGGGCCGAATACTTTCGCAAGGCACTGTATGTCACCCTCCCAGGTTCACTCACCAGTTGGTATTGTTCTTGTTAGTGTCGATTTCCTGGTTTTGTTGTTTTATTAAAACGTTTCACCTGATTCCGACTCACTGCTCCATCATTACAATAAACAGCGCAGGGGGGTAGAATTTGATTAGCTGTTCAGCATTCTTAATGTATGGCTTGGGGTGTAGAAGCTGTTAAGGAGCCTATGGACCTAGACTTGGCGCTCCAGTACCACTTGCTGTGAGGTAGAAGAGAGAACAGTCTATGACTAGGGTGGCTGGAGTCTTTGACCATTTTTAGGGCCTTCCTCTGACACCGCCTGGTATAGAGGTGCTGGATGGCCTGAAGCTTGGCTCCAGTGATGTACTGGGCCTTACTCACTACCCTCTGTAGCGCTTTGCAGTCGGATGCAGAGCATTTGCCATACCCTGCATACCATGCTCTCGGTGGTGCAGCTTTAGAACTTTTTGAGGATCTGAGGACCAAATCTTTTCAGTCTCCTGGGGGGAATAGGCATTATCGTGCCCTCTTCACGACCGTCTTGGTGTGTTGGATCATGGTAGTTTGTTGGTGATGTGGACGCAAAAGAACTTGAAGCTCTCGACCTGCTTCACTACAGCCCCATCAATGAGAATGAGGTCATGCTCGGCATTCCTTTTCCTGTAGTCCATGATCATCTCTACACATTACTGGGAATGCAGATATGTATCTGTTGGTTACACGTGCCTTAAAAATAAGTAGGCTAGTGGATCAGATAACCAGTCTGTATCTGGTAGCCATCATTTGCCTCATGCAATGCAACACATCTCCTTCACATAGTTCACAGTTGATCAGGCTGTTGATTGTGGCCTGTGGAATGTTGTCCCACTCCTCTTCAATGGCTGCCCGAAGTTGTTGATATTGGCAGGAACTGGAACTCGCTGTCGTACACGTCGATCCAGGGCGTACCAAACATGCTTAATGGGTGAAATGTTTGAGTATGCAGGCCATGGAAAAACTGGGACATTTTCAGCTTCCAGGAATTGTGTACAGATCCTTGCAACATGGGGTCATGCATTATCATGCTGAAACATGAGGTGATGGTGGCGGATGAATGGCATATCAATGGGCCTCAGGATCTAGTCACGGTATCTCTTTGCATTCAATTGCCATCAATAAAATGCAATTGTGTTCATTGTCCGTAGCTTATGCTTGCCCATATCATAACCCAACCACCACTATGGGGCACTCTGTTCACAACACTGACATCAGCAAACTGCTCACCCACACTACGACATACACGTGGTCTGTGGTTGTGAGGCCGGTTGGACATACTGCCAAATTCTCTAAAACGAGAGAGGCAGAGAAATGAACATAACGTTTTCTGGCAACAGCTCTGGTGGAAATTCCTGCAGTCAGGAACTGAGACATCTGTGGCATTGTGCTGTGTGACAAAAAAATAATTGTGCAGTTATTGTCCCTAGCACAAGGTGTACCTGTGTAATGATCATACTGTTTAATCAGCGTATTGATATGCCACACCTGTCAGGTGGATGGATTGACTTGGTGAAGAGAAATGCTCACTAACAAGGATGTAAACCATTTTTGCACAAAATGAGAGAAATAAGCTTGGAAAATATCTCAGATATTATATTTTAGCTCATGAAACATGGGATCACCACTTTACATGTTGCATATATATTTTTGTTCAGTGTACAAATGCCTCATGAGCTTAGTTCAAATGTCATACCAATCAGAACCCAAAAGATACGCTTGTTGTACTCCAATGTTTGTAAACAAAGTAAATGTAAACATGGTTAAAACTATAATTTTGGTATCATGGATGGTCAGTCCTTCCATCCGGTGGCTCTGTCTATGAATTTGAGACAGGTAACATTTCTCCAGCCCTATCCCTTAGCTTTTTACTGAAACAAGGAGAGCGACACTTACTGCTGATTGCCGCTTTAAAGCAAATTTCCTGCAATTCTACACATTTTGCCATGGCTTATGTTATGTTCTTATGCTATGTTCTTGTGCTATCTGAGTGACTCAAACATAACAAAATAAAGGGTGGCCCATGCCACCATTTTTACTGCAACCGCCAACCATAGGGAGATTCAGGAGCCGGCTCTCAATGAGTGTAGACAGCCTGCCGCTGCCTGCTGATGCTCTGCTAATCATCAAATGGGGTGGGAAGGAGAGGAGGTAGGAGCACACATGGGTAACTGGGGGGCCTGCATTTACTGAATAAATGTGACTGGTCAATTGTGTCGGTGGCTGGCCCCAAGCCCATAGGGAGCCCTTTGAGGCAAAAATAAAAAAATATACAACCACAGGAACCCACTTTCAATGTTCAAAATATACCAGAGAGCATAATTTAGCCACAGAGGATCAATAGTTAAAACATTTAAATGGAACTGTGGTTTAAATATTATCTCAAGCATATAGAAAGGAAAAACTTGAGTAAATGATGGATACAAATGATGTTGTAGAATCTATGTCGAGGAGCATTAAAGCTGTTCTGACAGCTTGTGGTGGCCAAACACCCTTATAAGTCACTATGTTGGTGTTTCATTGTGCTTGAGATAATATTTAATAAATTAAACACCAACATAGTGACTTATAAGGGTGTTTGGCCACCACAAGCTGTCAGAACAGCTTCAATGCTCCTCGACATAGATTCTACACATGGACCTAAACAATGCCAGGAAAATACACCCCTCAACATCATTTGTATCCATCATTTACTCCAGTTTTTCCTTTATTTTGTCAGTTATTGGTATGCCTATAGTCGGGAAGGCCGCAGTTTGGGCAGCACGTGCACAAATATAGGGCACTGATGTTTGGCGATTTGGCCAGGTTCACAGTCGGGATTCCAATTCATCCCAAAGGTGTTCTATGGGGTTGAGGTCAGGGCTCTGTGCAGGCCAGTCAAGTTCTTCCACACCAATCTCAAAAAAACATTTCTGTATGGACCTCGCTTTGTGCATGGGGGCATTGTCATGCCGAAACAGGAAAGGGCCTTCCCTAAACTGTTGCCACAAAGTGGGAAGCACAAAATTGTCTAGAATGTCATTGTATACTGTAACATTATGATTCCCCTTCACTGGAACTAAGAGGTCTAGCCCAAACCATGAAAAACAGCCCCAGACCATTATTCCTCCTCCACCAAACTTTACAGTTGGCACTATGCAGTCGGGCAGGTAGCATAGGAGACACACTGAAGTTGATACAAGGTTTTCTAAAATCCAAACATAATCAATGACTGCTGCTTCGTAGGCTAAATGATCTTTTGGTATTCTATGTAGAGAAATAGCGATGTGCCAATGTCTAAAGTATTAAATTGTGTTCTCTTAACTCTATTTCATAGAAACACCTACCTATGCTAAACAACAACAAACCATGAACAAAATATTTCTGACAATGTTACTTCCTGATGACGTCCAACTCCTGATGGCGGTGCATGGGAATTGAAGTCTAAAGAATATTGGTCGTCACTAGTTACCACAACGTCAAACCCCGCCAATTTCCCGCCAATTTATCTTCTTAAATTCTGATTTTAAATCTAACCCTAAACCTAACCCCAACCTTAATCACACTGCAACTTTATGCCTAACACTAAAAACAAACATTTGCTTTTTGATCTTAATTTATGATTTTTTTACAACAGCCTATAGACTATTTTTACTTTGTGGCTGTGGTAATATAGGCTGTTGTAACTAGTGGAAACCGAGAATATCAGTGCCTTGGAACTGTTTGTGTTCAGGGGTACAACCTGAAAGATTTCCTGCTGTTCAATAATAATTTCAATTGCTCATTATAGGCTACATGTTAATTCTTGAAGAATATCTGATAAATGTTTAGTAAAAATGCCTTACCCTATCCCATACTAGACTGTATTTCCCCAGCTCCATCAATCAAGTTACCAAACAAAGTGGTAGTGTCAGAGGCTGAAATTACACATAGTGCCTTTAAGAATTTAGCCATATACAAATTGCCACCCATTTTAAAACAGTGAGTCACCATAAACAATGCTTCCCAGTAGATAGCGACAATGTTTCAGTCAACCACTTATGGCTTGGATCCTATTTAAGATGTCAAAGATGACATGCTAAATCATTTAACATCTCAAGCTTGACATTTCTTTGGCATTGCATTGATGTATACATTATACCATCATAATTTGTGAACGCAACATTTTCTGTCATCAAAAAATTGTCACCAAAATTTGGCTACAGCATTTGTATCACACACTCATAAATCAATCCCATTGGGCATACAACGTGATTTAGACGTCTTTTACGGGTTGAAATCTGGTCGGGACATCATATAACCAGATTAAGACGTCTTCTTTATGATATCTTTTTGAATAATAAAAAATACATCTTATGTTGGTTGATAACTGTTTTTTGGAGTAGTAACAATAGATGGAAATAGTGATTTTTTTCTGTAATAGGGGATTAATGATCAATGGGTCAGAGACATGGGAGCAATTTCAGTCCGGGACTCATAGCTACATGGCAAGTTCTCTTTGGTCCAAATTGTTTTTACATTGACCCTGAAATATTCTACTTGGTATTTGGCCATTGACCCAGTTTTATTGCAAGGAATTCTAATTGGTCAACCACAGGCTAGGGCTGGGTTATAAAGTACACCCTGTCCATTTGTTCTGTGGAGAGAATGACTGATGACAATGACTGAAGACAGGGGAGAATGAACATCTACCACTCTGCATAACATATTTGAAAAATATATATTTTCCTCCCCCTGATTTGCTTTGGGGTCTGTGTCATTGAAGAGTAACGTCAACTGCAAACACGTCAGTGACTGGATGCATGGCATCTACAGCAGTGTTTGACCACGCACTCAGTTACCAGTGACCTATTCTGGCACATCCCAGAGAAAGGAGAGATCAGAACCACCCCTCTTTAAATCCATATTAATTTACAGTAAGTTGTGTGCAAAAATGTTCAATACTTTGATCTTCAATGTGTATTGCTTCCTACTAACCAGCATTGTAAGAGCAAGGTTTGTACTTTATTTAACTATGCAAGTCAGTTAAGAACAAATTCTTATTTTTAATGAAAGCCTAGGAACAGCAGGTTAACTAACAGAATGCCAGATTTGTACCTTGTCAGCTTGGGGATTTGAACTTGCAACCTTCCGGTTACTAGTTCAACGCTCTAACCACTAGGCTACCCTACCACCCCAGGGTGGACCATAAATGGTCTCTGCATCAGGTCTCACTAAGACTGGATTCCCCAAGAGACATGCTATTCAGCTGCTCAAGATTCTGATCTTAAACTCTTAGAAAAAAAATGTGGTATCTATAACCTGAAAGGGTTCATTGGCTGTCCCAATAGGAGAACCCTTTGAAGAACCATTTTTGTTTCCAGGTAGAACCCTGTGTGGAAAGGGAATCTTTTTTTCTAAGAGTGTAGTGTAAGTAGTTCTAAATTAAAATAGCATCGCTTCTAATAATATATAATTGCAAAGCAAATCAAATCCAATCCTATCCTATCTCACCTTTTTTCCCAGGTGCAAAACTCATGTCCTGATTCTTCTCCAACATGGCTCATGGCATATTTGGGGACTTTTCAGAGGGCCCGCAACACTTCATGACACTTACTGTAAGCATAAAACATTTAAATTAACGATTGGCATAATGTGGGCATGCAGGATACGACATAACAGTAACGTGCAGTAAAATATAGTATTTAACAGTCAGAATCTACTAAAAGTGGTATCAAAGGCATGTTTTCTCCTCTGTCCCTTCATATTGAAGCGGGCCATTCATTAATTGGTAATCAATCTGAAACATTAAGAAAGTGGATTTAAAAATTTGACAGTTGGATAATGAAAATGTTTAACACCTCTCTAAATGGTAATGTTTTACTTAATAATAACACATGATGTAATATTCTAACAACTTTTTATAAACACATCACTCCATAATCCTGAGGACATTGTCCGGGACATAGGTTCTCCAATTGAAGACAGCTTGGCAGTCTTAAAAGAAGAACGTTATATACAAACATGTAAGTATATGTAAAGAGGCAAAGAAATATTATATTGTTCAAAAGTTGTCTGTCATATTATTCCTGCCACCAACAGTGTTAAAAATGGGTTTAATTCACAAATCTCTTCTTATTCTCTGCAACTGTGCGTGTGTGTGAGTTTTAGTGAATAACAGGGAGAATGAGCAAAAGAGAAATGGGAGAAACTTTACATGACTCAAATGAGGTGTCTGAATCAGGACAAGGGTTTTGCACCTTGAAAAAAATAGGATTTGATTTGCTTTACAAATCATTATGATCAAGTTGCTCTTTGTTGAAGACATCTCTATGCTATAACGATGAACAGAGCAAAGTACAGAGAAATCCTTGATGACAACCTGCTCCAGAGTACTCAGGTTCACCTTCCAACAGGTCAATGACCCTAAGAACATGGCCAAGACAACACAGGAGTGGGGTCGGGACAAGTCTCTGAATATCCTTGAGTGGCCCAGCCAGAGCCCGGACCTGAACACGATTGAACATCTCTGGAGAGATGAAAAAATCTGTGCATCAACACTCCCCATCCAACTTGACAGCGCATGAGAGAATCTGCAGAGAAGAATGGGAAAAACAGGTTTGCCAAGCTTGTAGCGTCATTCCAAGATGACCCACGGCTGTTACCGCTGCCAAAGGTGCTTCAACAAAGTACTGAGGAAAGGGTCTGAATACTTATGTAAATGTGATTTCAGTAATTTTTTTAATTTAGCAAACATTTCTAAAACCCTGTTTTTGCTTCATAATTATGGGGAATTGTGTGTAAATTAATGAGAAGAAAAAACAATTTAATACATTTTAGAATAAGGCTGTAACCTAACAATATGTGGAAAAAGTCAAGGGGTCTGAATACTTTCCGAAGGCACTGTAACTGCCACAAAATTCTTTAACCTCTCTTGGATTTGTGGGATGCTTGCGTCCCACCTCCACAACAGTCAGTGAAATTGCAGGGCGCCAAATTCAAACAACAGAAATCTCATAATAAAAATTATACACTATTTTAAAGATAAACTTCTTGTTAATCCAACCACAGTGTCCGATTTCAAAAAGGCTTTACGGCCAAAGCACACCATGCGATTATGTCAGGACAGCGCCTAGCCACAAAAACCATACAGACATTTTCCAGCCAAGGAGAAGGCTCACAAAAGTCAGAAATAGCGATTCAATTAATCACTAACCTTTGATGATCTTCATCTGGTGGCACTCCCAGGACTCCATGTTACACAATAAATGTTAGTTTTGTTCAATAAAGTCCATCTTTATGTTCAAAAACCTCAGTTTAAATTGGTGCGTTATGTTCAGTAATGCATTGTCTCAAATAACATCCGGTGAAATTGCAAAGAGCCAAATCAAATGACAGAAATACTCAAATACTCATCATAAACATTGATGAAAGTGTTATACATAGGTTTAAAGATAAACTTCTTGTTAATCCAGCCGCTGTGTCAGATTTCAAAAAGGCTTTACGGCGAAAGCAAACCATACTATTATCTGAGGATAGCACCCCATCAAACAAACACTGACAATCATATTTCATCCCGCCAGGCGTGATACAAAACTCAGATATAACGATATAATTCATGCCTTACCTTTGAAGATCCTCTTTTGTTGGCACTCCAATATGTCCCATAAACATCACAAATGGTCCTTTTGTTCGATTAATTCCGTCGTTATATCTCCAAAATGTCAATTTATTTGGCGCGTTTGATCCAGAAAAATACCGGTTCCAACTCGCGCAACATGACTACAAAATATCTAATAAGTTACCTGTAATCTTTGTCCAAACATTTCAAACAACTTTTCTAATACAACTTGAGGTATTTTTTAATGTAAATAATCGGTACAATTTAAGACGGGACAAACTGTGTTCAATACCGGAGGAAAAAAGTGGAGCGGGCTTTCAGGAGACGCGCCCCAACCACAACAATACACTTCACATGACCCTCGTTCTTCATTTCTAAAAGGAAAAACATCAACCAATTTCTAAAGACTGTTGACATCTAGTGGAAGCGATAGGAACTGCAAGCAACTGCCTTAGAATTCTAGATTCCCATTGAAAACCCATTGAAAAGAGAGTGACCTCAAAAAAAAAACAATCCTGGTTGGTTTCGCCTGTCAAATAAGTTCTGTTATACTCACAGACATCATTCAAACAGTTTTAGAAACTTCAGAGTGTTTTCTATCCAGATCTACTAATAATATGCATATCCTAGCTTCCGGGCCTCAGTATCAGGCAGGTTTACTTTGGGCACGCTTTTCATCCGGACATGAAAATACCACCTCCTAGCCTAGAGAGGTTTTAACTAGTACCATAGAAACACATTTACCCAGCTTATTCCAAAGTTTCTACAAGAATGTCCTTTTCAAGTTGATAAAATTGTAATGCGCTGATTCGCTTCACTCCAGATCTGACCCATCACATGACTCTTCAAGGGGGCCACTACGCTCCAGATCGCTTTCTGTGCTCAGAGGTCCTTGATGAGGATCTACCTCTCCACTATTATTAAATCAAATAAATCAATGGGCCTTTATGTACTCCCAGAATTTTTATGCATGTAATTTCTGTGGGTGAATTGTGAAACCATTACTGTATGCAGATGTAAGAAAAAAAGGCGATTTTTGCCATTGCTCGTAAATGTAAGAATATGTTGCAGATTAACTTTAATTGTTGACAATGGAAATAAATAGAAATGTAATTAACAATGTTTTCATAATCCAACGTTATCTTTTGCAATACTTTTTAAAGCACTCTTATGAAAAATAACCTAAAAGGGTTATTTGCTGTCCCCGTAGGAAAACCATTTGAAGAGCCCTGTTTGGTTCCAGGTAGAACCCTTTCCAGAGCTTAAAGGGTTCTTCTATTGGACAGCCGAAGAACACTTTTGGAACCATTTGTTCGAAGAGTAGGTCAGCCGCAAGAGTATTAGTGAGGTTGGGAACTGATGTTGGGCGATTAGGCCTGGCTTGCAGTCGGCGTTCCAATTTATCCCAAAGGTGTTCGATGGGGTTTAGGTCAGGGCTCTGTACAGGCCAGCCCTTCCACACCGATCTTGACAAACCATTTCTGTATTGACCTCGCTTTGTGCACGGGGGCATTGTTATGCAGAAACAGGAAAGCGCCATCCCCAAATTGTTGGCACAAAGTTGGAGGCACAGAATGGTCTAAAATGTCATTTGTATGCTGTAGTGTTAAAATCTCTTCACTGGAACTAAGGGGACTAGCCCGAACCATGAAAATCAGCCCCAGACCATTCAAATACAATCAAATGTATTTATAAAGCCCTTCTTACATCAGCTGATATCTCAAAGTGTTGTACAGAAACCCAGCCTGAAACCCCAAACATCAAGCAATACAGGTGTAGAAGCACGGTGACTAGGAAAAACTCCCTAGGAAGGCCAGAACCTAGGAAGAAACCTAGAGAGGAACCAAGCTATGAGGGATCGCCAGTCCTCTTCTGGCTGTGCCGGGTAGACCATTATTCCTCCTTGACCAAAATTTACAGTTGACACTAAGCAGTTGGGTAGGTAACATTCTTCTGGCATCTGCCAAACCCAGATTCTTCCGCCGGACTGACAGATGGGGAAGCGTGATTCATCACTCCAGAGAATACATTTCCACTGCTTCAGAGTCCAATGGCGGCGAGCTTTACATCACCCCAGCTCGTAATTGGCATTGCACATGGTGATCTTAGGCTTGTGAAGAGTGAAGAGGCGACTCAGGGAAGCTGGCCTTCTAGGTAGAGCTGCAAACAGAAAGCCATATCTCAGACTGGCCAATAACAAGAAAAGATTATGATGGGCAAAAAAACACAGACAGTGGACAGAGGAACTCTGCCTAGAAGGCCAGCATCCCGGAGTCGCCTTTTCACTGTTGACGTTGAGCTTCGTGTTTGCGGGTACTATTTAATGAAGCTGCCAGTTGAGGTCTTGGGAGACGTCGGTTTCTCAAACTAGACACTCTAATGTACTTGTCCTCTTGCTCAGTTGTGCACCGGGGCCTCCGACTCCTCTTTCTATTAGGGTTAGAGCCAGTTTGAGCTGTGAAGGGAGTAGTACACAGCGTTGAACGAGATCTTCAGTTTCTTGGCAATTTCATGCATGGAATAGCCTTCATTTCTCAGAATAGACTGACGAGTTTCAGAAGAAAGGTCTTGGTTTCTGGCCATTTTGAGCCTGTAATCGAATCCACAAATGCTGATGCTCCAGATTCTCAACTAGTCTAAAGAAGGCCAGCATTATTGCTTATTTAATCAAAACAACCATTTTCAGCTGTGCTAAAGTAATTGCAAAGGGTTTTCTAATGATCAATTAGCCTTTTAAAATTATAAACTTGAATTAGCTAACACAACGTGCCATTGGAACACATGAGTGATGGTTGCTGATAATGGGCCTCTGCACGCCTACGTAGATATTCCATAAAAATAGCAGTTTACCAGCTACAATAGTCATTTACAACATTGACCATTTCTACACTGTATTTATGATCAATTTGATGTTATTTTAATGGATATAAAGTGATTTCTTTCAAAAACAAGGGCATTTCTAAGTGACCCCGATCTTTTGAACGGTAGTGTACATTCTCCAAATTCGCTGTTGCCTTTGCATAAATCTACAACTGATGCAATGAAATTCAAAATCAAATTGGAGACATATTCCTTTCTGATATCTTGCTCTGATTTTTCTTTGTGTCATGTGGGATACTGACACTTTGTGAATCATCAAATGCATGCACAGATTACATAGCTGCATAGTTGTGTGGTATCAAGACAACCATCTCTTTGTAATCAATTTAGGTGGTTTACCATACAGATTGGATGTTTGTTTTCTGCCTTTCTTGTAGCATATCAGATATTTCAGACAATCCATGCTTTGTGTTTTCCTTCTACAATTCCATTGAAATGACAGGGGGGGGGACATTGATTCAACCAGTGTGTGCCCAGTGGGAAGATCCTATACTGCAGAATGTTGCACTCAATATTACTGTCACGCCCTGGTCTTAGTATTTTGTGTTTTATTTATTATTTTGGTCAGGCCAGGGTGTGACATGGGTTATTTATGTGGTGTGTTTTGTCTTGGTTTTTTTTGTAGGTTATGGGATTGTGGTATAGTATAGTAGTCTAGGAAAGTCTATGGTTGCCTGGAGTGGTTCTCAATCAGAGGCAGGTGTTTATCGTTGTCTCTGATTGGGAACCATATTTAGGCAGCCATATTCTTTGAGTGTTTCGTGGGTGATTGTTCCTGTCTCTGTGTTTGTTTGCACAAGATAGGTCTTTTTTGGGTTTTCACGGTACGTTTTTTTGTGTTGTTCGTTATTATCTTTATTAAAGATGTATCAAGATAACCATGCTGCATTTTGGTCCACCTCTCTTTCACCGGAAGAAAACCTTAACAATTACATAGTGTTATATTTTGTAAAATGGTCGGTTAATTTGTGTTTCTTATTAATTACTGACCCTGAAGGCCTAATCCCCCTGAGTCCAATTTTGTTGCAATCATTTTAATATACCCAGCTAACACAATGCTCTGGGAACCATATGTTTCTTAAAGCTTGGTGAGAGAATGGTTGTCCTTTGTTTTGTTTTTTTGCATGCTTAATTTTAAAAGAAAATTCTCATTGTTCAGAGAACATTTAAAAAATAAATGTTCTGCAGGAATATCTGAATTTCAGCATAACGTGCAGCGTTCCTCAGTTCTGTTTACAGTCATGTTCTCAGAACATTAAGGAAACTTTCAAACATTCTAGGAATGCTACACTGAATAAAAATATGAACTCAACATTAAACAATTTCAAAGATTTTACTGAGTTAGTTCAAAAGGTAATCAGTCAATGTAAACACATTATTTTGGCCCAATCTATGGATTTCGCATGACTGACTACAGATATGCATCTGTTGATCACAGATACCATAAAACATATTTTTTTAAAGGTAGGGGAGTGGATTAGAAAACCAGTCAGTATCTGGCTCATGCCGCACAACACATCTTCGCATAGAGTTGATCAGGCTGTTGACTGTGGCATGTTGTCCCACTCTTCAATGGCTGTGTGAAGTTGTTGGACATTGGTGGGAACTGGAACATGTTGTACACGTTGATCCAGAGCATCCCAAACAGGCTCAATGGGTGACATGTCTGGTGAGTATGCAGGCCATGGAAGAACTGGGAAATGTCCAGCTTCCAGGAATTGTGTACAGATTCTCGTGACATGGGGCTGTGCATTATCATACTGAAACGTGAGGTGATGGCAGTAGATGAATGGCACAATGGGCCTTAAGCTCTCGTGACAGTATCTGTACATTCAAAATGCGATCGAGAAAATACAATTGTATTTGTTGTCCGTAGCTCTTGCCTGTCCATACCATAACCCCAGCATGCGCACTTTGTTCACAACATTGACAGTCTGCCATCTGTCTGGTACACTTCAAACTGGGATTCATCCGTGAAGAGTAGACTTCTCCAGCATGCCAGTGGTCATCTAAAGTGAGCATTTGCCCACTCAGGTTAGTTACGACGCTGAACTGCAGTCAGGTCAAGACCCTGGTGAGGACGACAAGCACACAGATGAGCTTCCCTGACATGGTTTGACAGTTTGTGCAAAATTCTTCAGTTGTTCAAACCTACAGTTTCATCAGCTGTCAAGGTGGCTGGTCTAGTCGATTCCGCAAGTGAAGAAGCCTGATGTGGAGGTACCGGGCTGGCGTGGTTACACGTGATATGCAGTTGAGGCCGGTTGGACGCACTGCCAAAATCTCTAAAACGACGTTGGAGGCAGCTTATGGTAGACACATTCACATTAAATTCTCTGGCAACAGCTCTGGTGATATTCCTGCAATCAGCATGCTGATTGCATGTTCCCTCAAACTGGAGACATCTGTAGCATCGTGTTGCGTGAAAAAAATGGCATATTTTAGAATGGCCTTTTATTGTCTCCAGCACAAGGTGCACCTGTGTAATGATCATGCTGTATAATCAGCTTCTTGACATGCCACACTTGTCAGCTGGATAGATTATCTTGGCAAAGGATAAATGCTCACTAATAGGGATGCAAACATTTGTGCACAACATTTGAGAGAAATAAGCTTGTTGTGCATATGGAACATTTCTGGGATCTTATGTTTCAGCTCATGAAACATGGGAGCAACACTTTACATGTTGCGTTTATATTTATGTTCAGTATATTTAAAAACATACATTCCATTCTCAGCATCAACAAATCTCTCTATCCTTTATCGTGTTAAGTGTGTTCAGGTATGTTGGCCGCACCCACTAACTGACCTCATTTGATCTTAATGAGTGCTTGTTTCATTTGAAATATGGGTCCATTTGAGTAGACTAAAATAAACAGCTTTGTTTGAGTTTAAACCATCTTTGCTAGCTCCAACCTGGTGGCGCAGTGGACTAATTCCATGGATAGTGAGCAGAGCTCATACTGTAGATTCAAATCTGACTGAAGCCGTGCCACAAAAGAGGTGTTTTTAATGATTAATGCCTAAACAAATTCATTTCCATGTATCCTGTCTGTGGTTGGATTACAAAACAGTTAATTTAAGCTATCAGTGTTACTAAAAGTCTTACTGAAACATGTTCTCAGAACATTATTTAATTACCTTCAAATAACAATCATTTTGGTTCTCAGAACATTAATAATGCCTCCCAGGGAAACTTTCAGGGAACCATAGAAAAACATTCTCAGGACCTCCTGCAAACTAAAAATGTACATTTCCAGAACAGGTTAAATGTTCACTTCCATTTTAACTGCCAGGAAACATATGGCTTTGTTCACAGAACCAATGGTCAACCAAAACACACATTCCCAAAACTTCTAAGGAGTAAAATGTGCTAGCTGGGTATTCAAACTATTTAATTAAGCTACATCAGAATATATTTCAAGATTGACCCAGTGTTATAAAAATAGCAGACTTCAGTTTATTCCTATGTTGATGTTTTGTAGACTGCCATTCTTAATTGGGGTCAATGACTGAGGGATGCGTTTGAACAGATGAACAGAAACTCATGGAACCATCGCTAATTCACTTTTTGTCCTCCAACTCTCCCTTATGACAAACATATTCCCCACACAGGTGGCCGTTGGCACCTTAAGACTGGAATGGAATCAAATATGGTACATCAAACACATGGTTTCCAGGTGTTTGATGCCATTCTCTGTTTATCATATATGTACAGTCACTTTACCCATATGCACATACTACCTCAATCAGCCTCACTAACCGGTGTCTGTATGTAGCCTCGCTACTTTTATAGTCTCACTAGTGTATATAGCCTCACTACTGTTTTTCAGTGTCTTTTTACTGTTGTTTTTATTTGTTTACTTACCTATTGTTCACCTAATAACCTTTTTTGCACTGTTGGTTAGAGCCTGTAAGTAAGCATTTCACTGTAGGGTCAACACCTGTTGTATTCGGCGCACGTGACAAATAAACCTCGATTTGATTTGATTTCACTTGAGCCATTCCGGCCATTATTATGAGCCATTCTCCCCTCAGCAGCCTCCACTGATACCCATGTCACAAGGAGGAAACTGGTTCGCCATGACAACATATTATATGGCAATTTTAAATCTTGTTATTAAGCAGACAATTTAAGGAAACTTGTGTTTTAATGTAGACATAATCTCTCACTCGTGTTAAAACCTGAATTTAAAAACAAATTACATTTACATTTTGTGTTACCGGCCTAACCCCAATATCCCATAATAAGAAAGCGGCATTTTTACAAATGAATATAAAACTTAAATGTTTCAGGCAATCAGTATTAAACTCCTTTGTTATGGAAAGCCTAAATTAGATTAGGAGTAAAAGTGCTTAACAAGTGCATGGACTCACTCTGTGCAATAGTCTTTAACATGATTTTTGAATGCCTACTTCATCTCTGTACCCCATACAATTATCTGTAAGGTCCCTCAGTCGAACAGTGTATTTCAAACAAAGACCAGGGAGGCTTTCCAATGCCACGCAAAGGGTACCTACAGTGGCTTGCGAAAGTATTCACCCCCTTGGCATTTTTCCTATTTTGTTGTCTTACAACCTGGAGTTAAAATATATATTTTTTTTTGGGGGGGGGGGGGGGGTGTTGTATCATTTGATTTACACAACATGCCTACCACTTTGAAGATGCAAAAATATTTTATGGTGAAACAAAACAAAAAAAGAACTTCAGCATGCATAACTATTCATCCCCTCCCCCAAGTCAATACTTTGTAGAGCCACC
Organism: Oncorhynchus kisutch; assembly: GCF_002021735.2. NCBI lineage: Eukaryota > Metazoa > Chordata > Actinopteri > Salmoniformes > Salmonidae > Oncorhynchus > Oncorhynchus kisutch. The sequence continues at coordinate 19,738,931 of NC_034179.2, forward strand.
GTTGTCAGCAATTACAGCTCTTGGGGGTATGTCTCTATAAGCTAGGCACATCTAGCCACTGGGATTTTTGCACATTCTTCAAGGCAAAACTGCTCCAGCTCCTTCAAGTTGGATGGGTTCTGCTGGTGTACAGCAATATTTACAGTGCCTTGCGAAAGTATTCGTCCACCTTGAACTTTGCTACCTTTTGCCACATTTCAGGCTTCAAACATAAAGATATAAAACTGTATTTTTTGTGAAGAATCAACAAGTGGGACACAATCATGAAGTGGAACGACATTTATTGGATATTTCAAACTTTTTTAACAAATCAAAAACTGAAAAATTGGGCGTGCAAAATTATTCAGCCCCTTTACTTTCAGTGCAGCAAACTCTCTCCAGAAGTTCAGTGAGGATCTCTGAATGATCCAATGTTGACCTAAATGACTAATGATGATAAATACAATCCACCTGTGTGTAATCAAGTCTCCGTATAAATGCACCTGCACTGTGATAGTCTCAGAGGTCCGTTAAAAGTGCAGAGAGCATCATGAAGAACAAGGAACACACCAGGCAGGTCCGAGATACTGTTGTGAAGAAGTTTAAAGCCGGATTTGGATACAAAAAGATTTCCCAAGCTTTAAACATCCCAAGGAGCACTGTGCATGCGATAATATTGAAATGGAAGGAGTATCAGACCACTGCAAATCTACCAAGACCTGGCCGTCCCTCTAAACTTTCAGCTCATACAAGGAGAAGACTGATCAGAGATGCAGCCAAGAGGCCCATGATCACTCTGGATGAACTGCAGAGATCTACAGCTGAGGTGGGAGACTCTGTCCATAGGACAACAATCAGTCGTATATTGCACAAATCTGGCCTTTATGGAAGAGTGGCAAGAAGAAAGCCATTTCTTAAAGATATCCATAAAAAGTGTCGTTTAAAGTTTGCCACAAGCCACCTGGGAGACACACCAAACATGTGGAAGAAGGTGCTCTGGTCAGATGAAACCAAAATTGAACTTTTTGGCAACAATGCAAAACGTTATGTTTGGCGTAAAAGCAACACAGCTCATCACCCTGAACACAACATCCCCACTGTCAAACATGGTGGTGGCAGCATCATGGTTTGGGCCTGCTTTTCTTCAGCAGGGACAGCGAAGATGGTTCAAATTGATGGGAAGATGGATGGAGCCAAATACAGGACTATTCTGGAAGAAAACCTGATGGAGTCTGCAAAAGACCTGAGACTGGGACGGAGATTTGTCTTCCAACAAGACAATGATCCAAAACATAAAGCAAAATCTACAATGGAATGGTTCAAAAATAAACATATCATATTAGAATGGCCAAGTCAAAGTCCAGACCTGAATCCAATCGAGAATCTGTGGAAAGAACTGAAAACTGCTGTTCACAAATGCTCTCCATCCAACCTCACTGAGCTCGAGCTGTTTTGCAAGGAGGAATGGGAAAAAATGTCAGTCTCTCGATGTGCAAAACTGATAGAGACATACCCCAAGCGACTTACAGCTGTAATCGCAGCAAAAGGTGGCGCTACAAAGTATTAACTTAAGGGGGCTGAATAATTTTGCACACCCAATTTTTCCGTTTTTGATTTGTTAAAAAGGTTTGAAATATCCAATAAATGTTGTTCCACTTCATGATTGTGTCCCACTTGTTGTTGATTCTTCACAAAAAAAAACAGTTTTATATCTTTATATTTGAAGCCTGAAATGTGGCAAAGTTCAAGGGGGCCGAATACTTTCGCAAGGCACTGTAAGTCATACCACAGATTCTCAATTGGATTGAGGTCTGGGCTCTGACTAGGCCATCCCAATACATTTAAATGTTTCCCCTTAAACCACTCGAGTGTTGCTTTAGCAGTATGCTTAGGGTTATTGTCCTGCTGGAAGGTGAGGCTCCATCCCAGTCTCAAATCTTTGGAAGACTGAAACAGGTTTACCTCAAGAATTTCCCTGTATTTAGCGCCATCATTCCTTCAATTCTGACCAGTTTCCTAGTCCATACCAATGAAAAACATCCCCACAGCATGATGCTGCCACCACCATGCTTCACTGTGGGGATGGTGTTCGAGGTGATGAGAGACGTTGGGTTTGCGCCATACATAGCGCTTTCCTTGATGGCAAGAAGCTCGATTTTATTCTCTTCTGACCAGAGTACCTTCTTCCATACGTTTGGGGGGACTCCCACATTCATTTTGGCAAACACCAAACGTGTTTGCTTTTTTCCCCCAACTTTAATAAGCAATGGCTTTTTTTCTGGACACTCTTCCATAAAGCCCAGCTCTGTGGAGTGTACAGTTAAAGTGGTCCTATGGACAGATACTCCAATCTCCACTGTGGAGCTTTGCAGCTCCTTCAGGGTTATCTTTGGTCTCTTTGTTGTCTCTGATTAATGCCCTCCTTGCCTGGTCCGTGAGTTTTGGTGGGTGGCCCTCTCTTCGCAGGTTTGTTGTGGTGCTATATTCTTACCATTTTTTAATAATGGATTTAATGGTGCTTTGTGGGATGTTCCAAGTTTCTGATATTTTTTTATAACCCAACCCTGATCTTAACTTCTCCTTAACTTTGTCCCTGACCTGTATGGAGAGCTCCTTGGTCTTCATGGTGCCGCTTGCTTAGTGGTGTTGCAGACTCTGGGGCCTTTCAGAACAGGTGTATATATAATGAGATCATGTGACAGATCATGTGACACTTAGATTGCACACAGGTGGACTTTATTTAACTAATTATGTGACTTCTGAAGTTAGTTGGTTGCACCAGATCTTATTTAGGGGCTTCAAAGCAAATGGGGTGAAAACATATAGACGCACCACTTTTCTGTTTTAAAAAAATTATATATATATATATACAATAAAATGTGCAATAAGTAAAGTAGAATGAATGCTTTCTGAAGGAACTGTATATTAAATGAAGTGCCCTTTAATATAGAACACAGGGAAAATTCAATAAATCAGATTTTAGCCCACTTAGCCCAAAAATGTAATTTCACCATCGTTGTAAAGACCTAGTTACTTTGTTGCTTTCACAGTTATTTCTGAAAATTGTTATTTATTTCACAGTGATTGAATAATTAAAGTGGTATGATTACTTTCTGAAGGCACTGTCAACAAACAGTTATTTATGTAATAAACTGCTTTTGTGCATGTGCCCTGTAGTTTAGATACTCTGTAATTGTGAAGTTAAGCAGCATCAAACCTATTATATTATGTTACATGTCAAGTGATTTGATGTTGTCCTCTGCGCTCTCACAGCAACAATGGGAAATCCAGTCAATCATTTAAAATAGTGTTCACCTCTGATCTCACTGTGCTTTACTGCCTGGATGAGATAAAATGCAATGAATAAACATGATGATGGATGTCATTTTGTTACTATTAGTGGTAATGAAGGGCTTTTAAAGCCTCGCAGAGGCCTGGGTGAAAGTAGATTTAATTTCAGCATTTTTTTATACTACAAAAATTACAGTGTAGACTACTCTGCTGACACTGACAAACAGATCAATAAAAACAATGTTGCCTGATCCATATAATCGGCCTACGAAAAGGGGCAACATAAATACAATATGACGCCAGTGGCGAATTCAGAATGTAAATCTTGGTGGGGCAAAAACAAAACAAGTGGGATGGATGCCAACTAAGCCACTACACAACACTAAACAATACATTATTTGCACTATAGCGGTGACAAACAATGCCCACCAACTGTTAGGGCCTACATAAAGCTGTCCCAAAATCTTACCACTGCTACACCTGGCTATCAGCTGAGCCTGGTCTGGCAGCGAAACAGTTCATTCAGCCTCATTTACTGCATTTAAAAAAAACATAGCTGATATGGCTGACTTGCTTAAACGAATGTGGTTTCTAAAGACAATTGAGGTGTACAAACTATGGCATAATGTAACGTGTACGTCCGGACCCAAGTACAGGGAGTGAATAATTTAATTAATAAATTAACACCAAAACAAGAAAAGCATACAGACATGAAACACGAACAAGGTCAATAACACCTGGGGAAAGAACCTAAGGGAGTGACAGATATAGAGAAGGTAATCAGTGATGGTAAGGTGATGGTGATGGAGTCCAGGTGAGTCTGATGAGGCGCTGGTAAGCGTAACGATGGTGACAGGTGTGCGTAGTAATCAGCAGACTGGCAACATCGAGTGCTGGAGAGGGAGTATACGTGACACATAAGGTGACGACAAGCGGATTAGAGTCAAACCGTAATTTCGATTAAGACATTAATAAGTGAGTTAGGACGGACATAGTCAATATAACTATTTGATTAGCACTTTTGAAATGTACAGTGACAGAATTCAGAACATGGGCCGTTCTTACAGTGTTCTCCTTGTACACAAAGTTAGAACCGTAGGATAATAAAGGGGGCATATAAGCAGACAATGAAAGCTCTTACAGTATTCAATGATTACAATTCTCTAAAGTCAGAACAGTAGGTGAAATAAAGAGGGGTAAATAGACCAAATTATTAGGGTGAGGCACATGGGCTACTAACATCTTACTACACAACATACACTTAGTATTACTTTCTTAAAAACAGTATATATATCTCCCTGGCATATTACATAATTTGTGCAGCAGCATACAATACATTTTTGGACTCACCTTGTTGTGCTGTGCTCACTTGAACAGGAAGATGGCGTCGGTCCTTCATGAGAAGTTTTTGTCAAAACAACTGAGAACTCAGAAAAAAACATGGTCGAAACATGATGACGTCATTGATCTTCAGGTCATAGCTCTAGAAAGAGGCCAGATTTACAATTCCGAGTTGGATGACCATTCAAAACATATTTTCCCATTTATTCCCGTCTTCCCAGGTGTTTTGAACTTACTGAAGTTACTTACTGGCACCACGGTCAACCAGGTATGCGCCCAGGTACGACGCCAGGTGCCGGGGGGGGGGGGGGGGGGGGGGGGGTACTGTCACACCCTGATCTGTTTCACCTCTTTGTGACCCCCCTCCAAGTGTCGCCCATCAACCCAATTATCCCCTGTGTATTTATACCTGTGTTCTATGTTTGTCTGTTGCCAGTTCATCTTGTTTGTCAAGCATTTTTTGTGTCAGCTCCTGCTTTTCCCCAGTCTGTTTCTCGTCCTCCTGGTTTTTGACCCTTGCCTGTCCTGACCCTGTACCCACCCGCCTGACCACTGTCTGCTCCTGACCTTGAGCCTGCCTGCCGTCCTGTACCTTTGCTCCACCTCTGGATACCCAACCTCTGCCTGACCTGACCCTGAGCCTGCCTGCCATACTGTTCCTATGCCCCTGTTTCTGTAATAAATATTGTTACTTCGATGCGGGCTGCATTTGGGTCTTACCTTGATTCCTGATAGGATCCGCGTAGGAGGGAGTGAAACGGAACCTCAAGGTTTCTAAAGACATGCACTACTGCAGGGATGTAACTTGATTCAAAGACCAACCCAGTGTCATAACTTGAGAGTGAAATGTATACATGCTGTGGATACACGTGACAGCTATCCAATTTGTTCCCATTTGTTATATATATTATGTGCTTGTGTGCATGTCTACATCAGTCATTTGTAACCAGTTTTCATCAAGAATCTCTCTGTACTTTGCTCCGTTCATCTTTCCCTCGATCCTGACTAGTCCTCCAGTCCCTCCGTTGAAAAACATCCCCACAGCATGATGCTACCACCACCATGCTTCACCGTAGGAATGGTGCCAGGTTTCCTCCAGACGTGACGCTTGGCATTGAAGCCAAAGAGTAAAATCTTGGCTTCATCAGACCAGAGCTTGGAGATTTTGGCAAACTCCAAGCAGGCTGTCGTGTGCCTTTTACTGAGGACTGGCTTCCGTCTGGCCACTACCATAAAGGCCTGCTTGGTGGAGTGCTGCAGAGATGGTTTCATTGAGTCCTCAGGTCCCCTAACCATTACCCAAAGTAACAAAATAAAGTGGCTTAAAACAACAGGTGAATAAATCGGACTTGTTGCTGATACTAGACCATAATATAAAATAATATAACTTGAATTCAATCAAAAGCAAGGTATTGGATTCAATCAAATGTGTGGAGCATGAAAAATCCTGATTGTTGGATTGATAAAGGCAAACCTTTCACTTGCATTTATAGAATCATACAGTGACAGTCATTGCAGAGATAGACCTGCTGTGACAGACCTGCTGTTATTCAATAAAACTTACACTGAGTATACAAAACATTATGAACACCTGCTCTTTCCATGACATTGACTGACCAGGTGAATCCACGTGAAAAGTTCAACATGAGACAGCATCCCTGTGGAAGAACTTTGAAACTTTGTAGAGTCCATGCCCTGACGAATTGAGGCTGTTCTGAGGGCAAAAGGGGGTGTAACTGAATACTAGGTAGGTATTCTTAATATTTTGTACACTCAATGTATATACAGTGCCTTGCAAAACTATTCACCCCCTTGGCGTTTTTCCTATTTTATTTGGATTTCATGTAATAGACATACACTAAACAGTCCAAATTGGTGAAGTGAAATGAAAAAAATTAGTTATTTAATAAAATAAATAAATAATAATAACAGAAAAGTGGTGCGTGCATATGTATTCACCCCATTTGTTATGAAGCCCCTAAAAAAGATCTGGTGCAACCAATTACTTTCAGACGTTACGATATGACTTTTTAAAAGTCCAATCTAAGTGTCACATGATCTGTCACATGATCTCCGTATATATATCCCTGTTCTGAAAGGCCCCAGAGTCTGCAACACCACTAAGCAAGGGGCACCACCAAGCATGCGGCACAATGAAAACCAAGGAGCTCTCCAAACAGGTCAGGGACAAAGTTGTGGAGAAGTACCAATCAGGGATGGGTTATAAAAAATGTCAGAAACCTTGAACATCCCACGGAGCTCCATTAAATCCATTATTAAAAAATGAAAAGAATATGGCACCACAACAAACCTGCCAAGAGAGGGCTGCCCACCAAATCTCATGGACCAGGCAAGGAGGGCATTAATCAGAGGCAAGAAAGAGACCAAAGATAACCCTGAAGGAGCTGCAAAGCTCCACAGCAGAGATTGAAGTATCTGTCCATAGGACCACTTTAAGCCGTACACTCCACAGAGCTGGGCTCGGAAGAGTGGCCCGAAAAAAGACATTGCTTAATTTCATTGGGATAGGGGGCAGCATTGGGAAGTTTGGATGAAAAGCGTGTCCAGAGTATACTGTCTGTTTCTCAGGCCCAGAAGCTAGAATATGCATATAATTAGTCGATTTGGATAGAAAACACTCTAAAGTTTCCAAAACTGTTAAAATAATGTCTGTGAGTATAACATAACTCATATGGCAGGCAAAAACCTGAGAAAAATCCAACCAGGAAGTGGGAAATCTGAGGTATGTAGTTTCTTTAAGCGATTGCCTATCCAATATCCTGTGTCTATGGGGTCAGATTGCACTTCCTAAGGCTTCCACTAGATGTCAACGGTATTTATAAAGTTGTTTCAGGCTTCTATTGTGAAAGGGGAGAGAATTAGACCACTCTAAGCAGGTGGCTCAGCTGAAAGCCTTTAGTTGTTTATCGTGTGCGGCCGTGAGCGCGAGCTACGATCCCTTTCCTTTCTAATGACAAGTTGTCCGGTTGGAATATTATTAAAGATTTATGATAAAACATCCTAAAGATTGATTATATACATCATTTGACATGTTGCTACTAACTGTAAAGGAACTTTATAAAACTTTTCATCTGGACTTTGCTTGCGCTTTGTGCATTTGGATTACTGGACTAAACGCGCAAACAAAAAGGAGGTATTTGGACATAAAGATGAACTTTATCGAACAAAACAAACATTTATTGTCTAACATGGAGACCTGGGAGTGCCATCAGATGAAGATCATCAAAGGTAAGTGATTCATTATAACGATATTTCTGACTTATGTGACACCTCTCCTTTTTTGGAAAATGTCTGTATGGTTTTCTGTGGCTATGTGCTGACCTAACATAATCGCATGGTATGCTTTCGCTGTAATGCCTTTTTGATATTGAACACTGTGGCTTGATTAACAGGAAGTTTATCTTTAAAATGGTGTATGATACTTGTATGTTTGAGGAATTTTAATTATGACATTTCTGTTGTTTGAATTTGGCGCCCTGCAATTTCACTGGCTGTTGGCCAGGTAGGGTGCTAGCGTCCCACTGTTCCCAGAGAAGTTAAAGAAGAAAATATGTAAACACGTTTGGAAGAGCGTACTCTGGAAGGTTGAGACTAAAATTGAGCTTTTTGGCCATCAAGGAAAACACTATGTCTGTCACAAACCCAACACCTCTCATCACCCTGAGAATACCATCCCCAATGTGAAGCATGGTGGTGGCAGCATCATGTTGTGGGGAGGTTTTTAATCTGCAGGGACTGGGAAACTGGTCAGAATTGAAAGAATGATGGATGGCGCTAAATACAGGGAATTCTTAAGGGAAACCTGTTTCAGTCTTCCAGAGATTTGAGACTGGGACGGAGGTTCACCTTCCGGTAGGACAATAACCCTAAGCATACTGCTAAAGCAACACTCGGGTGGTTTAAGGGGGAGCATTTAAATGTCTTGGAAGCCCAGACCTCAATCCAATTGAGAATCTGTGGTATGACTTAAAGATTGCTGTACATCAGCAGGAACCCATCCAACTTGAAGGAGCTGGAGCAGTTTTGCCTTGAAGAATGGGTAAAAATCCCAGTGGCTAGATGTGCCAAGCTTATGGAAACATATCCCAAGAGACTTGCAGCTGTAATTGCTGCAAGAGGTGTCTCTACAAAGTATTGACTTTGGGGAGGTGAATAGTTATGCACGCTCAAGTTCTGTTTTTTGTCTTATTTCTTGTTTGTTTCACAATAAAAAAATATATTGCGTCTTCAAAGTGGTAGGCATATTGTGTAAATCAAATGATTCAAACTGTCACGACTTCTACCGAAGGTGGCTCCTCTCCCTGTTAGTGTGGCACTCGGCGGTCGGTGTTGCCGGTCTACTAGCCATCACCGATCCCTTTTTCCTTTTCTGTTTCTTTTGTCTTTGGTTCTTTTTCACACCTGGTTTCATTTGCTACGACGATGGAGAGTCCAGACAAAGTCTCCACCATGCCCATTCCCTCAGAATATGCCGATTTGGCTATCGCCTTCTGTAAAAAGAGGGCGACCCAATTACCACCTCTTCGACGAGGGGATTGTGCGATAAATCTCCTGGTAGGCGCTGCACTTCCCAGGAGTCACGTGTATCCCCTGTCACATGAGTAGACGGTGGCTATGGAGACATACATATCTGAATCTCTGGGGCAGGTGTACATTCGCCCCTCCATATCACCTGCCTCCTTGAGTTTATTTTTTGTGAAAAAGAAGGAGGGAGGGCTGCGTCCGTGCATGGTCTAAATTCCATCATGGTGGGGTACCCGCTACCTCTCATTGCCACGGCGATTGAGTCATTTCACGGAGCACGCTTTTTCACAAAACTGGATCTCAGGAGTGCATATAACTTGGTGCGTATCTGGGAGGGAGATGAGTGGAAGACAGCGTTTATTACCACATCCGGCCATTATGAGTACCTCGTCATGCCGTGCGGGTTGAAGAATGCTCCAGCAGTCTTCCAATCTTTTGTAGACGAGATTCTTAGGGACCTGCACGGGCAGGGTGTGGTGGTTTATATCGATGATATTCTGGTCTATCCCGCTACACGCGCCGCGCATGTGTCTCTGGTGCGCAAGTTACTTGGGCGACTGTTGGAGGATGACCTGTACGTCAAGGCTGAGAAACGCTTGTTCTTCAAACAGGCCGTCTCCTTCCTTGGGTATTGCATTTCCACATCAGGGTTGGTGATGGAGTGTGACCGCATTGCAGCCGTGCGTAATTGGCCGACTCCAACCACGGTAAAGGAGGTGCAGTGTTTAGGGTTTGCCAATTACTACCGGAGGTTCATCCGGGGTTTTGGGCAGGTGGCTGCTCCCATTTACGTCACTGCTGAAGGGGGGGCCGGTGTGTCTGGGGTGGTCGGCTTAGGAGGACAGGGCTTTTGGTCGCCTGAAGGCTCTTTTCACCTCGGCTCCCGTGCTAGCGCATTCGAATCCCTCTTTGACATTCATGGTGGAGGTGGACGCGTTTGAGGCTGGGATTGGAGCTGGGATTGGAGCCGTGCTCTCACAGCACTCGGGTACCCCACCAAAGTTCCGCCCCTGTGCTTTCTTTTCGCAGAAGCTCAGCCCGGCGAAGCGAAACTATGACGTGGGGGATTGGGATTTGCTGGCTGTCGTCAGGGCCCTGAAGGTGTGGAGACATTGGCTTGACACCCTTTTCTCATCTGGACTGACCACAGTAATCTAGAGTACATTCGGGCAGCGAGGAGACTGAACCCTCGGTAGGCAAGGTGGGCCATGTTTTTCACCCGATTTAGGTTCACCATCTCCTATAGACAAGGCTCCCAGAACACTAAGGCAGACGCACTGTCCCGACGATGTTATACGGAGGAGCGGGCCATCGATCCTACTCCCATCCTCCCGGCCTCTTGTCTGGTGGTACTGGTGAGGTGGGAGGTGTATGCAGACATCGAGTGAGCATGTAGAGCCTACTCCACCACAGTGTCCAGCTGGACGGGTGTACGTTCTGCTGGAGGTTCGAGACAGGCTGATTTGGTGGGCTTACACGTCCCCCTCCTCTGGTCATCCGGGGATCGGTAGGACGGTGCGATGTCTTAGTGGGAAGTACTGGTGGTCCACTTTAGCCAAGGACGTGAGTGTTTATGTGTCCTCCTGCTCGGTGTGCACTCAGTGAAAGGCTCCTAGGCATCTGCCCAGAGGCAGGCACAACCCCTTCCCGTTCCACAGTGGCCTTGGTCACACCTGTCGGTTGACTTCCTGACCGATCTGCCTCCGTCACAGGGCAACACCACGATCCTGGTCGTTGTGGATCGTTTTTCTAAGTCCTGTCGTCTCCTCCCTTTGCCCGGTCTCCCTACGGCCCTACAGACTGCAGAGGCCCTGTTTACTCACGTCTTCTGGCACTACAGGGTGCCTGAGGACATTGTTTCTGATCGGGTTCCCCAGTTCACGTACAGGGTGTGGAAGGCGTTCATGGAACGTTTGGGGGTCTCGGTCAGAGTGTATTGGGCAGGTGGAGAGAGTGAACCAGGATGTGGGTAGGTTTCTGCAGTCGTATTGCCAGGACCGGCCAGGGGAGTGGGCGAAGTATATCCCCTGGGCAGAGATGGCCCAGAACTCACTCCGCCACTCCTCTACAAATTTATCGTCCTTCCAGTGCGTGTTGGGCTATCAGCCAGTTCTGGTACCATGGCATCAGAGCCAGAACGAGGCTCCTGTGGTGGAAGATTGGGTGAGGCGCTCAAGGATGACCTGGGAGGCCGCCCACGGGTACCTTAAACGGGGCCGAGGGGCGGCAGAAAGCAAGTGCTGACCGCCACCACAGCGAGGCCCCGGTGTTCGCACCGGAGGACCGGGTCTGGCTCTCGACCCGAAACCTGCCCCTCCGCCTGCCCTGCCGGAAGCTGGGTCCGCGGTTTGTGGGGGCGTTTAGAGTCCTGAGGAGAATAAACGAGGTGTGTTATAGGTTACATCTCCCCCTTATTCCCGTATTAACCCCTCGTTTCATGTGTCTCTCCTCAGGCCGGTGCTGGCTGGTCCGCTTCAGGAAGCTGAGGTGCGGGAGGTCCCTCCGCCCCCCCTGGACATCGAGGGGGCGCCGGCATATGCAGTTCGGTCCATACTGGACTCGAGGCGTCGGGTGGGGCCTTCAGTACCTCGTGGATTGGGAGGGGTACGGTCCGGTGGAGAGATGCTGGGTGCCGGTGGAGGACGTATTGGAACCACCTATGCTGAGGGAGTTTCACCGCCTCCATCAGGATCACCCTGTGCCTCGTCTTCCAGGTCGTCCTCGAGGCCCGGCGTCGGCGTGCTGCGGGAGCCGCGCGTCAGGGAGGGAGGGGGGGGTACTGTCACGACTTCTACCAAAGGTGGCTCCTCTCCCTGTTCGGGCGGCGCTCAGAGGTCGGCGTCGCCGGTCTACTAGCCATCACCGATCCCTTTTTCCTTTTCTGTTTGTTTTATCTTTGGTTCTTTTTCACACCTGGTTTCATTTGCGTTAATTTCTGTGTGTATAATTGTAACCTGTTGCCTGCCTAAGTTTGTGCGGGATTAGTTTTTTTATTGCGATGTGCTCGGTTGGATTTACCATTATCTGTTTTCACGGTTACGTAAAGTGTATGAGTGTCGGAACTTTGTTTGTTCCTCCGGGTTCTCTGTTAACGAGGGCGTTTTCCTTTTCGATTGTGCCATTCCTGTGTTGGTGGACTGTCTTATTAAAACACACTTCACAGACATCCCTGCTCTCCTTCACCTGACTCCTACACCTACCACCTAGACGCACCTTATCACACAAACTCCCCAATAAATGTTCTTAATTCCAGGTTGTAAGGCAACAAAATAGAAAAAATGCCAAGAGGGGTGAATACTTTCGCAAGCCACTGTATGTATTTTTTAGGGGTTCACGTTACCATTTAAATAGTTGGTCCAGTCAAAACAATGATTTTCATCATATCAGATAAAATGAGTTTCACCATGTCCAAAAAAAGTACAAACCGTTTTCCATATTTTTGTAACTAAAGGGATCTCTCCAGTCCCCATTCACAATATCACAATATTTAAATTGACCGTTTCCAGCCCAGGAGAGGATTCTTTACCCTGAAGTTCAAGGTTGTGTGTGGTGCTGCAGCTGGCTTATCTTTGCTGTAGAGGTCTTAGATAATGCTAAGCGACCACAAGGAGAGCGCAGGACTTTGAAGAAATCACATGCTACTGTATATCAGAAGGGTTTTTAGCACCCTCAACAACTCATTTCCCACAAAGAATTGGGCCTGAAATAGTGTGCAGTGATGCATTCTGATTATGGTAAGCTTTTCAGAGATTGCCATGGGCTGTCGAAAACGAGTGCTGATTTCGATTAATTTCTGTGGAAATCTGAGACATACGGATACATAAACAGCATCCATAATTTGATTTTGTTTTTTAGATGTACAGTGTAAACAAACTCCTCCAAAAAGCACTCAGCCCCATAGTGCAGGTTCTTCAATGTATGGAAAGGGGCATTACATGTGGGTGACATGAACAAAGAAAACCAACTATTTCTAAGCCATGGTCTGACGTACCTTTCTGTATTTTTGTATAATGGAGGTTGTTGACATTTTTTATATTTAATTTTGGTTAAAGGTGGTTGGATCCACTTGATGTTAATCCACAATACCAGGTCCTCTCCTTTCTGTGAAACCAAAGGTTTCTCCCTTGCTACACACACATCTTCCTATAAGCACGCAGGGCATTTCTATTGTTCAGTCAAATAAACCTGCAGAGGATTTGTATTAGAGCGGACTCCAGAGATTGCTTTCTTGTATCTTTGCAGACCAGCGATTATCAGTGAGAGTGGATATTTCCCCCCAGAAGTATGAAGATTGAATTGATAGCAGCCCATTTACATACCAACAGTGCATAGGAATACAGCATTACTAGATCTTTCTAACAAACTAACATGCATGGTACACAACATGTAGTATTGTTTACAGTATGTATGGCTATTCATCATGTCCAAACTATGAACAAAACGATGTTCTAGCAGATAGTACAGTCCTCAATCATCATCACGGCATCAATGACCTTTTCCTATCATATCTGCTCCCAAATAATCAGAAAGGGCTTAAAGGACGATACCATTTTCTTGTTAGAAGCTTATGAAAACAAACAACAACAAAACTTGGCAGAGGATCCAGGCACCAACCTAGGAGTGTAATCTACTGTGTGCTTTGAATACAGTACCTGACAAAATATGAAGGTTTCTCTATGCACCGTTCCACTTCTCAAACCCATGATTTACAGTAATTTGTTCAAAGCTTTCAATGCATAAAGCAGAAAAGACAGGTCATAGAAACAAAGAAACAAAGAAAGTTAGCAGACAAGGCGAGGCGACGCAGACAGTCCTGTACGTGACGGTTCAATAACACTGAGAATTGTGCCCACTGCAGGGATGTGTTCCTATCAATTAATTGAGGATCACTACTACTGTTCATTGTCCAGAACACTGCCCTACAAAGGCAAAACTAAGTAACTACATTTTGTTTTACAGCAAAATATGAAGTATTTTTCTGTCGAGACACAGCAATTTCCGATATTCCATGATATATTCTGTTTATTCTTGTGTCAGGAAACTTAATCAGCTTAATCAACTTTATCACATTAATCAGATAAAATACACTATATACACTATATATACAAAAGTAAGGGAACACCCCTTCAAATTAGTGGGTTTCAACTATGATGTTTTTTATATTTATTTTTTAAAATGTTACCCCTTTTTCCCCCCAATTTCATGGTATCCAATTGTTAGTAGCTACTATCTTGTCTCATCGCTACAACTCCAGGACCAACTCCTACACAACCCAACCAAGCCGCACTGCTTCTTAACACAGCACGCATCCAACCTGGAAGCCAGCCGCACCAATGTGTCAGAGAAACACCGTGCACCTGGCAACCTTGGTTAGCGCGCACTGTGCCCGGGCCGCCACAGGAGTCGCTAGTGCGCGATGAGACAAGGATATCCCTACCGGCCAAAGCCTCCCTAACCCAGACGACGCTAGGCCAATTGTGCGTCGCCCCACAGACCTCCCGGTCACGGCAGAGCCTGGGCACGAACCCAGAGTCTCTGGTGGCACAGCTGGCGCTGCAGTACAGCGCCCTTGACCACTGCGCCACCTGAAACTGGGTTTGACAATTTCAAACACACATGTTGCTGACAGGTGTATTAAAATTGAGCACACAGACATGAAATCCCCATACACAATCATTGGCAGTAGAATGGCCTTACTGAAGACCTCAGTGACTTTCAACGTGGCACCGTCATAGGATTCCACCTTTCCAACAAGTTATTTTGTACATTTTCTCTGCCCTGCTAGAGCTGCCCCGGTCAACCGTAAGTGCTGAAGTGGAAACTTCTAGGAGCAACAACGGCTCAGCCGTGAAGAGGTAGGCCACACAAGCTCACAAAATGGGACAGCCGAGTGCTGAAGCGTGTGGCACATAAAAATCTTCTGTCCTCAGCTGCAACACTCACTACCGAGTTCCAAACTGCTTCTGGAAGCTACGTCAGCACAATAACTGTTCGTGGGGAGCTTCATGAAATGTGTTTTCATGGCTGGAGTGGTGTAAAGTTTGCCTCGATTGGACTCTGGAGCAGTGGAAACGCGTTCTCTGGAGTGATGAATCACACTTTACCATCTGGCAGTCCGAAGGAAGAATCTGGGTTTGGCGGATGCCAGGAGAACGCTACCTGCCCCAAGGCATAGTGCCAACTGTCAAGTTTGGTGGAGGAGGAATATTGGTCTTGGGCTTTTTATCATGGTTCGAGCTAGGCCTCTTAGTTCCAGTGAAGGGAAATCTTAATGCTGTAGCATACAATTACATTTTAGACGACTCTGTGCTTCCCACTTCGTGGCAACAGTTTGGGAAAGGCCCTTTCCTGTTTCAGGATGACAATGCCGCTATGCACAAAGTGAGGTCGATAGAGATCAAGATCGGTGTGGAAGGACTGGCCTGTACAGGGCCCTGACCTCAAACCAATCGAACACCTCTGGGATAAATTGGAACGCCGACTGCAAGCCAGGCCTAATCACCCAACATCAGTGCTCAACCTCACTAATGCTCTTGTGGCTGAATGGAAGAAAGTCCCTGTAGCAATGTTCCAACATCTAGTGGAAAGCCTTCCCAGAAGAGTGGAGGCTGTTATAGCAGCAATGTTCCAACATCTAGTGGAAAGCCTTCCCAGAAGAATGGAGGCTGTTATAGCAGCAATGTTCCAACATCTAGTGGAAAGCCTTCCCAAAAGAATGGAGGCTGTTATAGCAGCAATGTTCCAACATCTAGTGGAAAGCCTTCCCAGAAGAATGGAGGCTGTTATAGCATCAAAGGGGGGACCAAAATACTTTGCAGCTCTAGGTAGAAAAGTTGACACAGGTTTACATGGAATCACATTCACCTCATGAAAGCCTGTTACATCATAGCGCTTGATGGTTTTTGTGCTGCTCAAAGTTCTTGAAATGTTCTGCATTGGATGACCTTCATGTCTTAAAGTAATGATATACTTTAATTTATTCTTGCTTATTTGAGCTGTTCTTGCCATAATATGTACTTGGTCTTTTACCAAATAGGTCTATCTTCTGTATACCACCCCTATCTTGTCACAACACAACTGGTTGGCTCAAATGCATTAAGAAGGAATGAAATTCCACAAATTCACTTTGAACAAGGCATACCTGTTAATTGAAATGCATTCCACCTCATGAAGCTGGTTGAGAGAATGCCAAGAGTGTGCAAAGCTGTCATCAAGACAAAGGGTGGCTAAAATATATTTTAATTTTGATTTGTTTAACACTTTTTTGGTTACTACTTGATTCCATATGTGTTATTTCATAGTTTTGATGTCTTCACTATTATTCTGCAATGTAGAAAATAGTAAAAATAAAGACAAATCCTTGAATGAGTAGGTGTCAACTTATGACTGGTACTGTATATAAATAAGGTATTTCAGTTTTTTTAAATATATTGGCAACATTTTGTAAAAACCTGTTTTCACTTAGTTATTATGGATTGTTGTGTGTATATTGATGAGGAAAAACATGATTTAATCCAGTCTAGAATAAGGCTGTAACATAACAAAATGTGAAAAAGTCAAGGGGTCTGGGATGGGATGGTGTTCTTCGGCTTGCAAGCCTACCCCTTTTTCCTCCAAACATAACGATGGTCATTATGGCCAAACAGTTCTATTTTTGTTTCATCAGACCAGAGGACATTTCTCCAAAAGGTACGATCTTTGTCTCCATGTGCAGTTGCAAACCGTTTTTTATGGTGTTTTTTTATGTGGTTTTGGAGCAGTGTCTACTTCCTTGCTTAGTGGCTTGTCAGGTTATATCGATATAGGACCCGTTTTACTGTGGATATTCTGCCCTTGAGTTGCGTTCCCATGCAAAACTAGACAGATAGCTAACAACTAAGTCTTCAATGAAACTCCCAAGGCGTGACTTTTCTTGAATGAATATATTGAAAACGTTTATGTTGTGAAACTGCAAAATACAGAAAAGAATATACTTTAGTATTCAATTCACACCGACATACTGTAGCTGTACATTAAACATTTGAAGTTGCATAAATACAAAGCACGCTAAGGTACCATGAATCTGGCATGATGCCAAACCATATAGCTAATTGTTAACCATATGGTAATTGGCTCCTTTCATTACTAATAATGTATAACCATCTATGTAGAATAACAAAGCATATTACACTAGAAACAGTAACAAAACTACAGTATTGTATATTTTACAATTCGTTTGCATGACGCATGAGCAAAGTAATACAGCTAACGACATACATGAAAGGCATTGCAATTTGTGCGTAAATGCAATCAACATTGATATGTAAGCAACTCTATCAATAACAAGATTATCATCATTAGCTAAATGCTTGAATCGAACTTACAAACAAATATTTTTCCAAGGCTGAAGCGTGACAAGAAATAACTACATTGAAAGACCTGCACCGTAGCGTTGTTTGTAGCTGCTTCTATGCGTGCAAAACAAATTCTGTACTTCCTCTTTGCGTCGTCTTTCTAAGTACCAGAAAGCGCCACTAGGGGGCAAATAACACCATTGAACACAATGAAAATCCAATTTAACCATTGTAATAAAATAATCTGTTACCTTCTAACAGGATGGCAGCACAGTGGATACAGATACTTTTGTACCTGTTTCCTCCAGCATCTTCACAAGTTCTTTTGCTGTTGTTCTGGGTTTGATTTGCACTTTTCGCACCAAAGTACGTTCATCTCTAGGAGACAGAACGCATCTCCTTCCAGAGCGGTATGACGGCTGCGTGGTCCCATGGTGTTTATACTTGCGTACTATTGTTTGTACAGATGAAAGAGGTACCTTCAGGCGTTAGATTTTCCCATGATGTCAAGCAGAGGCACTGAGTTTGAAGGTAGGCTTTGAAATAAATCCAAAGGTACACCTCCAATTGACTCAAATTATGTCAATTAGCCTATCTGAAGCTTCTAAAGCCAAATTTCCAAGCTGTTTAGTTAACTTTTTATGGCTGCAGGGGCAGTATTGAGTAGCTTGGATGAAAGGTGCCCATATCAAACGGCCTGCTCCTCAGTCATTGTTGCTAATATTTGCATATTATTAGTAGTATTGGATATAAAACACTCTGAAGTTAAGTTTCTAAAACTGTTTGAATGATGTCTGTGAGTATAACAGAACTCATATTGGTAGGCAAAATCCTGAGTTGAAATCAAAACAGGAAGTCAGATATCTGAGCTTGTATGTATTCACCAGAGTCCCCAATGAAATCCCCTTGAGATATGAATGATGTTGCACTGCCTAGGGGTTCCACTAGATGTCAACCATCAATAGACATTATAACGAGGCTTCTATGTTGTTGTGGGAGTGAATAAGAGCAGAATATATCAGGGGCCTGTTGCACAAAAGTAGAATTAAGACATCCGGGATAAATGACTCAGCTGAGCTCAATGAAGCCAAAACATGTGCGTCCAGGCTTAATTGGTTGCACAAAGACCAAGCCAGGATGAGCAGACACGGATTCATTAAGCCAGGTGAAACCAATCCTGGATAGGTGCGCGCTCACGGCTCACTCAAATAGACCCCGCCACAGATCACAGATTAACTGATTTACCATGGCAACTAGAGCCGCGTACTTTACCCCGTCGGAAGCACAAATCCTCATGGAGGCATACGAGGAGGTAAAATATATAATTAAGAAGAAAGGCAACACCGCCACAGTGATAAAGCAAAGAGAAAAAGCGTGGCAAAGTATTGCAGACCGCCTGAATGCGTAAGTAGTGCACAATTACACACTCACCGCTCCGCTGAAACATCACAATTCCAATATTTAATTCACATCTCCAAAAATGCAGTTGTACTGTAATTATGAAACGGTTAAATTTTTTATTGAAATGCACTGCAGATATGAGTGAAATTGTGTAAAGTAACTCCATCACACTGTATAAAGCTATGATAATTTATTTTTTATTTTTACTGAAAACAAGACAAAAATACCAAGTAATTTTTTGCAGTGTGACTCCATTAAATGTGTGTGTGTGTGTGTGTGTGTGTGTGTGTGTGTGTGTGTGTGTGTGTGTAGATTAAACATGAACGGGCCAAAACGGACATGGCAGCAGGTCAAAATCAAATACAAGAACATTCTGCAGAATGGTATGGTCCCTGACTAATATTTAACAAAGCACAAGCATATATTGTACCCAGAAGGTGCCTGCTCACACATTGTCTGTACTGTTTTAGCAGTGAAAAAGAATACCCACAGACAAGGCACGGGTGGTGGGTCACCAAAGGCTGACCTTACCCCAGCAGAGGACATGGCCTTGGAGCTAAATAAAGGCAGGCCCGTCTTAGAGGGGATCCCTGGGGGGAAAGAGACGAGCATAGGTTCCTCCCAAGATGCCACCCGCTTCATTCAAGGTATGTCCTTCCATCTCTACATGGGATACAACCACATTCATATTGAATCAATTTGGACTGTCTGACTTTGGTTTACCTATTGCCTTGCAGTGTCTGGCAGCACTGTGTTCCTGTTAGAGCCACCAGCACAAGCACCAGACGATGCTGATCCAGTGAGTACTCCATCAAAGGCATACTGTAGGCCTGGCATGTCTTGTCTACTAGCTTCAATATGAATCCGATTAAATGTGATAGGGTGAAGGCCCCAGTGCAGCAGCAACAGCACATGATGGAGACGATGATGAAGAGGAGACCATCTCTCTGGATTCCAGAAGGCATGAGGTATCATGTTAAGACTGTGAAAGTACTATTTACTCTACAATGGTGAGGAGTCCTCATCAAAATCAAAAAATCTAATTTCTTTTACAGGACCCAGATGCTATACAGTGGGAAAACCAGCCTGGCAACATAGTGCGTATTAATAAAAGGACACCACATCCTGCCAAATTCCAGCTGCGCTAATTGTATTGTGTTCACAGAGCTCACAAGCTATCAGAAAGTTGTATGGCAACCACCTCCGGCGCCAAATAGAACTGGCAGACATAGACATTCAGTACAAGAAGAAAAAGATGGAAAATCTTGCACTGGAGTTCGAAATAAAAAAGAGGACAATTAGGAAACTGGACCTTGAAATAAAAAAACTTGAGAGGGAGGTGAGATATGCCTTCAATGTACACTGTATGCTAACTGTAACACAAATGTATTAATCATTATTTTTCTTTCCTCCCCCAGCTCCAAGAAGATGACACAGCTCAAAATAAAAATTAGGTATATTCTCGTAAAGTCAAGTGAGCCATGACATATGAGCTCTTATTGTGAGCACACAGGACGGTGGCATCTTTCTAAGTTTTTTTTTTTTTTTTCCCAGCAATCAGTACAACCAAGTCATCGTTATAAGGCATCGCCCTCTTTTGCCCACCCCCCCAGCACCAGGTGTGGCCACTAGCCTATATGAAGGCCCAAAATTGTGTGTTCCTTTCTGCTCTGACAATGGCATGCCCATTCGTGCGAGATGTGGTGGATGAAGAAGCACTTGTGCTGAGGAGAGCCTTCAGGCGAGAAAGGGTCTTCAGGGACCGGTTGGACCCACTGGCCTTCCCTGATGACCATCTATATGAAAGATACAGGTTTTCTGCAGATGGCATCAGGTATCTATGCAGACTACTGGGTCCCAGGATTAAGCACCGCACTGCACGGAGCCATGCACTGAGTGTGGAGCAAATGGTTTGTGTGGCCTTGCGCTTTTTTGCTAGTGGAGCCTTCCTGTACTCAGTGGGTGATGCAGAACAGCTGAACAAGGCCACAATTTGCCGCACAATAAGGAGTGTGTGTCTGGCTATCAAAGCATTAGCAGATGTCTTCATCTCCTTCCCTGGCCACAGAAGACTCTGTGACATCAAAGAGGAGTTCTATAGGATTGCAGGTAAGAGGATCTACAAATTACAGGACAACTGTTAACACATAGTAGGATACTCATTACTTTGTGTGACAGGTTTCCCCAATGTCATTGGTGCAGTGGACTGCACACACATAAGGATAAAAGCCCCTCCGGTGCCCATGAGGCCGATTTTGTGAATAGGAAATCCTTTCACAGCATTAATGTTCAGGTGAACATAACTTTTTGATATTGTCCATTGACGAACACTCTGCATTGCCAGTGATGTGCATTGATTGGTGTAATATTCCTCATCTTATGATTTCAGATGGTCTGCAATGCTGATTGTGTGATCAGCAATGTTGTGGCAAAATGGCCTGGCTCAGTCCATGACTCCAGAATCTTTCGGGCCTCTGAAATCTATCAGTGCCTATCACAAGGTAAGCCACACAACCCCTATTTATAACCATCATGGCTGTGTCAAGAATATCACTGTGTTTATGAGGTAGTAATGATGAGATTTTGTGTTGACAGGTGAATTCTCTGGTGTGTTGCTGGGAGACAGGGGGTATGGCTGCCAGCCTTTTCTCCTGACACCTTTCACAGACCCCCAGGAAGCACAGCAGGCCTACAACCATGCCCATGCCAGGACCAGGGCCAGAGTTGAAATGACCTTTGGCCTCCTGATGGCACGCTTTCACTGCCTTCACAAATTAAGGGTCAGCCCTGTTAGGGCATGTGATATTACTGTGGCTTGTGCTGTCCTCCACAATGTGGCCTGCCTGAGGAAGGAGAGGGCCCCCAGAGTGCCACCAGCCATGGACTGGGACAATCCGGCAATCTTCCCTGATGACGACAGTGGTCGGCTGCTGAGGGACCAATATGTGTTGAATTATTTTAGTTAGTATGTGTGCTTTCAATTTTGGTTAAATATGTCCTGCGGTGGCAGAGGAATTTGGGTTTTTTGGGGTTCGTTTTTTGACGAATTTGGCCTCTTATGATGTTTGTGCGGTATACTGTGTGTAATACAAGGCTGCAGGGAGGCTACTGCATCCATTCATTTGTCTGTTCAGTTGATGTGTATGGATTTGTCCTGCATTTATTTTAGTGTGCAGACATGCAGGGTGTGTTATACAGACCTTTGAATGTGTATGTATCATTTTGTATAATATGCTTGGATTCTGTGCTTTCCATCTTGTAGAGTCACTGTGACTTCAGTTTCGAAAGGAGCTGATGGTTTACCTGCTTTGTTTTGTCCTTATTCAATAAAGGAACATAATGTTACACATTGTGTTTTTATATTCATATGGAATGTGTATTTGTTTATATGACAGAGTACTAGGGCCACACTGAAGAAAAAGGATAAAGTCATAAATTTATGAGGCTGGTTCTTTCTGCAGAAAAGCTACATATTGTTTTTACAGTTTTGATACTTATGACAATGTGATACTTAATATTCTGGCACATCAGCATGTCTTTGTTTATGAAACCATACTGAAGTACAATTTCACGAAATGCCCCACATCTGTCATTTTAACAACTGTCCTCCTTTAAAACAACTGGTTACAATATTATGACTTGTGTTTTTTTCCCCTCTGTGGCCCTAATATTTTATATATAGCCTTATAGTCTATGGGAAACTGTAAATTATCTAATGATAGCAACATCATCTAAAAATCATTTTTTATCCAAAATCATTGAAATTAATGATCACAAACGTTTAAATAATAACAGTGGGTCTAGTTATATGTGATAACAATGTATAGTGAGCAGTGAAATAACTATTGGTTTCCATTTGTGGTGACTGCTGACTGACATTAGGGATGAGATTAAATAGATCCTGGAATTTAGCCTGGTCTGGAGCAGGCTAGCTCCACAGAATAAATCTCCATGGTAATTTATACCATAACATATCCTCCTGCCCCCTATCCATCTTTAGTGCAACCGGATTACGGATCAATTGAGCCAGGATCACCAAGATATCCTGGCTTAATCCCTTATCCTAGTTTTGTGCAACAGGCCCCAGATGTCCGTCAAGCAGCCATTTTGTGATCGCGCTTTTTCCTCATGGTAGTCACTTGCGTTCCATTGCTCACGATGACAAGAAGGAATACTCCGGTTGGAACTTTATTGAAGCTATATGTTAAAAACATCCTAATGATTGATTCTGTACTTAGTTTGAAATGTTTCTTCGACCAGTAATATCACTTTTTGAAGTTTTTGTCCGATATAACGCTGACCAGAATTAGCGTTTGGATATGTATACCAAACGCGCTAACAAAAGAAGGTATTTGGACATAAATAACAGACATTTTTGAACAAAACAAACATTTATTGTGGACCTGGGATTCCTGGAGTGCTTTCTGATGTAGATCATCAAAGGTAAGGGAATATTTATCATGTAATTTCTTGTTTATGTTGACGCCATCTTTGCGGCTGTGGTGTTTTTACATTTGAGCGCCGATTATTGCATGCGTTTCTTTTTTCGTAAAGTTTTTTTGAAATCTGACAGCGGTTGGAGAGTTATATCTATAATTCCATGTGTATAACTTGTATTATCATCTACATTTATGATGAGTATTTATGTTGAATGATGTGGCTGTGCAAAATCCCTTGATGTTTTTGGAACTAGTGAATCTAACGCGCCATTGTAAACTGAGATTTTTTTAATATAAATATGAACTTTATCAAACAAAAAATGCATGTATTGTGTAACATGAAGTCCTATGAGTGTCACCAGATTAAGATAATTCAAGGTTAGTGATTCATTTTATCTTTATTTCTGGTTTTTGTGAATGCTATATTTTGGAAAATGGCTGTGCTTATTGTGGTTTGGTGGAGACCTAACATAATCGTTTGTAGTGTTTTGGCTGAAAAGCCTATTTGAAATCGGACACTTTGGTGTGATTAACAACGAGAATAGCTTTATATAAGACATGTGTTTTAGGAATTGTAATTATGAGATTTCTGTGGTTTGAATATGGCGCCCTCTATTTTCACTGGTAGTTGTCATATCGATCCCGGTATCGGGATTGCAGCCATAACAGGTTAAAGGCACAGTCAACTTAGTGTATGTGAACTTCTGACCCACTGGAATTGTGATACAGTGACTTATAAGTGAAATAATTTGTCTGTTAACAATTGTTGGAAAAATTACTTGTGTCATGCACAAAGTAGATGTCCTCACCGACTTGCCAAAACTATAGTTTGTAAGCAAGAAATGTGTGGAGTGGTTGAAAAACGAGTTTTAATGACTCCAACCTAAGTGTATGTAAACTTCCGACTTCAACTGTAGCTTTGTAAATGTTACAAAGTGAATATTGATGGGGTAACAAAAGATGGTATCTTATTGTATATATGTAACCACTTCCCAATGAGTTAGTGGTGTAACAGGCTTAAAAATAGATAATTAGGCCCTCCCAAGTGGCGCAGCGGTCTAAGGCACTGTAGTGTTTGAAGTGTCACCACAGACCCTGTAAAAATCATACAATGTGATTTTCTGGATTTAAAAAAAAGACTCTGTCTCTCACAGTTGACGTGTACCTATGATAAAAAATTACAAACCTCTACATGCTTTGTAAGTAGGAAAACCTGCAAAATCGGCAGTGTATCAAATACTTGTTCTCCCCACTGCATGTATAAGGGCACATGGCGAGACTCAAATGCAGACACAGGAGGCAGATGGTTGAGCTCCAATATTTATTATACCAAAAGGGCTAGGCAAAAGGCAGGTCAGGGACAGGCAAGAGTTCATAAACCAGGTCCGAGTCCAAACAGTATAAGGGGATAGGCAGGCTCGAGGTCAGAACAGGCAGAGTGGTCAGGCAGGCGGATACAGGGTCAGGATAGGCAAGGGTCAAAACCAGGAGGGCTAGGAAAAAACAGAGACGGGGAAAAATTGGAGCTAGGAAAAACACTGGTTGACTTGTCAAAACAAGACGAACTGGCACAGAGAAACAGAGAACACAGGGATAAATGCAACGGTACTATTAGTAACAGGCGACACCTGGAGGTGGTGGAGACAATTACAAAGACAGGTGAAACAGATCAGGGTGTGCTCCAATACCGTCATTATGTTTTCTGATGACACGACGGTTGTAGGTCTGATCACCAATGATGAGCCTCCTGTAGGGAGGAGGTCAGAGACCTGGCAGTGTGGTGCCAAGGCAACATCCTCTCCTTCAATGTCACCAAGACAAAGGAGTTGATCATGAACTACAGGAAACGGAGGGCCGAGCATACCCCCATTCACATTGATGGGGCTGTAGTCGAGCGAGTCAAGAGCTTCGATCTCCTCGGTGTCCACATCACTAAGGATCTATCATGGTCCCCACACACCAACACAATCATGAAGTGGGCATGACAATGCCTCTTCCCCCTCAAGAGGATGAAAAGATTTGGCATGGGCCCTCAGATACTCAAAACATTCCACAGCTGCACCTTGAGAGCATCTTGACTGGCTGCATCACCACGTGGTATGGCAACAGATTGGCATCTGACCGCAAGTGCTACAGAGGGCAGTGTCTATGCGCCCAGCACATCACTGAGGCCGGTGTCCTTACCATCCATACAAGGCGGTGTCAAAGAAAGGCCCTAAAAATTGTCAAAGACTCCAGCCACCCAAGTCATAGACTGTTCTCTCTGATACTGCAAGGCAACCAGTACTGATGCATCAAGTCTGTAACCAACAGGACCCTGAACAGTTTCTACCCCCAAGCTATAACTGCTAAATAGTTAGTTACCCCGACTATCTGCATTGACTCTTTTTGAACAAACTTTTTTTACTTATTACATTCGCTGCTGCTACTGTTTATTATCTTTCCTGATGCCTAGTCACTCTTCCCTACCTATATGTACATACAGTGCATTTGGAAAGCATTCAGACCCCTTGACTTTTTCCACATTTTGTTTCATTACAGCCTTATTCTAAAATGGATTTTAAAAAGTTTTTTTCTCATTGATCGATCTACACACAATACCCCATAATGACCAAGAAAAAATAAGTTTTTAGACATTTTTGCAAATGTATTAAAGAATTCTAACTGAACTATCACATTCACAAGTATTCAGACCCTTTACTCAGTACTTTGTTGAAACACCTTTGGCAGCGATTACAGCCTTGAGTCTTCTTGGGTATGACACTATAAGCTTGGCACACCTGTATTTGGGGAGTTTCTCCCATTCCTCTCCACAGATCCTATCAAGCAATGTCAGGTTGGATGGCGATGCCTTTTACTGAGGACTGGCTTCGGTCTGGCCACTAACATAAAGGCCTGATTGGTGGAGTGCTGCAGAGATGGTTGTCATTCTGGAAGGTTCTCCCATCTCCACAGAGGAACTCTGGACCTCTGTCAGAGTGACCATCGGGTTCTTGGTCACATCCCTGACCAAGTCCCTTCTCCCCTGATTGCTCAGTTTTGCCAGGCGGTGAGCTCTAGGAAGAGTCTTGGTAGTTCCAAACTTCCATTGAAGATAAATGGAGGCCACTGTGTTCTTGGGAACCTTCAATGCTGCAGATATTTGTTGGTACACCTTCCCTAGATCTGTGCCTCGACACAATCTTGTCTCGGAGCTCTATGGACAATTCCTTCGACCTCTTGTTGTGGTTTTTGCTCTGACATGCACTCAACTGTGGGACCTTACATAGACAAGTGTGTGCCTTTTCAAATCATGTCCAATCAATTGAATTTACCACAAGTGGACTCTAATCAAGTTGTAGAAACTTCTCAAGGATGATCAATGGAAACAGGATGCACTCGATTTCATTTTTGAGTCTCATCGCAGTGTCTGAATACTTATGTAAATACTTTTTTTATTTTTTTTATCTAAAAAAGTTTTCACTTTGTCATTTTGGGGTGTAGATTGATGAGGAAAAGGTTTTATTTGATCAATTTTAGAATAAGGCTTTAATGTAACAAAATGTGGAAAAAGTCAAGGGGTTTATTGTTGTATTATTTATTTCTCTGCATTGTTTGTAATGGCCCTTAAGTAAGCATTTCACTGTTAGTCCACACCTGTTTACGAAGCATGTGACAAATAAAATGTTATTTGATTTAATTAAAAAAATAAAATAAAATAAAAATCTCCCTCAGGGGGATCATGTCTCAAAAAATAGTTTATGACATTAGTCTGTGGTCACAATGGCTATACAGAGTAGATGGAAATATGTGGTTTTGTAGCTACCTGGCCACTAAACAAGATCAGTAAATGCAGCGCAAGCCCAACAAATATGGTGGATGATGTGTTATCAGTTATCAGTGAAGTTTCTTATCTACTTCTTCAACAGACACCCATCATTGCACAGAAAGTGTTCCACATTACGCAGCTGCATTTTCACAGAGCCCTTTGAACAATGCCGTAATTTTAGGAGATAAAGTTCATTATGGGTTCGTAACAACCAAACATTGGGAGAGGTGTTTTGTCCATTAAAGAAGAGTACTGTAGACCACTTAAGGATTTTACATTTAATCAAATCAAATCCAATTTTATTGGTCACATACATGTGCTTCTAGCTCTGACAGTGCAGTAATATCTAACAAAATACACAACATATACCCAATACACACAAATCTAGGTTGGAATGAATTAAGACTATACACATATGGATGAGTGATGTCAGAGCAGAACGGACTAAGATACAGTAGAATAGTATAGAATACAGTATATACATATGAGATGAGTAATGCAAGATAAGTAAACATTAAAGTGGCAGTGTTCCATTCCTTAAAATGGCCAAAGATTTCTAGTCTATGCCTATAGGCAGCAGCCTCTGTACTAGTGATGGCTGTTAAATAGTCTGATAGCCTTGAGATAGAAGCTGTTTTTCAGTCCCTCGGTTCCAGCTTTGATGCACCTGTACTTACCTCACCTTCTGGATGATAGTGGGTGGAACAGGCAGTGGCTCTGGTGGTTGATGTCCTTGATGATCTTTTTGGCCTTCCTGTGACAGGTGTTCTGGGGGGCGGATAGTTTGCCAGTGGTAATGCGTTGGGCAGACCGCACCACCCTCTGGAGAGCCTTGCAGTTGCGGACGGTGCAGTTGCCGTACCAGGCAGTGATACAGCCCGACAGGATGCTTTCAATTGTGCATCTGTAAAAAAGTTTGAGGGTTTTAGATGACAAGCCAAATTTCTTTAGCCTTCTGAGGTTGAAGAGGCTCTGTTCTTCACCACACTGTCTGTGTGGATTGTCCATTTCAGTTTGTCAGTGATATGTACGCCAAGGAACTTAAAGCTTTCCACCTTCTCCACTGCGGTCCCATCGATGTGGATAGGGGGGTGCACCCTCTGCTGTTTCCTGAAGTCCACGAGCATCTCCTTTGTTTTGTTGACATTGAGTGAGAGGTTGTTTTCCAGGCACCACACTCCGGGAGCACTCCCCTCCTCCCTGTTGGCTATCTCGTCATCGTTGGCAATCAAGCCTACTACTGTTGTTCCTTATGTAGTCTGTGATTGTCTGTAGTCCCTGCCACATACGTCTCGTGTCTGAGCCGTTGAATTGCGACTCCACTTAATCTCTTTACTGACGTTTGGCTTGTTTGATTGCCTTGCGGAGTGAATAACTACACTGTTTATATTCTGCCATATTCCCAGTCACCTTGCCATGGTTAAATGCTGTGGTTCGCACTTTCAGTTTTGTGCAAAACCATCTATCCACAGTTTCTGGTTAGGGTAGGTATTAATAGTCACAGGGGGTACTACATCTCTTATACACTTCCTTATAAACTCTGTCACCGTATGCATCTAGATTATTTTTGCAAGCGACCCGGAACATATCCCAGTCCACGTGATCAAAACAATCCTGCTGCGTGGATTCCGATTGGTCAGTTCAAAGTTGAATAGTTCTTAGCACGGGTACTTTCTGTTTGAGTTTCTGCCTATAGGAAGGTAGGAGCAAGATGGAGCCGTTGTCAGATTTGCTGAGAGGATGGGGGGGTCTTGTTAGCATTCCGAAAGTTTGAATTGCAATGGTTGAGAGTCTTAGCAGCGCGAGTAGTACAGTCGATATGTTGATAATACTTCGGCAGCCTAGTCCTCAAATTTGCTTAGTTAAAATCCCCAGCTACAATCAATGCAGCTTCAGGATATGTGGTTTCCAGTTTGCATAAAGTCCAGTGAAGTTCTTTCAGGGCCGTCGTGGTATTGGCTTGAGGGGGGATGTAAACAGCCGTGGCAATAACAGAGGAGAATTCTCTTGGAAGATAATATGGTCGGCATTTGATCGTGAGGTGTTCTAGGTCGGGTGAACAAAAGACTTGAGTTCCTGTGTGTTCCTAGAATTACACCATGAGTTGTTAATCATGAAACCCACCCCTCCGCCATTTTGCTTCACGTAGAGATATTTATTCCTGTCTGTGCGATGTACTGAGCATCCTGTTGGCTTCACCAACACCGACAGATTATCCTGAGAGAGCCATGTTTCCGTGAAACAAAGTATGTTGCAGGCCCCGATGTTTCGCTGGAAAGAAATCCTTGCCCTAAGCTTATCAACTTCGTTATCCAAAGACTGAACATTAGCGAGTAATATACTCGGAAGCGGTAGATGGTGTGCGCGCCTCCTAAGTCGAACCATCAGGTCACCTCGAATGACTCTCCTCCGCAGTTGATGTTTTGGGTCAGCCTCTGGAATAAGTTGCTCTGGGGAGAGTGAACAAAGGATCTGCTCCAGGGAAGTCACATTCCTGGTCATAATGCTGGTAGTTCTGGTGAGTTACCGCCGCTCTAATATCCAATAGTTCTTCCCGGCTGCATGTAATGACAAAACATTTCCTGAGAAAATTATGTAAAAAATAGTACATAAAAAAAACAAAATACTGCAAAGTTTCCTAAGAGCTAGTCACGATGCTGCCATCGCCATCGGCGCCATATTACATTATCCACCAGTCTGAGGCCAGAACACGGCTGGCAGCACTAGATCATAACTTCGTCAGGCAGAATGCAGATGGCACCAAGATGTAAATCCCCACTCTATTTGAAGTCCATATGTTAGAGAAGGACGTTTTGAACAATATAACTTCTCAAGTCTGCTCCACACACCTGTTCACACTCACACAAGGCCAGCATCCCAGAGTTGCCTCTTCACTGTTGACTTTGAGACTGGTGTTTTGCGGGTACAATTTAATGAAGCTGCCAGGTAAGGACTTGTGAGGCATCTGTTTCCCACTCCTCTTTCTCTTCTGGTTAGAGCTCTGTTCTGTAAGGGGAGTAGTACACAGCGTTGTACGAGATCTTCAGTTTCTTGGCAATTTCTCGCATGGAATAGCCTTCATTTCTCAGAACAAGAATAGACTGAGTTTCAGAAGAAAGGTCTTTGTTTCTGGCCATTTTGAGCCTGTAATCGAACCCAAAAATGCTGATGCTCCAGATACTCAACTAGTCTGAAGAAGGCCAGTTTTATTGCTTCTTTAATCAGAACAACCGTTTTCAGCTGTGCTAACGTAATTGCAAAAGGGTTTTCTAATGATCAATTAGCCTTTTAAAATGATAAACTTGGATTAGAATAACACAACATGCCATTGGAACACAGGAGTAATGGTTGCTGATAATAGCCCTCTGTATGCCTATGTAAATATTCCAGTAAAAATCAGCCGTTTCCAACTACAATAGTCATTTACAACATTAACAATGTCTAAAATGTATTTCTGATCAATTTGATGTTATTTTAATGGACCTTTTTCTTCTTCTTTTCTTTCAAAAACAAGGACATTTCAAAGTGACCCCAAACTTTTGAACAGTAGTGTAGGCAGGGGTAAAGTGAGTATACATAGTTAATAAACAGCGAGTAGCAGCAGAGTTTAAAATAAGGGGGGGGGGGGGGGGTCGGGGTCAGTGCATTTGATTAGCTGTTCAGCAGTTTTATGGCTCGGGGGTAGAAGCTGTTAAGAAGCCTTTTGGACCTAGACTTGGTGCTCCGGTACCGCTTGCCACAGTCTTTGACTTGGGTGACTGGAGTCTGACAATTTTTTGGGCCTTCCTCTGACACCGCCTGGTATAGAGCATTGGTGTGAAGTACTTAAGTAAAATTACTTTAAAGTACTACTTAAGTAGTTTTGGGGGTTTTACTTTATTTTAATATTTATATTTTTTAACAACTTTTACTTTTACTTCACTACATTACAAAGAAAATATTGTACCTTTTTACATTTTCCCTGACACTGAAAAGTACTTAGAATGCTTAGCAGCACAAGAAAATGGTCCAATTCACACACTTATCAACAGAATATGGTGTGTCATCCCTACTGCCTCTGATCTGGCGGACTCATTAAACACACATGCTTTGTTTGTAAATTATGTCTAAATGTTGGAGTTTGCCGTGGCTATCAGTAAACTTTAAAAAACAAGAAAATGGTGCCATCTGGTTTGCTTAATAAGGAATTTGAAATGATTTATACTTTTGCTTTTGATACTTAAGTACATTTTTGCGATTTACATTTATTTTTGATACTAAAGTATATTTAAAACCAAATACTTTTAGAATTTTACTCAAGTAGTATTTTACTGGGTGTCTTTCACTTTTACTTCAATAGAAAATGACTCAAGTATCTTTACTTTCGCTCAAGTATGATAATTGGGTACTTTTTCCACCGCTGGTTGTGATGCACAAAAGACGCTGCTGAATGTGGTAGCAAGGTGGCCTGGCGGAAAGCACGACTTGTTCATTCTGCAGAACAGAAATTTTGTCCTGTAAGCCTCCAGGCGGGAGCTGTTGAGGATGAATGACTTATTGGTGAGTGTTGCTTACTCATTTTAAGTATATTTGCCATTGCTAAAGGACAATTGACTGAGTGGTTCAAAATAGGGGAGGGTGGTGAAACTTTAAAAAAAATTGCTTTGGGGAGGGTTGTGTGGATTTTTGGGGGGCACAGGGGATGGTAGTGCATTTTCTCCCTTGTTTGCATTTGCTCTTCTGCTTGTATTTTCACTATAAACAATGGCTTACTTATGATCTTGATCAAGGCACAAGGCGAGACACAGATGCAGACACGAGGCAGATGGTTGGAGTCTTACTGTCACGACTTCCGCCAAATTTGGTCCCTCTCCTTGTTCGGGCGGCGTTCGGCGGTCGAAGTCGCCGACCTTCTTGTCACGTTCTGACCTTTATTTCCTTTGTTTTGTATTTATTTAGTATGGTCAGGGCGTGAGTTGGGTGGGCAGTCTATGTTTGTTTTTCTATAATTTGGGTATTTCTATGTTTTGGCCTAGTATGGTTCTCAATCAGAGGCAGGTGCCATTAGTTGTCTCTGATTGAGAATCATACTTAGGTAGCCTGGGTTTCACTGTGTGTTTGTGGGTGATTGTTCTTGTCTCTGTGTGTTGCACCAGATAGGGCTGTTTAGGGTTTCACATGTTTCTTGTTTTTTTGTAATCAGTTGTTCATGTTTACGTATTAAAAGAACCATGGACACTTACCACGCCGCATATTGGTCATCTGATCCTTTTCGCCTCTCCTCTTCGGAAGAAGAGGAGGAAATCCTTGACACTTCTAGCCATCGCTGATCCTCTTTTCATTTTCCTTTGGTTTTGTCTTGTCTTGTATTTCAATCGCATTCAGAACATGTTGTGTATTTAACCCTCTGTTCCCCCTCATTGTCCTTATCAGTGATTGTTTTGTTTGTAAGCATTGTGCAAGATATGTTCTGGTGTACGACGGGTTTTGTATCCACTTGTTTTATTTTGTATATTTTGGTTGTCAGAGTTTTTGAGCACTTATTAAACTGCTCCGTTTATACCAAGTTTGATCTCCTGCGCCTGAGTTCACACACCCTTACAGAATCACCGACCCAACAATGGAGTCAGCAGGAGCAGGTACCCCGGTAATAGGGGTGGAGGAGCGCATCCGGGAGCATGCAGCAATGCTTCACCATCTTGGCACCACCATGGACCACGTTGTCCGGACAATGGACCGCTGGGAGAGACCGGGAGTTCTTCCCGCTCAAAAAAGCCCCTGCTGTTATTCCAGAACCTAGTCAATTCATTATGGTCTATTTAGATGACATCCTGATTTTTTTTCCCCCAAAGACTCTTGAAAAGTCTTACCAGCAACATGTCTCACCAGCAACGTGTTCTTCAACGGCTGTTGGAGAATAAGGTTTTTGTTAAAGCTGAAAAATGTGAGTTCCATGCTGCCTCAATGTCTTTCCTGGGTTATGGTATTTCACAGGGACAGTTACGTATGGACCCCGCCAAGGTCATGACAGTCAGTGGCCTGAAGCAACTATAACGTTTCCTGGGGCTTGCACATTTTTACAGACGTTTCATCCGCAACTACAGCCATCTGGCTGCACCTCTCACCACCGCCTCCACTCTGTTCCACTGGATTCCTAAGGCAGAGGCAGCATTCCTGGAACTCAAGCGTCGCTTCACCTCCGCTCCGGTCCTTACTCAGCCCGACCCAGGACTCCAGTTCATCGTGGAGGTGGACACCTCTGACACCGGGGTAGATGCTGTTCTGTCTCAACGTTTTCCCCATCTGATCAGAAAGTCCACCCGTGTGCATTCTTTTCCCGTCAGCTCTCACTTGCAGAGGAATTTTGACATCGGAAACCGGGAACTCCTGGCAGTTAAGCTGGATCTTGAGGAATGGCGTCACTGGCTGGAGGGCTTTGTCCCCCCTTCATCGTGTGGACTGATCATAAAAACCTGTCCTACATCCAGATCGCCAAACTTCTGAACTCCCAGCAAGCCAGGTGGTCCTTGTTCTTTGGTAGATTCAAGTTCACACTCCCTTATCGCTCCACTAAACCAACTTCCGGGCTGCTGCTCCCTATTCACATATCCAGTTGCCCCTGGTCACACATAGCTCTGGACTTCGTCACTGGCCTTCCCCTATCTAACGGTAATGCAGTCATCCTCACCGTTATTGACAGGTTTTCCAAAGTGGCTCACTTCATTCCCCTCTCCAAGCTCCCATCCTCCAGGGAGACTGCAGACCTGCTCGGATCCCATGTGTTTCGTCTGCATGGCATTCCCACTGACATCGTTTCCGACAGGTGGCCCCAGTTTACCTCCCAGGTATGGAGATCCTTCTGTTCAGCTCTTGGTATCAATGTCAGTCTTCAGGATATAACCAGACTAATGGCCAGACTGAACGGGCCAACCAAGAGATGGAGACTTCCCTACGCTGTGTAACTTATGTTAACCCTTCCTCTCGGAGTGCTCAGCTACCTTGGGTTGAATATGCCCACAAAATCCTCACCCTCAGGTATGTCACCTTTCAAGGTTGCTCTGGGTTACTGCACTCCATCTTCCCCCTGTTTCAATAAATACATTGGGTTCTTCATCCCAGTCTCTTCTTCGTCTGCTCTTGGGTTTCCCTGTTCCACTCCGCGTAACAGCCACAACTTTGGTTGTACTCAATCTCTGAATTCAGTCTTGGAAAACAATTTTTTGTTGGGTTGCACTGTTGTATATCATTACTGCGTTGTATATTCCCCACAGGTTTTAAAGAGCTGATTTTGACCATATATGGTTAATTAGGGGTGTTTCGAAATGCAAATAGCCAAGGTTATGCACAAACACTGAGGATTAGAACAATTGGTATTTATCAATGGTTAACTCCTACCGGTGTGCGTATGACGCTGGTAGGATTGTTAGATAAATCACACCTTTTCAAGTGTACGAACAGTATGTTATATAATTTACCAGTATTAGACCTAGTATAATCTGTCCCACATAGCGGCCTACATGGCACATATCACATCCAGGAGTAAACATACTTGGACTTTTAGCTTGAATACATGTTAATCATTTAATCCATGCCCAAATAAGAGTAGGTTACATTACACAACAGTTCATAAAAAGGCCTACTCCTTCAGAGCCCAGAGTCCATCAAAATATCCTCTAAATTATGGTTTTACTTGAACTTATTGTGATTTGATGACCTTGTATATTTTGCTTACACAAATGAGTGAACTAAAACTATCACATTATCACATTTTCCAAATGCACAGTTGTTGCTGTTCTATTGATCCATCTACATGGTGACCATAAAGGTTGTATGAGTTCCAAAGGAGCTGGTCCAGTCTTTCTTGTGTTCTCCTACATTTCTGCACAGAACAGTCCATACTGTAGACTGTGGTTGGCAGTGAGAAGCAGCTGAAGAGTATACATCCACAGTGCTGTTAGAGCACTCTCTCTCTCTTCCCAACAGGCACTTACAACCAAGGCCCTCATCCCGTCCGGCAGGAGAATAGCATTTATAGTCCCCGTCGCTGGAAGATAGAAGCAACGGCTGTTACTGTACAAATGAAATTAGTTTTTAACACACAATTACAGAGCAGCTTTTGTATAGCCACCAAATAAGCAGTAAAAAGGAGATAGCCCATGTTTAAAATGATCGCACATCCCCGGTCATATCCAGCCTCTGAACACTACCTTAACAGTGCCACATCCATCATAATGCCTTGAGTCTTGTTAGGTCTGTCTGTTTTCGTGATCCCCTTTTTTAGAGAAAGCCAGGCAGGCACATTGAGGGACCTGTTGCACCTCTGCTTTGATCTGACGGTTACAGTCAAATTCAGACCGTAAGACACCATGCAACCAGCCTGGCCAACACAGAAAATGGGCTATGTAGGTTGTCTGATATACAGTGCCTTGCGAAGGTATTCGGCCCCCTTGAACTTTGTGACCTTTTGTCACATTTCAGGCTTCAAACATAAAGATATAAAACTGTATTTTTTTGTGAAGAATCAACAAGTGGGACACAATCATGAAGTGGAACGACATTTATTGGATATTACAAACTTTTTTAACAAATCAAAAACTGAAATATTGGGCGTGCAAAATTATTCAGCCCCTTTACTTTCAGTGCAGTAAACTCTCTCCAGAAGTTCAGTGAGGATCTCTGAATGATCCAAAGTTGACCTAAATGACTGATGATGATAAAAACAATCCATCTGTGTGTAATCAAGTCTCCGTATAAATGCACCTGCACTGTGATAGTCTCAGAGGTCCGTTAAAAGCGCAGAGAGCATCATGAAGAACAAGGAACACACCAGGCAGGTCCGAGATACTGTTGTGAAGAAGTTTAAAGCCGGATTTGGATACAAAAGATTTCCCAAGCTTTAAACATCCCAAGGAGCACTGTGCAAGCGATAATATTGAAATGGAAGGAGTGTCAGACCACTGCAAATCTACCAAGACCTGGCCGTCCCTCTAAACTTTCAGCTCATACAAGGAGAAGACTGATCAGAGATGCAGCCAAGAGGCCCATGATCACTCTGGATGAACTGCAGAGATCTACAGCTGAGGTGGGAGACTCTGTCCATAGGACAACAATCAGTCGTATATTGCACAAATCTGGCCTTTATGGAAGAGTGGCAAGAAGAAAGCCATTTCTTAAAGATATCCATAAAAAGTGTCGTTTAAAGTTTGCCACAAGCCACCTGGGAGACACACCAAACATGTGGAAGAAGGTGCTCTGGTCAGATGAAACCAAAATTGAACTTTTTGGCAACAATGCAAAATGTTATGTTTGGCGTAAAAGCAACACAGCTCATCACCCTGAACACACCATCCCCACTGGCAAACATGGTGGTGGCAGCATCATGGTTTGGGCCTGCTTTTCTTCAGCAGGGACAGGGAAGATGGTTAAAAGTGATGGGAAGATGGATGGAGCCAAATACAGCACTATTCTGGAAGAAAACCTGATGGAGTCTGCAAAAGACCTGAGACTGGGACGGAGATTTGTCTTCCAACAAGACAATGATCCAAAACATAAAGCAAAATCTACAATGGAATGGTTAAAAAATAAACATATCCAGGTGTTAGAATGGCCAAGTCAAAGTCCAGACCTGAATCCAATCGAGAATCTGTGGAAAGAACTGAAAACTGCTGTTCACAAATGCTCTCCATCCAACCTCACTGAGCTCGAGCTGCTTTGCAAGGAGGAATGGGAAAAAAATTCAGTCTCTCGATGTGCATAACTGATAGAGGCATACCCCAAGCGACTTACAGCTGTAATCGCAGCAAAAGGTGGCGCTACAAAGTATTAACTTAAGGGGGCTGAATAATTTTGCACGCCCAATTTTTCAGTTTTTAATTTGTTAAAAAAGTTTGAAATATCCAATAAATGTCGTTCCACTTCATGATTGTGTCCCACTTGTTGTTGATTCACCACAAAAAAAACTGTTTTATATCTTTATGTTTGAAGCCTGAAATGCGGCAAAAGGTCGCAAAGTTCAAGGGGGCCGAATACTTTCGCAAGGCACTGTATATCAATGTGTTCAAAGATTGGCTTAGGCAGTGCCAAGCACTAGGTTTTACTCCCATTCAGGGCCTCTCTTCAGATGTGCTGAATTATAATGGGATGCTTGGCTTGATCCAACTGGGGAATATCACCTTCCAACAGCAACAAAAGAGGACTAGTCTGTTTTTCCATCGTATTTTACAATACCACTGTAGTTAAAACAGGCAGAGATGCTGTGTGTATTGACACAATGGCAAAGGTCATAAGTCAGAAAATTTTCAAATACCTCTGTACATACATATAGTACATACCTAGTCATACTGCATTGGTGTCTGAGGTTTCTACTGAATCTGAAGCTACATGCATTCCATTTGTGTTCATCATCATAATCATATTGAGCTTCTCTGTTCCATTCCTCATCTCCTCTTTCCTTCCCCTCTTCCGTCTGCAAAGTTTATGTCGACTGAGACAGAAAAATAACATTAGAAAGTAGATTTGCGATTTTAAATGCATCGTTTGATATTTATTCTATCATGTGAGTATGGTATCATCGGTGTTGAATCTCACTTGAGTTATTCACCAATACATTCTCCCAGTATCACAGAGGTTAAGCATCTGATGTATTTTTGAGCACAGAAGACTCTTTTGTTAAACTGACACTTAGCACTCTTGTCTCACTTTTGGGGAAAAATGAGAAGGGAGAGCAGGGCAGATACAGTACATACAACCCAATGAAAACCAAAGATAACATGGCCACAAGCGTTACATTATTTATTTTCCATTCACGGGACACACAGATTCCTTACATCCCATCCCAGGGTTAGTATGACAGGCTGTGAGGTGATGAGTCTGTATGTCCAACTCTCACAAACACACAAATTCAAACACACATGGAAGGTTACAACATAAAGTAAATCTGGCTGTTTGATGCTTTAAGAATGTGTATTTTACTCACTGTGCACAGATGCAGATGAATGTGATGAGCAGTATGAGGAAGACCAATACTGCTATCACACAGGCTACGATGATCTGCCTCTTGTCACCTAGACGTGAGGCCAGATCAACATACTCACACCTGGACCCAATGTACCCTCTCTCACATCTAAAACAGAGCAAATATACCATACACCCACTGTGATAAAAATATGCACAAGTTTGTTTATTGGTTCTATCTCTTGTTGCCAAAAGAAAAACAAAGAAGTAACTTGAAGTACATGGGCTATGAGTTAACAAGCAGATGCTGAGCTATCAGATCTGCTATTCTAGCTGTTCCAAAACTAGCTGTCCCAAATGAGCTTGTCTTGCTGATTGTGATTCTATGATGCTTGTGAGGCTTGATGAAATGCAGTAAGACCATGTTAAACCAATCATTTATCTGCCTTGTTGTTTTGATTTAAGTATAACCCGGGGGTCACACTGAACAAGGTTAGTACAATCATTAGGATCAACAAGTGATTTGTCTTACAAAGTGTTTTAAAAGTGTTTTACTTCTATTATGAACTTGAACTTCATACTTGTAATAATGATGTGTAATAATTCTGCTACAATGATCAAAATAGACAAAGATGTTTTTTAATACATTTTTACGGCAGAAATTGTTGTATGTAGTATGTCCTTGGCTTGAGACCTTCTGCCATGGATATATACAGATAAAGTATTGGGGCCCACAGTAAAGATCGGGTCGGGTGAGATGATTTACCTGCATGAAGGAGTATTCTGTTCCTTTACAAAGCGACACGACCCATGGATACAGTATTGCCTTAACTCCTTTGGACATTTGGTGAAATGGCCGCTCTTTTTGGCTTGAGTTGCAGTTTCTATTGAGTCTATGGAGAGTGCAAATAGAAACATATGGGGGAAAGGGGGATTATAGAGTAACTATTTTGCCATATAATATCCTTCTGATAAGATTGCATTGCAAAGGTGATGTAGAATAAGATATGGGTTTGAAGTGAGAAGCTCCGGTTTTCCGTTAGTAATCTGACTCAGGGGGGCCAGTATCACCTGTCATATAAATAAGCTCCTGGCAATATGATCTGAGGAAGGACTAGGAACTGAACTGTCACCACGAGGACAGGACTGGTGTGGGATAATAATGTGTCAATTATATGTAATGAAATGTTGTCAACGTAAAAGAAAAGTGAGTAAAAAACAACCTTCTCAGCCAAATTTGGTTGTTGTCAAACATAATTGATTTGGCAACTGTTAGTAAAGAAGGGATACCTAGAGTTGTATTACATACTCCTCTTTTCCCATCCAGTGAGTCATGGCGAGCTTGGGCCGGTAAAATAATAATGAGGCTTTGTTCCCATCACAGAGAGGGAGAAAGCCCCAATTGTAGTGTGAAACATTAGAGCATGCCTTTAAAATTAAAATGACACATATTGAATAGTAGCCAAACTGGTTACAAACTAGCAACAGGTGCAAATTGATCGAGGTATTTAGTTAAGTAGCTGTATGTGCAGCCAGTGATCCCACTATACTTCACCGGGATAAGTGAGCAGCTGGGAAATGCTGCTGCTGTTTGATCAACAGAACATAAGAGGTATATGGCAGAGGGAACCAGGAACTACTTCACCGTAATAAAATGCACATCACTGCATCACTCTTCTTCTCCATGTGGGTAAATACAATAGTATGATCAGTAGTTGATTAGCCCTTTTAGGTGTGAGGGTTGTCACCAAACAGCAACTGACAACTCCTGAACGAATTGCAAAAATCGCTGAAGTTGGAGACTTATCTCCCTCACCAGCTTCAAACATCAGCTATCTGAGCAGCTAACCGATCGCTGCAGCTGTACATAGTCTATCGGTAAATAGCCCACCCATTTTTACCTACCTCATCCCTATACTGTTTTTACTTATTTACTTTTCTGCCCTTTTTCACACCAATATCTCTAACTGTACATGACCATCTGATCATTTATCACTCCAGTGTTCATCTGCAAAATTGTAATTATTCGCCTACCTCCTCATGCCTTTTGCACACAATGTACATAGACTCTCTTTTTTCTACTGTGTTATTGACCTGTTAATTGTTTACTCCATGTGTAACTCTGTGTTGTCTGCTCACACTGCTATGGTTTATCTTGGCCAGGTCGCAGTTGCAAATGAGAACTTGTTCTCAACTAGCTTACCTGGTTAAATAAAGGTGAAATAAAAATAAAAATAAAAAGTGGAGGCCCCAACTAAGGTGGCTTCAACTGACACATTATGTCAGACTGACGTCCATAAAAGGCACGTCTAAATTGCATCAGAGGAACCTAACCCAGGGCACATAACAAGCTGCTGGTACACTTCACAATAACACTTGCAGGGGAGGTAATGACTGCATGGTCACTGGTGGCAAGAAGGCTTTAATGTGCACTATGGTCTCTTTTGGGGCTGGTAGGTGACACCACCTCCTGTTACTTCAGGGCCGGGTGGAGATTTAGAAGCATTTGATATTCCAACTGTTTGAATGAATGACTGTGAATGACGTACTCCTGACGCATGGCCTTCAATTTAACAACAGAGCACGAATACATATAAGAATGTTTTTGAAGGACTTTTTACAAACGTCACAAACACATTACTTTTCTAATCCAACAAGTTTCTTCTAAACCTGGCTAATTCTAAAGTCAAAATGACTCAATGTTAACACGTGCATGTCAGATTATAAAAAAAAAAAATTAACAAACTTTTATGACATGATTATCCATCCATAAGTTTGTTTCTCTGGGGAAACAATCTACCTTTGAAGTTGTTTGTGTTGCCTTGGTGATGGAGGGACACAGTGTTGTTCACCAGCTGCTCAGTTGTATTCCATTCAGCCAGAGAGTATTTACACAGGGCCAAAGCTATGACCAGAAAACAAACAGAGCTGGTCACACAATCCACAAACATCAAGTCAAATCCTTACAATTCCACCAACATTGGTTTTAGAATCTGAAAGGAAAAGCACAGAGCAGTGCAATAGATTATGGAGCTTAATGTGATTGACGATTTGACAGTAATACCTCCTAGCTCAGGCTTTGGGTGTCTGGGATTTCGAACACCATGATAACCTTTCTAAAGATAGTCTTTGCATTCAATCCAACAACACTGTCAGTTTTTCATAATATTCAAAACAACACCCAGCCATGATACAAATGTGGTGAATGGGATAAGTGATCTATAAAAACAACATGTGGTTACTAATAGTCTATTCTATTGGTTTGGGTGATCTTGGCATGTGCTTGGGGAACTCTATTTGTAAATAGAGAGAGGGTTATGGGGTGGTGGATCATTTGCTGATCATCTGACACACCAGCATGCTAATTGTTGCTGTCAATCACAGTATAGGCAGGTACATAGGAGTATTAAGTTAACAGAACACTACACTCCAGTATCTTAAGTCAGTGTTGCAGACTCCTTTAAAGCACAGATAGATTAATCAAAGTAGCTAGACAGGGGAAATCATTTAAAAATTGGGCAGTCCTGTAAGGTTCTGCTTTTCTTTTCTTTGTCAACCTTGTGATCTTTTTCTTTCTGTTCTGGAACGTAGCCCTGTCTTTCATTTTTGTTCATTGATTTCACCTGTGTTCATTTCTCACCTGGTCTCATCAGCTCCCTATTTAGTTCAGTTCTTTCTGTTTGTATGATTGTGAGGTATTGTTTGCTTTTT
Organism: Oncorhynchus kisutch; assembly: GCF_002021735.2. Classification (NCBI taxonomy): domain Eukaryota; kingdom Metazoa; phylum Chordata; class Actinopteri; order Salmoniformes; family Salmonidae; genus Oncorhynchus; species Oncorhynchus kisutch. Next base: position 19,780,711 of record NC_034179.2, read on the forward strand.
GACTGCCTACCTGTCTTTGACCATTGCCTGCCTGTAACTGCGATTCCTGCTGCGCTCTGCGCGTGAATCTACACCTTTTCCCCCTGAGTATTCATTACAAGTCCATTCAGACGACACCATTCTGTATACTTCCGGCCCTTCTTTGGACACTTAACAACCCTCCAGGCAAGCTTCAATGCCATACAACTCTCCTTCCGTGGCCTCCAATTGCTCTTAAATACAAGTAAAACTAAATGCATGCTCTTCAACCGATCGCTACCTGCACCTACCCGCCTGTCCAACATCACTACTCTGGACGGCTCTGACTTAGAATACGTGGACAACTACAAATACTTAGGTGTCTGGTTAGACTGTAAACTCTCCTTCCAGACCCATATCAAACATCTCCAATCCAAAGTTAAATCTAGAATTGGCTTCCTATTTCGCAACAAAGCATCCTTCACTCATGCTGCCAAACATACCCTTGTAAAACTGACCATCCTACCAATCCTCGACTTTGGCGATGTCATTTACAAAATAGCCTCCAATACCCTACTCAACAAATTGGATGCAGTCTATCACAGTGCAATCTGTTTTGTCACCAAAGCCCCATATACTACCCACCATTGCGACCTGTACGCTCTCGTTGGCTGGCCCTCGCTTCATACTCTTCGCCAAACCCACTGGCTCCATGTCATCTACAAGACCCTGCTAGGTAAAGTCCCCCCTTATCGCAGCTCGCTGGTCACCATCGCATCTCCCACATGTAGCACACGCTCCAGCAGGTATATCTCTCTAGTCACCCCCAAAACCAATTATTTCTTTGGCCGCCTCTCCTTCCAGTTCTCTGCTGCCAATGACTGGAACGAACTACAAAAATCTCTGAAACTGGAAACACTTATCTCCCTCATTAGCTTTAAGCACCAACTGTCAGAGCAGCTCACAGATTACTGCACCTGTACATAGCCCACCTATAATTTAGCCCAAACAACTACCTCTTTCCCAACTGTATTTAATTTTTATTTATTTATTTATTTTGCTCCTTTGCACCCCATTATTTTTATTTCTACTTTGCACATTCTTCCATTGCAAAACTACCATTCCAGTGTTTTACTTGCTATATTGTATTTACTTTGCCACCATGGCCTTTTTTGCCTTTACCTCCCTTCTCACCTCATTTGCTCACATTGTATATAGACTTGTTTATACTGTATTATTGACTGTATGTTTGTTTTACTCCATGTGTAACTCTGTCGCTGTATCTGTCGAACTGCTTTGCTTTATCTTGGCCAGGTCGCAATTGTAAATGAGAACTTGTTCTCAACTTGCCTACCTGGTTAAATAAAGGTAAAATAAAATAAATAAATAAAATATATTTTGTTATAAAAACCATGACTTTCTACTTCACTGAGTTGCACAAATAAATATCATATAAATGGTTTGTATTGTCTCTTCTGGTGAAAAGAGGCCAACAGAGACCTGAGCCATATACCCAATTGCAATGGAACTGTAAGCCCACACAGGCCTCCTATCCAATTTTAACATTACAGTAGGCCTATAATACGTACATAATATTTTGAATAAAGGAAAACTAGTAAAGTTAAGAAAGAACATGTTAATAATACCTGAAATATATTCATATAAAATTAAATAATGTTCTTTGTTAATCAAACAGTACTAATTCAGTTAATAACTAGTCTATAGGCAATTCTATTTAGATACAGTGAGTAAATCAGCATTTCCCAAACTTGGTTCCCGGGACCCCAAGGGGTGCACGTTTTAGTTTTTTGCCTGAGCACTACACAGCTGATTCAAAATCAACTATCATCAAGCTTTGATTATTTGAATCAGCTGTGTAGTACTAGGGAAAATACCAAAACGTGCACCCATTGGGGTCCCCGGGACCAAGTTTGGGAAATGCTGGAGTAAATAAAGTGAGGCTGAAGAGTTGTTCAACTTAATCATAGAACGGTGTCTCTTACCTGTTACCATTCCTACATACAGACTGTATGCCTTTGCCATGTCCGTGGGCAAGTTATGTACTTTTCCAGGTGGATAAATATAGTTTTAAAAGCAGATTGAGTTCATTTTATCCAATCCTCTTAAAAGTTCACAAAAATATCTTCTTAGTAGGACACTCTGCGTCCCAACTAATGTAGTCCAGCAAAATTGCGCACTGGTGAACTACAGTAGGCTAGAGATTGCGCAGTCTGGAGGTTTGAATGGGTGAAATGGAATCTGAACCCATTGCTGCCACACCCATCTATCTATCTATGTATGTGTGAGTGCACTTGACCATTGCTGCCACACCCATCTATCTATCTATGTATGTGTGAGTGCACTTGACCATTGCTGCCACACCCATCTATCTATCTATGTATGTGTGAGTGCACTTGACCATTGCTGCCACACCCATCTATCTATCTATGTATGTGTGAGTGCACTTGACCATTGCTGCCACACCCATCTATCTATCTATGTATGTGTGAGTGCACTTGACCATTGCTGCCACACCCATCTATCTATCTATGTATGTGTGAGTGCACTTGACCATTGCTGCCACACCCATCTATCTATCTATGTATGTGTGAGTGCACTTGACCATTGCTGCCACACCCATCTATCTATCTATGTATGTGTGAGTGCACTTGACCATTGCTGCCACACCCATCTATCTATCTATGTATGTGTGAGTGCACTTGACCATTGCTGCCACACCCATCTATCTATCTATGTATGTGTGAGTGCACTTGACCATTGCTGCCACACCCATCTATCTATCTATGTATGTGTGAGTGCACTTGACCATTGCTGCCACACCCATCTATCTATCTATGTATGTGTGAGTGCACTTGACCATTGCTGCCACACCCATCTATCTATCTATGTATGTGTGAGTGCACTTGACCATTGCTGCCACACCCATCTATCTATCTATGTATGTGTGAGTGCACTTGACCATTGCTGCCACACCCATCTATCTATCTATGTATGTGTGAGTGCACTTGACCATTGCTGCCACACCCATCTATCTATCTATGTATGTGTGAGTGCACTTGACCATTGCAGTTTATTATGGCATGCAGCTTAAACTGGAAAATGGCTACTAGGCTATTAAATGTGTAATCCATAGATGTGCGCACAGCCTAATGCAAGAAGTTCTTAATATTATTCTAACATATGACAGAAGATTAATCTCCTTCAGAACATCATTTGAACAACATTCACATTGTTACAGAGTTGGCCTGTAAACAAAAATGTAAACAATTAAAGAATATTTCAAGGATCATCCCATGATATTTGCATATACAAATATAGCAAATATGGATTTCACTAAAATATACATAGTTTTACCTGCATCAGCACATTTTAGTGACCTCTACTCTGAACTGTTGCTAAACGGCAGATGAGACCATGGGCCAGTCTAGACCAGAGAGCTGGTTTGTGTTCATTGGCAAGCATGCCTCACTATTCCCCAGGAGGAAGAGGTGATGTGAGTCTGGCCAGGTCTACCTGTGTGCTCTTTCATTTCTCACCTTCAGACTACTCTCTATTGAGGCCTACTCAGTGCACAATGAGCCCTCTGCTAAAATATGAACTCAAGTATAGGTAGTCTATGGACATCAATGCTGCAAGGCCAGGCAATAAGTAGTGGAAATTGGAAATCATATGCAGGGGTAGAGTCATCCCTCGAAGGTACAATTCCAGGTGGTTCCTTGATATATGTAACCCTGCCAATATGCCCGTAAACATGTGCAGACCAGCTGGCTGAAGTGTTTACGGACAAATTCAATCTCTCCATATCCCAGTCTGTTGTCCCCACTTGCTTCAAGATATACACAATTGTTTCTCTACCCAGGAAAGCGAAGGTAACTGAAGTAAATGACTATCGCTCTCAAAGCACTGCATCATGAAGTGCTTTGAGAGGCTAGTTAAGGACCATATCACCTCCACCTTACCTGACACCCAAGAGATCCACGGACGCAATAGCCATTGCACTGCCCTATCCCACCTGGACAAGAGAAATACCTATGTAAAAATGCTGTTCATCGACTACAACTCAGCCTTCATCACTATAGTGTCCTCCAAACTCATCACTAAGCTCAGGGCCCTGGGTCTGAACCCCGCCCTATGCAACTGTGTCCTGGACATCCTGTCAGGCCGACCCCAAGTTGTGAAGGTAGGCAACAACACCTCCACCACACTGATCCTCATCACGGGGGCATGCTCAGCCCCTCCTGTACTCTCTGATATGATTGCTTGGCCATGCACCTTTTATTTGTATTTTTTTTCAATTGTGACGGCGCCGGAGGGGAAGGCTGCCGTCTTATCGTCTCTTAACCAACCAGGATATATATATTTTTTGTTGCTGTGTTCGTAACTTGTTTTGTACATAATGTGGCTGCTACAGTCTCTTATGACCGAAAAGAGCTTCTGGACATCAGAACTGCGATTGCTCACCTCAAACTGGATGAAGAGTTCTTCTTCAATGAGTCGGATGGGAGGGATATAATACAGACACCCGACCAGACCCAGACCCAGATCCCCGTTAACAACGACATTAAAAACATACAGCTGGCGGGTTATACACTCTATTGGCAGGACAGAACAGCAGCCTCTTTATTGCAATAATTATTCAATATTAAATAAAGATAATTGTTTGAAGAAATGACCTCTCTCTGTACAGAATTTCCACGACAACATACCACCACAGACTGATGCTGGCGTTAAAAAAAAACGCACTCAATGAGCTGCATACCGCCATAAGCAAACAGGAAATTGCTCATCCAGAGGCGGCGCTCCTAGTGCCTGGGGACTTTAATGCAGGGAAACTTAAATCAGTTTTACTTCATTTCTATCAGCATGTCAAATATGCAACCAGAGGGACAAAAATTCTAGACCACCTGTACTCCACACACAGAGACACATACAAAGCTCTCCCTCACTCCCCATTTGACAAATCTGACCATAATTCTATCCTCCTGATTCCAGCTTACAAGCAAAAATTAAGGCAGGAAGCACCAGTGACTCGGTCTGTAAAAAAGTGGTCAGATGAAGCAGATGCTAAGTTACAGGACTGTTTTGCTGGCACAGATTGGAATATGTTCTGGGATTCTTCTGATGGCATTGAGGAGTGCACAGAGGACGTTGTCCCCACAGTGACTGTACGTACATACCCCAACCAGAAGCCATGGTTTACGGTCAACACTCGCACTGAGCTAAATTGTAGAGCTGCTGCTTTCAAGGAGCAGGACTCTAACCTGGAAGCTTATAAGAAATCCTGCTATTCCCTCCGACGAACCATCAAACAGGCAAAGCGTCAATACAGAACTAAGATTAAATCCTATTAAACCGGCTCTGACACTCGTCGGATGTGGCAAAGCCTGCAAACTTTTACAGACTACAAAGGGAAGCACAGCCGAGAGCTGCCCAGTGACACAAACCTTCCAGACGAGCGAAATAACTTCTATGCTAGTGTAGCCAATGCGAAATGGCTAGCTAGTTAGCGGTGGTGCGCGCTGGTAGCGTTTCAATCGGTGACGTCACTCGCTCTGAGACCTTGAAGTAGTGGTTCCCCTTGCTCCTCAAGGACCGCGGCTTTTGTGGAGCGATGGGTAACGATGCTTCGAGGGTGACTGTTGTCTGTGTGCAGAGCGTCCCTGGTTCGCGCCCAGGTCGGGGCGAGGGGACGGACGTAAAGTCTATACTGTTACACTCGCTTGGAGGCAAGTAACACTGAAACAGCTTTCTGCAGCTGATGTGAATAAGACCTTTAAACTGTCTTGGTGTGCTTGGACCATGTTAGTTTGTTGGCCAAGGAACTTGAAGCTCTCAACCTGCTCCACTACAGCCCTACCGATGAGAATGGGGGTGTGCTCGGTCCTCCTTTTCCTGTAGTCCATAATCATCTCCTTTGTCACAAGGCCGCAGGGCCAGACGGATTACCAGGAGGTCTAGTCCAAACATGTGCTGACTGACAAGTGTCTTCACTGACATTTTCAACCTCTCCCTGTCTGAGTCTGTAATACCAACATGTTTCAAGCATACCACCATAGTTCCTGTGCCCAAGAACACTAAGGTAACCTGCCTAAATGACTACCGACCTGTAGCACTCACGTCTGTAGCCATGAAATGCATTGAAAGGCTAGTCATGGCTCAAATCAACACCATTATCCCATAAACCCTAGACCCACTCCAATTTGCATTCCGCACCAACAGATCCACAGATGATGCAATCTCTATTGCACTCCACACTGCCCTTTCACACTTGGACAAAAGGAACACCTATGTGAGAATACAATTAATTGACTACAGCTCAGCGTTCAACACCATAGTTCCCTCAAAGCTCATCACTAAGCTAAGGGGCCTGGGACTAAACACCTCCCTCTGCAACTACATCCTGGACTTCCTGACGGGCCGCCCCCAGGTGGTAAGGGTAGGTAACAACACATCCGCCATGCTGATCATCAACACGTGGGCCCCCAGGGGTGTGTGCTCAGTCCCCTCCTGTACTCCCTGTTCACTCATGACTGCATGGCCAGGCACAACTCCAACACCATCATTAAGTTTGCTGATGACACAACAGTGGTAGACCTGATCACCTACAATGATGAGACAGCCTATAGAGAGGTCAGAGACCTGACCGTGTGGTGAAAGACAACATCCTCTCCCACAAACATCATCAAGACAAAGGAGATGATTATGGACTACAAGAAAAGGAGGACCGAGCACGCTCCCATCGGTAGGGCTGTAGTGGAGCAGGTTGAGAGCTTCAAGTTCCTTGGCGTCCACATCACCAACAAACTAACATGGTCCATGCACACCAAGACAGTCATGAACAGGGCACGACAAAACCTATTCCCCCTCAGGAGACTGAAAAGATTTGGAATGGGTCCTCAGATCCTCAAAAGGTCTTCCAGGACTACCTGACATGACGACTCCTTGCTGTCCCCAGTCCACCTGGCCATGCTGCTGCTCCAGTTTCAACTTCCACCTGACTGTGCTGCTGCTCCAGTTTCAACTTCCACCTGACTGTGCTGCTGCTCCAGTTTCAACTGTTCTGCCTTATTATTATTCGACCATGCTGGTCATTTATGAACATTTGAACATCTTGGCCATGTTCTGTTATAATCTCCACCCGGCACAGCCAGAAGAGGACTGGCCACCCCACATAGCCTGGTTCCTCTCTAGGTTTCTTCCTAGGTATTGGCCTTTCTAGGGAGTTTTTCCTAGCCACCGTGCTTCTACACCTGCATTGCTTGCTGTTTGGGGTTTTAGGCTGGGTTTCTGTACAGCACTTTGAGATATCAGCTGATGTACGAAGGGCTATATAAATAAATTTGATTTGATTTACAGCTGCACCATTGAGAGCATCCTGATGGGTCACTGACTGGCATGGCAACTGCTCGGCCTCCAACTGCAAGGCAGCAGGTAGCCTAGTGGTTAGAGTGTTGGACTAGTAACCAAAAGGTTGCAAGATCAAATCCTTGAGCTGACTAGGTAAAAATCTGTCGTTCTGCCCCTAAACAAGGCAGTTAACCCACTGTTCCTAGGCAGTCATTGAACATAAGAATTGTTCTTAACTGACTTGCTTAGTTAAATAAATGTTTTAAAAAGGCACTGCAGAGGGTAGTGCGTACAGCCCGGTACATCACCGGGGCCAAGCTTCCTGACATCCAGGACCTATATACCATCAGGCCCTAAAAAATTTCAAAGACACCAGCTACCCTAGTCATAGACTGTTCTCTCTGCTACCGCACAGCAAGTGGTACCGGAGCGCCAAGTCTAGGTCCAAGAGGCTCCTATATAGCCTCTAAGACTCCTGAACAGCTAATCAAATGATTACCCAGACTAATAAAATGGCTACCCCCCGGGAACGCTGCTGCTGCTCTCTGTTATTATCTATGCATAGCCACTTTAATAACTCTACCTACATGTACATATTACCTCAACACCGGTACACTGGTACCCCCTGTATATAGTGCCACTTTTGTAATGTACTGCTGCTCTTTAATCATTTGTTATTCTTCTCTTACTTTTTTGTGGTATTTTCTTAACTGCATCGTAGGTTAAGGGTTGTAAGTAAGCATTTCACTGTTGTATTTGGCGCATGTGACAAATATAATTTGATTTGAAATCATTGCTTTTGCTGACGACACAACAGTAGTAGGCCTGATTACCAACAACAATGAGACTACAGGGAGCAAGTGAGAGCCCCGGTGGAGTGGTGCCAGGAAAATAACCTCTCCCTCAATGTCAACAAAACAAAGGAGCTGATCGTGGACTACAGGAGACAGCAGAGAGAGCACGTCCCCATCCACATCGACAAGTTCCTTGGCGTGCACATCACTGACAACCTGAAATGGTCCCTTCACACAGACAGCATGGTGAAGAAGGCGCAATAGCGCTTCTTAAGCCTCAGGAGAATAAATTTGGCATAGGCCCTCTGAGACCATCACAAACTTCTACAGAGAGAGCCTCCTGTCGGGCTGTATCACCACCTGGAACAGAAATTAAACCTTCCGTAACCTCAGGGCTCTCCAGAGGGTGGTGCGGTCAGCTCAACTGCCTGCCCTACAGGACATCTACAGCACCCGGTATCACAACAAGGTCAAGAAGATCAAGGACCTCAGCCACCTGAGCCCTGGCCTGTTCACCCCGCTACCATCTAGAAGGCAGAGCCAGTACAAGTGCTTCAAAGCTGGGGCTGAGAGACTGAGAAACAGCTTCTATCTCCAGGCCAACAGACTGTTAAATAGTCACCACTAGCCAGCCTTCGCCCAGTACCCTGCCCTGAAACTTAGTCACCATTCTAGCCGGCTGCCACCCAGTACTTTGCCCTGCAACTTGAGACTGCTGCCCTATGTGCATAGTCATTAAACACTGGTCACTTTAAATACTGTTTACATACTGTATTCTAGTCATGGCTCATCCTCATATATAACTTTGTATTTTATTCTTCTGGATTATGTGTGTAATGTTTTTTTATTGCTAGGTATTACTGCACTGAGCTAGAAATACAAGTATTTCACTGCACCTGCAATAACATCTGCAAACCTGTGTATGATCAATAAACTTTGATTTGATAACTACACAGAGGTGGCACCACAGGTCCCAGAGTTGTCTCCTGATGGCAACTAGGTATAACTCTGGAACACAAAAACCATACAACACATAAATGCCCCCTAGCCTACCAACCATGCTTCTCTCAATCCCTAAAACTGAAACTAAATCATATATACATATTTTAAATGTAACCTTTATTTAACTAGGCAAGTCAGTTAAGAACAAATTCTTATTTACAATGACGGTCTACCGCGGCCAAACCAGGATGACGCTTGGCCAATTCTGCGTCACCCTATGGGACTCCAAATCACGGCCAGATGTGATACAGCCTGGATTCGAACCAGGGACTGTAGTGACGCCTCTTGCACTGAGTTGCTGCACCACTAAAAACAAAATACAGATTTTTATCAAACTTAAACTAAATAAAAATGTCACGTTCGTCGTATACATAATGAGCGGATCAAGGTGCAGCGTGAGTTCCACATATTTATTCAAGTGAACCTTCAAAAAACAACAAAGAATAACTGAACGTGCAGTTCGTAGCGCACATAGCACTAAACCAAAATGAAACAATATCCCACAAACGCAGGTGGGAAAAGGACTAAACTAAGTATGATCACCAATTAGAGGCAACGATCATCAGTTGCCTCCAATTGGTAGCCATCCTCACACCAACATAGAAATACTAGACTAGAACACCCCCTAGTCACGCTCTGACCTATTGCACCATAGAGAACCCCAAGGGCTCTCGGTCTGGGCGTGACAAAAAAATGAGCAAATCAGATCTGAAAACTTACTGAAACTGTGCCGAATTTCAAACAAAAAATCTAAAATCTAAAAATCTAACTAATAGAAATAAAAACTAATATAAAAACAACTAATTATTTTAGCCTTGGATAAGACTGATACAGCATGTCAGTTCACTAATGTTTATTAGTAGGCTGCTACAACATTTCTGTAGAGTTTTTTTCTTGTGACTGTCGAGAGTTATTTTCCCATTTGATAAAATAATACCAGAAGAAAGTGGAGAGCACGCTGCTTTCAGTTGACGTGCGCCATGCCAGAGATACTGTATACAATCACGACATGGTCTTGTCTCCTGCCTAACAATGGGAGTCGTTGTCCATTTGGAAGACCCATTTGCGACCAAGCTTTAACTTCCTGACTGATGTCTTGAGATGTTGCCTCAATATATACACATAATTTTGCTTTCTCACTATGCCATCTATTTTGTGAAGTGCACCAGTCCCTCCTGCAGCAAAGCACCCCCACAATATGATGCTGTCACCCCCGTGCTTCATGGTTTCTGAGGTCTTGGCTGATTTCTTTTGATTTTCCCATGTCAAGCAAAGAGGCACTGAGTTTGAAGGTAGGCCTTGAAATACATCCACAGGCACACCTCCGATTGACTCAAATTATGTCAATTAGCCTATCAGACTAAGCCATGACATAATTTTCTGGAATTTTCCAAGCTGTTTAAAGGCACAGTCAATTTAGTGTATGTAAACCTCTGATCTACTGGAATTGTGATACAGTGAATTATAAGTGAAATAACCTGTCTGTAAACACTTGTTGGAAAAATCACTTGTGTCATGCACAAAGTAGATGTCCTAACCGACTTGCCAAAACTATAGTTTGTTGACAAGAAATGTGTGGAGTGGTTGAAAAACGAGTGTATGTAAACTTCCGACTTCAACTGTGTGCAAGAGGTTAATAAAATGAGTGTCAATTCACATCTACCTGTTTTTACTCATAATAATGGTATGTTGTTAACTAGATCATCTGAAATGGCTGTAGGCAAAAGGTTCAGCACTGCAGCAGTCACACAATAACTCCTGACAGTTGGCCTGCTTTAGAGTAGCAGCCTATTCCCAGAAAGGGTTATAGCACCACAAGGTGGCCACATTGTGCTGTTGCTGCTTCTTTTCACGAGGGAAGTATTTTTGGCAATTTTTTTGTAAAGGGGAGAGAGAAATATTTCTCTCTGTGCTAATACAGAAGTTGTAAAGGCCCAGTGCACTACTCTTGTGAAAAGAAAAAAAATCCAGTGCTGCAGACGGCTATATTGTTCCACTAATACAGAAGTTGTAAAGGCCCAGTGCACTATTTTTGTCAAATAAAAATATATACTGTACCAGTCAAGTTTGGACACACCTACTCATTCCAAGCTTTTTCTTTATTTTCACTATTTTCTACATTGTATAATAATAGGGAAGGCAGCAAAACTATATGGAATCATGTAGTAACCAAGAAAGTGTTAAATAAATCTAAATATATTATATAAATGAGATTCTTTAAAGTAGCCACTCTTTGTCTTGATTACAGCTTGATTGATTAAAGCTTTGCACACTCTTGGCATTCTCTCAACAAGCTATATATATATATACACACACACAATATTGAACAATCATATCCTATTTACTTTTCATATGTTCTTTGAGTGGGGCAGAAGCGATTGATGCATGCACCTGGCACCAGTCAGTTTAACTTTCTTTTCTCACCTAGCATACAGTGATGGATCAGATGTCACGTGTTGCTGCTTTTGACTTTGACACACAGACACTGAACAAACACAGGGTTAGTTTACCATTCTGCTTGGGATGTTTGGCACGTGGGCTTGGCACGTGGGCTTGTCATAAGGGGAAAGAGGAACTGTTTGTAAATGCTTGCACTAACCAGACTTCACATGAGTCTGTCAGATGAAGGATGTACTTTTCAGTCTGAACACCGTAGAATATGTCAATTTGTTTTATTTTCATTCTTCAATCACAAACATTTTAATAATACATTCACTACCGGTCAAAAGTTTTAGTACACCTACTCATTCAAGGGTTTTTCTTTATTTTTACTGTTTTCCGCACATTGGCTAACCGGGCTATCTGCATTGTATCCCGTCACCCACCACCCGTCAACCCTTCCTTTACGCTACTGCTGCTCTCTGTTCATCATATATGCAGTCATTTTAACCATATCTACATGTACATACTACCTCAATCAGCCCGACTAACCGGTGTCTGTACGTAGCCTCGCTACTTTTATAGCCTCGCTACTGTATATACCCTCGCTACTGTTATTTTCACTGTCTTTTTACTGTTATTTGTATTTCTTTACTTACCTATTGTTCAACTAATACCTTTTTTGCACTATTGATTAGAGCCTGTAAGTAAGCATTTCACTGTTGTATTCGGCGCACGTGAAAAATAAACTTTGATTTGATTTCTACATTGTAGAATAATAGTGAAGATATCAAAACTATGAAATAACACATATGGAATCATGTAGTAACCAAATAAGTGTAAGCCTTGATGACAGTTTTGCGCACTCTAGGCATTCTCTCAACCAGTTTCATGAGGTAATCACCTGGAATGCATTTCAATTAATAGAAATACCTTATTTACATAAGTATTCAGACCTTTGGTAAATTCAATTGATTGGACATGATTTGGAATGGCACACACCTGTCTATATACAGTTGACAGTGCATGTCAGAACAAAAATCAAGCCATGAGGTCAAAATAATTGTCCGTAGAGGTCTGAGACAGGATTGTGTCAAGGCACAGATCTGGGGAAGGGTACCAAAAGATCTCTGCAGCATTGAAGGTCACCAAGAACACAGTGTCATCCATCATTCTTAAATGGAAGAAGTTTGGAACCACCAAGACTCTTTCAAGAGCTCGCAATTGGGTGAGAAGAGCCTTGGACAGGGAGGTGACCAAGAACCCAATGGTCACTCTGAAAGAGCATTAGAGTTCCTCTGTGGAGTTGGGAGAAACTTCCAGAAGGACAACCATATCTGCAGCACTCCACCAATCAGGTCTTTATGGTAGATTGGCCAGACAGAAGCCACTCCTCAGTAAAAGGCAAATGACAGCCCGCTTGGAGTTTGCCAAAGGCACCAAAAGAATCAGGTCATGAGAAACAAGATTCTCTGGCCTGAATGCCAAGCGTCATGTCTGGAGGTAACCTGGCACCATCTCTGCGGTGTAGCATGGTGGTGGCAGCATCATGCGTTGGGGATGTTTTCAGCTGCAGGGACTGGGAGACTAGTCAGGATCGAAGCGAAGATGAACAGAGCAAAGTACATAGAGCATGAAGACATTCTCCAGAGCGCTTTGGACCTCAGATTGGAGCGAAGGTTCACCTTCCAGCAGGAGAACAACCCTAAGCTCACAGCCAAGACAACACAGTAGTGGCTTTGGGACAAGTATCTGAATGTCTTTGAGTGGCCCAGCAAGGGCCCAGACTTGAACCCGATCGAACATCTCTGGAGAGACCTGAAAATAGCTGTGCAGCAACGCTCCCCATCCAACCCGACTGAGCTTGAGAGGATCTGCAGAGAAGAATGGGAGAAACTCCCCAAATAAAGGTTTGCCAAGCATGTAGAGTCATACCCAAGAGGACTCAATGTTATAATCGCTGCCAAATGTGCTTCAAAAAAGTACTGATTTAACTTGTTGAGTGTAGGGGGCTAGATTTTCATTTTTGGCCCCATTTGAAGCGGCCTATTTCTCAGGGCCAGAAACTAGAATATACATATAATTGTCAGATTAGGATAGAAAACACTCTATAGTTTCCTAAATTGTCCAAATATTTCCAACAAGGAAGTGCTGTTTTTCCTGAAAGCTCTCTATTCCATTGGATGCCTTGCCTCCATTTAAAGGGATATCAACCAAATTCCTTTTCCTATGAGTTTGTCAAGGTGTAAACAGTCTTTAGACATAGTTTCAGGCTTTTATTTTGAAAAATGAGCGAGAAAGAACCCATCACGTCAGTGGATGGCTGGGAGCCAGCCGCGTTTTTCATGCGCAACAGCCATTTTCTCTCTCTATCCTATGGAAGAAGCTACATTCCGGTTGACATATTATCGATTATATATTGTAAAAACAACCTGAGGATTGATTATAAAAAACGTTTGACATGTTTGTACGACCATTACGGATACTATTTGGAATTTAGTATCCGTGAGCGCTCGAGCCTGTGGATTTCTGAACATAACGCGGCAAACAAATGGAGGTATTTTGGATATAAAAATAATCTTTATGGAACAAAAGGAACATTTATTGTGTAACTGGGAGTCTCGTGAGTGCAAACATCCGAAGATCATCAAATGTATTACTTTTCTGACTTTCGTGACCAATCTACTTGGCTGCTAGCTGTTTGTAATATTTTGTCTACTGAGTGAGATGTTCTTACATAAACGCTTGGTATACTTTCGCCGAAAAGCTTTATTGAAATCTGACAAGCCAGGTGTATTAACAACAGGCTAAGCTGTGTTCTGCTATATTGCACTTGTGATTTCATGAAAAACAAATATTCCTAGTAATTTAATTTGAATTTGGCGCACTGCAATTCAGCAGATGTTGATGAAAATGATCCCGCTAACGGGATGGGTGCGTCAGGAAGTTTTAAAGGGTCTGAATACTCATGTAAATGTAATTTAAAAAAATGATATGTATATATATATATATAAAAACCTGTTTTTGTTTTGTCATTATGGGGTATTTTCTGTAGATTTGAGGGACAATTTTAAAAAAAAATCAAGTTCAGAATAAGTCTGTAAAATAACGAAATGTGGAAAAAGTCAAGGGGTCTGAGTACTTTCCAAGGCAATGTAGCTACTATAACTAATGCGTTAGTAAACCCGCTATAATCAGTGTACAGTCAGCAGCAAGCAGTTTCGCAGTATTGCCCCTGTGGCAATAAATTAATAAAACCAAAAGCATACCTTGACTTGGAAGAGTTCCAGTGTTGGACAGCCATAGCCAGCTAGGTAACATAGTATCCCTTTCTGTTTGAGTAGGCTAAACTACCAAGCAGCATTCCCTTGTTAAGTATGTTTAAGTGAAAAACAATACAAAATCTCTGTCTCTTGATTCTCCTTCATTTTTGAATAAATTCATTTGTTAAACTATTGTCTTTTCTCTCTTCGAGACAACTATCCATCCTGCCATGCCTTTCTAAAATCTTCGAAAGCCAAGTTAATAAACAGATCACCAACCAGTTCGAATCCCACCGTACCCTCTCCACTATGCAATCTGGTTTTCGCGCTGGTCATGAGTGCACCTCAGCCATGCTCAAGGTCCTAAACGATATCATAACCGCCATCGATAAAAGACAGTACTGTGCAGCTGTCTTCATCGATCTGGCCATGGCTTTCGACTGTCAATCACCGCATTCTTATCGGCAGACTCAATAGCCTTGGCTTCTCAAATGACTGCCTCGTCTGGTTCACCAACTACTTTTCAGATAGTTCAGTGTGTTAAATCGGAGGGCCTGTTGTCCGGACCTCTGGCAGTCTCTATGGGGGTGCCACAGGGTTCAATTGTTGGACTGACTCTTTTCTCTGTATATATCAATGATGTCGCTCTTGCTGCTGGTGATTCTCTGATCCACCTCTACGCAGACAACACCATTCTGTATACTTCTGGCCCTTCTTTGGACACTGTGTTAACAAACCTCCAGACGAGTTTCATTGCCATATAACTGTCCTTCCGTGGCCTCCAACTGCTTTTAAATGCAAGTAAAACTAAATGCATGCTCTTCAACCGATCACTGCCCGCACCTGCCCGCCTGTCTAGCATCACTTCTCTGGATGGTTCTGACTTATGTGGACAACTACAAATACCTAGTTGTCTTGTTAGACTGTAAACTCTCCTTCCAGACTCATATTAAGCATCTCCAATCCAAAATTCCTATTTCGCAACAAAGCATCCTTCACTTATGCTGTCAAACACACCTTCGTGAAACTGACTATCTACCGATCCTTGACTTCGGCGATATCATTTACAAAATAGCCTACAACACTCTACTCAGCAGACTGGATGCAGTCTATCACAGTGCCATCCGTTTTGTCACCAAAGCCCAAAATACTACCCACCACTGCGACCTGTACGCTCTCGTTGGCTAGCCCTCGCTTCATACTCGTCGCCAAACCCACTGGCTCCAGGTCATCTACAAGTCTTTGCTAGGTAAAGCCGCGCCTTATCTCAGCTCACTGGTCACCATAGCAGCACCCACTGCTTTAGTTTAAGAATGTGAAATGTCAGAATAATAGTAGAGTGACTGATTTATTTCAGCTTTTATTTCTTTCATCACATTCCCAGTGGGTCAGAAGTTTACATACACTCAATCAGTACTTGGTAGCATTGCCTTTAAATTGTTGAACTTGGGTCAAACGTTTCAGGTAGCCTTCCACAAGCTTCCCAAAATAAGTTGGGTGAATGTGGGTCCATTTCCTCCTGACAGAGCTGGTGTAACTGAGTCAGGTTTGTAGGCCTCCTTGCTCTCGCACATGCTTTTTCAGTTCTGTCCACAATTTTTCTATGGGATTGAGGTCAGAGCTTTGTGATGGCCACTTCAATACCTTGACTTTGTTGTTCGTAAGCCATTTTGCCACAACTTTGGAAGTATGCTTGGGGTCATTGTCCATTTGGAAGACCCATTTTCGACCAAACTTTAACTTTCTGACTGATGTCTTGAGATGTTGCTTCAATATATCCACATCATTTTCCTTCCTTCAATGCCATCTAGTTTTGAAGTGCACCAGTCCCTCCTGCAGCAAAGCACCCACAACATGCTGCTGACACCCCCGTGCTTCACGGTTGGGATGGTGTTATTCGTCTTGCAAGCCTCACCCTTTTTCCTCCAAACATTACGAAGGTCATTATGACCAAACAGTTCTATTTTTGTTTCATCAGACCAGAGGACATGAGGAGAATAAACAAGAATTTCTCTTACAGGAAGTGGATCGAGGTTATCATCTACCAGGTGGTAAGTCCCAGATCCAATCAAAACCTGCCTGATTACAACATCTAAACCAAGCTTTGAACCAAGGCCCAGTTTATCCAGCCACCTGTAATCATACAGTACTGCAGGGGTAGGCCACCCTGGTCCTGGAGTGCCGCAGGCACTTCATGTTTTTGATTTAACCAACCAGGAGGACCAGGTGTGTTGAATTTAGAAAATCACTGAACTGATCAATTAGCTCAGTTGGTCAGGTGTGGTGCCTAGTTGAAACAAAATCCTGCAGTACCTGCAGCATTCCAGGAACAGGGTTGCCTACCCCTGCAGTACTGTTTCTAGACACTATAACATTTTTTGGGACAATAATGAGATTCAGCCACATCATCTGATCTAGAAACAATCAACCGTATTCATGCTCAATGAGAATTACATTAGATGTAATCCCTTGTAAGAAAATACCTCCCTCACACTGGATTAAGTCTATGTTGGATACATCATGGGACACGCATTTTTGTGGCATTCCTTTAAAATAATTTGGCATGCGAGACTACTATTGTAAGTCTTCCTGGAACAGGGCATGATTGAAAGATTGATCATGAGATGCAGGCTGACAGGTGACCTGTAAATTCAATGAAATCCACATTCCCAAATAGCAGAGATTCCCTTCCATGAGAGTAGACCAAAAACATAATTGACTCAACTGCTGCTAGTGCACTGAGCGTGCAAAGCTAGGCTGTCTATAGACTCTGTTCCCACAGTGGAGCGCCATGAGTCTGGCCAGCATGAGTAGGCTGCCTGTTACAACATCCAGACTAAGTCAGACTAAAATGATCACTCCGGCTCACGTGGTATCAGGGTATGATTCTGAATGGGTCTATCTTTCTGTCCTCACAGACACACACACTCACATGAATCCAGCGACAAATGTGTCAGACAGCCCCTTAGCCCCGCCTCCATAGGCAGAACTAGTCTCTCCAAGCCACACTTTCTTCCCAGGGGATGCCAGATCAACGGTCTGAGGATACAAGACACAGGACAACCAGTTAATTGCCTTTACTGAAATATAAAACATACACGATTTTATTTCCTGTGAAATTGCTGTGCACTGGCACTCATCTATAAAATCTTATATACTATGATTAGACACGTACTTCCACATCTTTTCATTACCTCCATGACTTCATGTGTTTTCAGGGCTAAAGTGTTTAGCACCTCAGGGTCTAGGAAATCTTTTAAAGATGTGTGTCTTCCGTTGACATAGTAACTAATAAAAATACAGAGTAGTCGATTAAAGATCAGTTCTTCAAATCAAAGTGACATGACAGAAACATACAGTACCAGTCCAAAATTTGGACACACCTACACATTCAAGGGTTTTTCTTTATTTTTTTTAATACATTGTAGAATAATAGTGAAGACATCAAAACTATTAAATAACACACATGGAATCAAGTAGCAACCAAAAAAAAAGTGTAAAACCAATCAAAATATATTTTATATTTGAGATTCTTCATAGCAGTCAACCTTTGCCTTGACAGCTTTGCACACTCTTGGTATTCTCTCAACCAGCTTTATGAGGTAGTCACCTGGAATGCATTTCAATGAACGTGTGACTTGTTAACATTTACTTTGTGGAATTCCTTTCCTTCTTAATGCGTTTGAGCCAATCTTTTGTGTTGTGACAAGGTAGGGATGGTATACCGAAGATAGCCCTATTTGGTAAAAGACCAAGTCCATATTATGGCAAGAACAGCTCAAAGGAGCAAAGAGAAATGACAGTCAAATCAAATTTTATTTGTCACATACACATGGTTAGCAGATGTTAATGCGAGTGTAGCGAAATGCTTGAGCTTCTTGTTCCGACCATGCAGTAATATGTAACAAGTAATCTAATCTAACAATTTCACAACAACTACCTTATACACACAAGTGTAAAGGAATGAATAAGAATATATACACAAAAATATATGAATGAGCGATGGCCGAACGGCATAGGCAAGATGCAGTAGATGGTATAGAGTACAGTATATACATATGAGATGAGTAATGTAGGGTATGTAAACCTTATGTAAAGTGGCATTGTTTAAAGTGGCTAGTGATACATTTATTACATCCATTTTTTCATTATTAAAGTGGCTCGAGACGAGTCAGTATGTTAGCAGCAGCCACTCAATGTTAGTGATGGCTGTTTAACAGTCTGATGGCCTTGAGATAGAAGCTGTTTTTCAGTCTCTCAGTCCCCGCTTTGATGCACCTGTATTGACCTCACCTTCTGGATGATAGCGGGGTGAACAGGCAGTGGCTCGGATGGTTGTTGTCCTTGATGATCTTTTTGGCCTTCCTGTGACATCGGGTGGTGTAGGTGTCCTGGAGGGCAGGTAGACCAAGAAGGAGAGTGAAGGAGTGCTGCATCGGATGACCTGGCCTCCACAATCAACCGACCTCAACCCAATTGAGAAGGTTTGGGATGAGTTAGACCGCAGAGTGAAGCAAAAGCAGCCAACAAGTGCTCAGCATATGTGGGAACTCCATCAAGACTGTTGGAACAGCATTCCAGGTGAAGCTGGTTTAAAGAATGCCAAGAGTGTGCAAAGCTGCCATCAAGGCAAAGGGTGGCTACTTTGAAGAATCTAAAATATATTTGGATTTGTTTAACACTTTTTTGGTTACTACATGATTCCATATGTTATTTCATAGTTTTGATGTCTTCACTACTATTCTACAATGTAGAAAATAGTAAAAAATTAAGAAAAACCCTTGAATATGAAGGTGTGTTCAGACTTTTGACTGGTGCTGTATATGTATCATTAAAATGTCTGGAATTAAACAATGGAAGAAAAAAAAAGTTACTATGGTGTTCTGACTGAAAAGTACATCCCTCATCTGACAGACTCATGTGAAGTCTGGTTAGTGCAAGCCTTTACAAACAGTTCCTCTCTCCCCTTGTGACAACCCCACGTGCCCAACCTTACAAGCACACTAATAAACTAACCCTGTGTTTGTCCAGTGTCTGTGTCAAAGTGAAAAGCAGCAACATGTGACATCTGATCCAGATCCAGCACTGTGTGCCAGGTGAGGACAGACAGTTCAACTTACTGGTGCCAGGGGCATGCGTCAATTGCTTCTGCCCCACTTTCCAAGAACCTATGAAAAGTAAATAGGATATGATTGTTCAATATTTTTTTATATACAGCTCTGGAAAAAATTAAGAGACCACTGCAAAAGTATCAGTTTCTCTGGTTTTATTATTTATAGGTATGTGTTTGGGTAAAATGAATTTTATTTTTTATTCTATAAACTAGTGACATCATTTCTCCCAAATAAAAATGGTAATTTAGAGCATTGCTGTTATTTTGACCAGTTGCCATTTTCTGCAAATAAATGCTCTAAATGACAATATTTTTATTTGGAATTTGGGTGAAATGTTGTCAGTAGTTTATAGAATAAAACAAAAAATAATAATTTTACCCAAACAAATACCTATAAATAGTAAAACCAGAGAAACTGATCATTTTGATATATCAGTCAAAATTTTGAACACACCTACTTATTCAAGGGTTTTCTCATTTGTTTACTAGTTTCTACATTGTAGAATAATAGTGAAGCCATAAACTATGAAATAACACATATGGAAACATGTATAAACCAAAAAAGTGTTAAACAAATCAAAATATATTTCTAGCCACCCTTTGCTTTGATGACACCTTTGCACACTCTTGGCATTATCTCAACTAGATTCCCCTGGAATGCTATTTCAACAGTCTTGAAGGAGTCCCCAAATATGCTGAGCACTTGTTAGCTGCTTTTCCTTCACTCTGCGGTACAACTCATCCCAAACCATCTCAATTAGGTTGAGGTCGGTTGATTGTGGAGGCCAGGTCATCTGATGCAGCATTCCATCACTCTCCTTCTTGGTCAAATAGCCTTTACAAAGCCTGGAGGTGTGTTGGGTCATTGTCCTGTTGAAAAACAAATGATAGTCCCACTAAGTGCTGGTTAAGTATGCCTTGAATTAGAAATAACAATTTTACATTGAGGCCTGATACACACAGTCTCCTCTGATCAGTTGATGAGATCTGTCTGTTACTTGAACTCTGTGAAGCATTTATTTGGGCTGCAATCTGAGGTGCAGTTAACTCTGCTGAACTCTGGGTCTTCCTTTCCTGTGGTGGTCCTTATGAGAGACAGTTTCATCATAGCGCTTCATGGTATTTGCGACTGCACTTGAAGAAACTTTCAAAGTTCTTGAAATTGTCTGTATTGACTGACCTTAATTTCTTAAAGTAATGATGGACTGTTGTTTCTCTTTGCTTATTTGAGCTGTTCTTGCCATAATATGGACTTGATCTTTTACCAAAAAAGTCTATCTTCTGTATTCTCAAAACAACTGATTGGCACAAACACAATAAGAAAGAAAGAAGGTGACTACCTCATGAAACTGGTTGAGAGAATGCCAAGAGTGTGCAAAGCTGTCATCAAGGCAAAGGGTGGGTACTTTGAAGAATCTCAAATATAAAATGTATTTTGATTTGTTTAACACTTTTTAGGTTACTACATGATTCTATGTTATTTCATAGTTTTGATGTCTTAACTATTATAGAAAAAAGTAAAAATAAAGAAAAAGCTTGGAATGAGTAGGTGTGTTCAAACTTTTGACTGGTACTGTATATACTCTACTGTATATATAATTAAATAAATAAAATCCCACATGATTTGTGGTTGTGTGAGAATAATCTAATAACCCAACATTAACCAGCTCTGAGACCACTGGAGAAACAGTGGAGGGGTGATATTTTTTTTAATACAATGTATGGGACAAACTACACCAAAGGAAAAATGCCCAGGGTCCCTGTTTATCTGCATGAACGTGCCTTAAGCATGCTGCAAGGAGGCATGAGGACTGCAGATGTGGCCAGGGCAATAAATTGTAATGTCCGTACTGTGAGATGCCTAAGACAGCACTACAGGTAGACAGGACGGACAGCTGATCGTCCTCGCAGTGGCAGACCACGTGTAACAACACCTGCACAGGATCGGTACATCCAAACATCACACCTGCGGGACAGGTACATGATGGCAACAACTGCCCGAGTTACACCAGGAACGCACAATCCCTCCATCAGTGCTACGACTGTCCTCAATAGGCTGAGAGAGGCTGGACTCTGGGCTTGTAGGCCTGTTGTAAGGCAGGTCCTCACCAGACATCACTGGCAACAATGTCGCCTATGGGTACAAACCCACAGTCGCTGGACCAGACAGGACTGGCAAAAAGTGCTCTTCACTGACGAGTCACGGTTTTGTCTCACCAGGGGTGATGGTCGGATTCGCGTTTATCGAAGGAATGAGCGTTACACCGAGGCCTGTACTCTGGAGTGGGATTTATTTGGAGGTGAAGGGTTTGTCATGGTCTGGGGCGGTGTGTCACAGCATCATCGGACTGAGCTTGTTGTCATTTTAGGCAGTCTCAACAATGTGCGTTACATCCCCCTCCCTCATGTGGTACCCTCCTGCAGGCTCATCCTGACAATGCCACCAGCCATACTGCTCGTTCTGCACATGATTTCCTGCATGACAGGAATGTCACTGTCCAGCCATGGCCAGCGAAGAGCCCGGATCTCAATCCCATTGAGTACATCTGGGACCTGTTGGATCGGAAGATGAGGGCTTGGGCCATTCCCCCCAGTGTCTGGGAACTTGCAGGTGCCTTGGTGGAAGAGTGGGGTAACATCTCACAGCAAGAACTGACAAATCTGGTGCAGTCCATGAGGAGGAGATGCACTGCAGTACCTAATGCAGCTGGTGGCCACACCAAATACTGAGTGTTACTTTTGACTTTGACCCCCCTTTGTTCAGGGACACAATAATCAATTTCTGTTTGTCAAGTCTGTGGAAATTGTTCAGTTTGTCTCAGTTGTTGAAACTTATGTTCATACAAATATTTACTTGAAAATAAAAGAGAGCAGCACACTCTAGGAGCTCAGATGCAAAAATGTATTTACCAACGTTTTGACAGCCAAGCTGTCTTCATCAGGGTATAATCACAAACACTGTGGGATGACTCGTTTATGTAGTGTCAAAAGACACAGGTGTCTGTAATCATGGCCAAGAGTGGCCTAATATCATTGGTTAATTATCAAATATTAAAATGTCATACAAAGAACAGCATACAAACAACAAATGGATAACATACGATCATAGATTAATTTTACTACACAAGCTTACAAACAATTACAATGGCAAAGTCGCAATAATCACAAGAATGGCTTCAGATCAAAGTCTATGTTGAGACCGAAGGGCGCAAGGGTCTTTTAAGTTAAAGATCCAGGCAGCCTCTCGTTTTAACAAATTATCAAGGTTACCCCCTCTCCTAGGGAGGGTGACATGTTCGATGCCAATATAACGCAGAGACTAAATCGAGTGGCCTGCCTCCAAGAAGTGGGCCGCAACTGGATAAGTACAAATATACAAATATTTACACATTAAGTTTGCTGAAAATAAAACGCAGTTGACAGTGAGAGGACGTTAATGTTTTTGCTTAGTTTATTTAATTGTTTAGTCAATTCAATCAATGAACCAAACTGCAATTGTTACCATTGCGCAGCTCCCAGGCCATGCTGTACTGTTTGGATTCACAGTACTGTATGAGGGTCCTGGCATTGCTGCTGTCCCAGGAGTTGCCAGTGGTCCTGAGCAGCTCGTTGAGCCCAAAGATGAGGTCTAATCCAGAGCAGTTTGTGAAAGAGTACAGTAGATCCACTGCATACTCTGCCAGGGAAAAAACAAATATTTTAAATGTTGTTTTCTTCTTTTTTCAGACTATTTGCTCAAGGGAAAATGGGTGGTTAGCTAAACAAGAGTCTATTGTGAGCTAGACTGATGCTCCCTGCATGACAACCATCGCTCATACAGTACCTGTGAACTTTACACCCCGGTACTTCCTCTGCAAGTCCTCTTTCTGGAGAAGTACTTCCTGTAGAGCCCATTCCTGCTTCAGCCTCTCCTCCAGTATTTGGGGCAGCTCCAGCCTTTCACAGAGATCATCTGACAGCAGAATAGAAAGCAGGAATCAGAAAACAAGTGGCTGTGAGTCACTCAGAAGCTGATGACTTAAGATTTACCTCAATCGCATGATATTGTTTGAGATCTGCCTGGTCTACTGTGTGCATTCAAGCTGACTCTGTGTGAATCAACATACTGTTCCTTCTCAGTGTCATTAATGCAAAACAGGAATTGTGCTGCGGAAGTGAGTGACCACAATCAAACCACACACACACACACACATCACAAGAGCTGCTGGTGAAATATATGAAACGACTCTCTGTGGTAATATGACTAGTAAGCAGTTGAAATGCATATTTACCTGCATCAAAAACAGAGTTTTTGTGATACTCATCTGAATGTAAAAATGCAGAGTTGAAGGTCATGAAATCTTGTCTTGTCCCTCCAAATCTTAGAAATGCTGGGGATAAAGCTTGAGCCAATGTCCTCAGTTTTGGAGACCTGGTGGATTTAGTTCAGAATTTATGCCGTTTTGGAAGATTAAGTTGAGCTGGGGTGTATTCATTAGTCAGATTTCAATGCAAAATGTTCTCCATTGAAAAACGTTTACTTCAAATGGAAACTTCTAAAGTTTCTCTTGGACACATTCAGCTCGTTCTGTTTGGTGGTTCCTAGAGTAAACTGTTTTGTGTGTTGCGAAACGTTTTAGAACGGAATCTAATGAATACACCCTCGGGGTGTAATCATTAGTCCAAACAGTTGTTTCGCAACTAAAACAAGTTTCTGTTGGAAATTCAGGTAGGTCTCTCCCCATTTCGTTCTGTTTAAAAAATGTTTTACATCATTATAGGCATAATGAATACGCCAGACGTCTCTCTGAACTGTTTGTTTGTTTCTCCAGAGAGAAAATATTTATAGAACCTGACTGAGTCTAATCTAGTGGTAGTCTGCTGGTTTAAAAAAAAATAGACTGAAGGCAATCGTTTTATAAAACAAATACATGTAAATTGTGCTAAAAGTAGTAATACTCACGTTAAAAGGTACATGAACTTCTCTTCAGCGACGAGACTCGCATCTATGGCCACAGACAAAAAACGTTTGTTCACTCTTGAGTACTCGAGAGAGGTCTACATTCAGATTTACACTACACAGACATCACTGCGCCATTTCCTGTATGCAAAAATTCAAATTTTCAGTGTGACAAAACAAGTAAGTATAATGTAGAGAATCCTTGTACTATCTAAACCTCTGTGAACTATATCTAACAATTCCACAACATATACCCAATATACACAAATCTAAAGTAAAGGAATGGAATTAAGAATATATAAATATTTGGACAAACAATGTCAGAGCGGCATAGACTAAGATACAGTAGAAACATATAGAATGCAGTATATCCATATGAGATGAGTAATGCACTATATGTAAACATTATTTCCATTTATTAAAGTGGCCAATGATTTCAAGTCTCTGTATATTGGCAGCAGCCTCTAGTGATGGCTATTTAAACAGTCTGATGGCCTTGAGATAAAAGCTGTTTTTCAGTCTCTTGGTCCCCGCTTTGATGCACCTGAACTGACCTCACCTTCTGGATGATAGCGGGGTGAACAGGCAGTGGCTCGGTTGTTGTTGTCCTGATGATCTTTTTGGCCTTCCTGTGACATCGGGTGCTGTAGGTGTTCTGGAGGGCAGGTAGTTTGCCCCCGGTGATGCGTTGTGCAGACCGCACCACCCTCTGGAGAGCCTTGCGGTTGTGGGTGGTGCAATTGCCATACCAGGTGGTGATACAGCCCGGAAGGATGCTCTCAATTGTGCATCTGTAAAAGTTTCTGAGGGTTTTAGCTGACAAGCCACATTTCTTCAGCCTCCGGAGGTTGAAGAGGCACTGTTGCTCCTTCTTCAACAAACTGTCTGTGTGGGTGGACCATTTCAGTTTGTCAGTGATGTGTACGCCGATTAACTTAACTTTCCACCTTCTCCACTGCTGTCCCATCGATGTGGATAGGGGGGTGCTCCCTCTGCCGTTTCCTGAAGTCCACGATCATCTCCTTTGTTTTGTTGACGTTGAGTGAGAGGTTGTTTTTCTGGCACCACACTCCCAGAGCCCTCACCTCCTCCGTGTAGGCTGTCTCGTCGTTGTTGGTAATCAAGCCTACTACTGCTGTGTCGTCTGCAAACTTAATAGAACATATCTACCGCTTCTTAGACTTGCTTTCAATGAGAATGACAGATCTATAACTCACATTTCTATGTGAAATTGGTCTCCCAAAAAGTTACATACTGCAGCTTTAACCTCTTTCAGCTAGGGGGCACTATTTTTATGTTTGGAAAAATAACGTTCCCAATGTAAACGGCCTATTTCTCAGGCCCATATGCTAGATTATGCATATAATTGACAGATTAGGATAGAAAACACTCTAAAGTTTCCAAAACTGTCAAAATATTGTCTGTGAGTATAACAGAACTGATATTGCAGGCGAAACCTGAGGAAAATCAAACCAGGAAGTTACTTCTATTTTGAAAGCTCCATATTCCATAGCCTGCCTTCGCTCCATTTAAAGGGATTTAAACCAGATTCCTTTTCCTATCGCTTCCTTAAGGTGTCAACAGTCTTTAGACATAGTTTCAGGCTTTTATTTTGAAAAATGAGCGAGAAAGATAACATCGCGTCAGGTGTCCGCATGAGTTTTGCTTGCGCAACAGAGCTTGGGCAGCCATCGTCTCTCCCTCTCCTACTGAAAAGGACAGTGCCGGTTGATATATTATCGATTATATATTTTAAAAACAACCTGAGGATTGATTATAAAAAAAGTTTGACATGTTTCTGTGGACATTACGGATACTATTTGGAATTTGTCTGCGTTGTCGTGACCGCTCGAGCCTTTCGATTTCTGAACATAACGCACCAAACAAACTGAGGTATTTTGGATATAAAAATAATCTTTATGGAACAAAAGGAACATTTGTGTAACTGGGAGTCTCGTGAGTGAAAACATCCAAAGATCATCAAAGGTAAGCGATTAATTTGATTGCTTTTCTGATTTTTGTGACCAAGCTACTTTGATGCTAGGTGTTCATAATGTTTTGTCTAGTGATCGATAAACTATATACACACATGCTTGGATTGCTTTTGCTGTAAAGCATATTTTCAAAATCTGACACAACAGATGGATTTACAAAATGCTAAGCTGTGTTTTGCTATATTGCACTTGTGATTTCATGAATATAAATATTTTTTGTAATATTATTTGAATGTGGCGCTCTGCAATTAAGCGGTTGTTGATGACAACAGGTAAACTGTGATATAACTAAAGAGTTCATCAGGATGATTTTTCCACAAATAGACAGGTAAAACACATTATGTTTTGTGTGGGATTGTTTTTTGTTACTCTGTCGTATGGTGGTTTTCGTATGAGTATTCTCCGGACTATTTGGTCCTGTGTTTGGGCTGGTCAATTGTATGCGCCCTGTATGTTGGCGTGACCGTTTTGTGCGCCGGAGAATAAATTGAGATCTACTGAACCCTGCTCTCTGCGCCTGATTCCACCCACCACTCCTAGTATCCCGTGACAGAATCCCGCACCCACAATGGACTCAGCAGGAGCAGCCGCGTCTCCTCTCCCATCGATGGAGGAGAGGGTCCTCCATCACACCAGCGTGCTTCACAGGATTGGTTCGGCCATGGACCAAATGATGGAGAGGATGGATCGATGGGAGAGGAGTGGCCTTCCAACCTCATCTCCAGCACCCCCTCCTTCAGCACCTCCTGTTCCTGCAACCACATCTGGCTCTGGGGCTCTTCGGCTGACGCTCCCACGGGAGTATGATGGAACGGCGGCTGGGTGCCAGGGTTTCCTTCTCCAACTGGAACTGTACCTGGCTACCGTGCGTCCTGCTCCCTCCGGAGAGGAGAGCGTGAGCACCCTCGTCTCTTGTTTGACTGGGCGAGCCCTCGAGTGGGCCAACGCAGTGTGGAATGGTCCGGACTCGGCGAGGGATATTTACCCAGAGTTCACCCACCGATTCCGAGCTGTGTTTGACCATCCACCAGAGGGTCGGGCGGCGGGTGAACGGCTGTTCCACCTGCGTCAGGAGACGAGGAGCGTGCAGGACTTTGCCCTGGAGTTCAGGACCTTGGCCGCAGGAGCACGGTGGAACGACAGGGCCTTGATAGATCATTTCCGATGCAGTCTCAGGGAGGATGTTCGCAGGGAGCTAGCATGTCGGGACACGACCCTCACACTGGATGAACTCATTGACTTGGCTATCCGTCTCGACAACCTGCTGGCTGCCTGCGGGCGTTCGGATCAGGTCCTGTCGTTTCCACTTCCCAGCCCTCCTGCCCCTATCCCCATGGAGTTAGGAGGGGCGGCTTCGAGGGGGACCGGAGGAGGAGTGTCCTCCTGCACCAATTGTGGTCGGCGAGGGCACACGGCCGACCGGTGCTGGAGGAACTCGTCTGGGAGTCGGGAGGACAGGCGGAGCACTACTCGATCACCCCAGGTGAGTAAGCACCAGACTCACCCAGAGCTTCCTGTCGGTCATATGTATGTGTTGACTTCTTTCCCTGGGTTTTTTCCCTCTCTACAGCATAAGGCGCTAGTCGATTCAGGCGCAGCTGGGAATTTCATGGATCGTGGGCTCGCGTTAAGGCTAGGGATTCCCCTGGTGTCGTTAGACCTACCTTTCCCTGTGCACTCCTTAGATAGCCGACCATTAGGGTCAGGAATGGTTAGGGAGGCTACGGTACCGCTGGACATGGTAACGCAGGGGGATCATAAGGAGCAGATTAATCTGTTCCTTATAGACTCACCTGCGTTTCCAGTGGTGTTGGGAATTCCCTGGCTAGCTCAACACAACCCGGTGATTTCCTGGCGACAGGGAGCTCTTAAGGGGTGGTCAGGAATGTTCAGGCAGGTGTATAGGAGTTGCCGTTGGTGCGACTACGGTGGAGAGTCCAGACCAGGTTTCCACCGTGCGCATTCCCTCTGAATATGCCGATTTGGCTATCGCTTTCAGTAAAAAGAGGGAGACCCAATTACCACCCCATCGTCGAGAGGACTGCGCAATAAACCTTCTGGAGAACGCTGCACTTCCTAGGAGTCACGTGTATCCATTGTCCCAGGAGGAGACAGTAGCGATGGAAACATATGTTGCTAAATCGCTGGGACAGGGGTACATTCGGCCCTCCGCATCACCCGTCTCCTCAAGCTTCTTTTTTGTGAAGAAGAAGGATGGAGGTCTGCGTCCGTGCATTGATTATAGAGGTCTAAATTCCATCACAGTGGGGTTTAGTTACCCACTACCTCTCATCGCTACGGCCGGGGAATCATTTCACGGGGCGCGCTTCTTCACAAAACTGGACCTGAGGAGCGCGTATAATCTGGTACGTATCCGGGGAGGAGATGAGTGGAAAACCGCATTTAGTACTACATCTGGTCAATATGAGTACCGCGTCATGCTATATGGGTTGAAGAATGCTCCAGCCGTCTTCCAATCCTTCGTAGATGAGATTCTCTGAGACCTGCTCGGGCAGGGAGTGGTAGGGTACATCGATGACATCTTGATCTATTCTGCCACACGCGCGGCGCATGTGTGTCTGGTGCGTAAGGTACTTGGGCGACTGCTGGAGCATGACCTGTATTGCAAGGCGGAGAAATGTGAGTTTTTCAAACAGTCCGTTTCCTTCCTGGGGTATCGTATTTCCACCTCCGGGGTGGTGATGGAGGATGACCGCGTTACAGCCGTGCATAATTGGCCGACTCTGACCACGGTGAAAGAAGTGCAGTGGTTTTTAGGGTTTGCCAATTACTACCGGAGGTTTATCCAGGGTTTTGGTCAGGTGGCTGCTCCCATCACCTCACTGCTGAAGGGAGGACCGGTGCGCTTGCGTTGGTCAGCATAGGCGGGCAGAGCTTTCAGTCGTTTGAAAGAGCTGTTCACCAATGCGCCCGTGTTGGCGCATCCGGACCCCTCTTTAGCGTTCATAGTGGAGGTGGATGAGTCCGAGGCGGGGGTCGGGCCGTGCTGTCCCAGCGCTCGGGCGTGCCACCCAAGCTCCGCCCGTGTGCTTTCTTTTCGAGCAAGCTCGGTCCAGCGGAGCGAAACTATGACGTGGGGGACCGGGAGTTGTTAGCTGTAGTCAAGGCTCTGAAGGTGTGGAGACATTGGCTTGAGGGGGCGAAACACCCTTTTCTCATCTAGACTGACCATCGTAATCTCGAGTATATCCGGGCAGCGAGGAGACGAAATCCACGTCAGGCTAGATGGGCCATGTTTTTCACCAGGTTTCGGTTTACCATCTCATACCGGCCAGGCTCCCAAAACACCAATGCCGACTCGCTGTCCCGCCTCTGATACCGAGGAGCGGTCCGTTGAGCCAACTCCCATCATTCCACCGTCATGTCTCGTGGCACCGGTGGTATGGGAGGTGGACGCGGAGATAGAGAGGGCCTCACGGTTAGAGCAGGCCCCCCCTAACTGTCCAGTGGGGACTCAGTACGTGCCGAGGGGGGTCCGGGATAAGCTGATCCGGTGGGCTCATACTCTCCCCTCCTCGGGTCATCCTGGCATCGAGAGGACAGTGCGGAGTCTTAGTGGGAGATACTGGTGGCCCACGCTGGCTAAAGACGTGAGATTTTATGTCTCCTCCTGCTCAGTGTGTGCTCAGAGCAAGGCTCATCGGCACCTGCCTAGAGGGAAGTTACAACCCTTCCCCGTTCCACAACGGCCGTGGACACACTTATCGGTGGACTTTCTTACCGACCTTCCCCCGTCCCAGGGAAGTACTACGATCCTGGTCGTTGTGGACCGGTTTTCTAAGTCCTGTCGTCTCATCCCGTTGCCCGGTCTCCCTACGGCCCTGCAGACTGCGGAGGCCTTGTTTACCCATGTCTTCCGGCACTATGGGGTGCCTGAGGACATCGTTTCTGATCGGGGTCCCCAATTCACGTCCAGAGTGTGGAGGGCGTTTATGGAGAGACTGGGGGTCTCGGTCAGCTTAACCTCAGGTTTTCACCCCGAGAGTAATGGGCAGGTGGAGCGCGTAAACCAGGATGTGGGCAGGTTTCTGCGGTCCTATTGCCGGGACCGGCCTGGTGAGTGGGCACGGTATGTTCCTTGGGCTGAACTCGCTCAGAACTCCCTACGCCACTCCTAGGGAGTGTGTTAGGTTACCAGCCGGTCCTGGCCCCATGGCATCAGAGCCAGACCGAGGCTCCTACGGTGGAGGAATGGGTACAGCGCTCCAAGGACACCTGGAAAGCCATTCAGGATTCGCTAAGGTTAGCGGGAGAACGGCAGAAGAGGGGCGCTGACCAGCACCGCAGTGAGGCTCTCGACCCGAAACCTGTCCCTCCGCCTGCCCTGTCGGAAGCTGGGGCCGCAGTGTGTGGGGCCGTTCAAAGTCCTGAGGAGAATAAACAAGGTGTGTTACAGGTTACAACTTCCTAGGTATTACCGTATTAACCCCTCGTTTCATGTGTCTCTCCTCAGGCCGGTGGTGGCTGGTCCCCTGCAAGAAGGTGAGGTGCCTGAGGTCCCTCCGCCCCCTCTGGACATCGAGGGGTTCGGGGCATTCTGGATTCGAGACGCCGGGTGGGGGGCCTACAGTACCTCGTGGACTGGGAGGGGTACGGTCCAGAGGAGAGATACTGGGTTCCGGTGGGGGACATTTTGGACCCTTCTCTCCTGAGAGATTTCCACCGCCTCCACCCGGATAGCCCGGCCCCTCGTCTTCCGGGTCGTCCTCGAGACCGGTGGCGGCGCGCATACTCACTGAGTATACCAAACATCAGAATGGCGCCGGAGGGCATGGCTGCCGTTTTACAGGCTCCTAACCAATTGTTCCATTTTGCCTGTTTTTTCGTGTTTGTTTGTAACTTATTTTGTACATAAATGTTTCTGCCACCGTCTCTTATGACCAATTCTTATGACCAAAAAGAGCTTCTGGATATCAGAACAGCGACTACTCGCATTGAGCTGGAGAAAGATTTTTTCTTTAATGAGTCAGAAGCGAAGGATTTACTGCTGATACCAGACCAGGCCCAAATTCGTTGTTCGCAAGAAGAAGTGACGCCGATACAGGGGACGCAGATCCGGGTGCCTTGTGAGAATTTGGCGGCAAGTGGGTAACCCGCCTCTACCACCCGTCCTATTGGCCACCGTGCAAATACTGGAGAATAAACTGGATGAGCACCATTCAAGACTATCCTACCAACAGGACATTAAAAATGACGATATGGATAATATAAAGTTGGATGGGTTTTCTGTGCATCGGCAAGACAAAACAGCTACTTCCGGTAAGACAAGGGGTGGTGGTCTGTCTATTTGTCAATAACAGCTGGTGCGCAAAATCTTATATTAAAATAAGTCTCAAAGTTTTGCTTGCCTGAGGTAAGAGTATCTCATGATAAGCTGTAGACCACACTAAATACCAAGAGAGTTTTCATCTATATTTTTCGTAGGTGTCCATTTACCATCACAAACCAATGCTGGCAATAAGACAGCACTCAACAAGATGCAAGCACTCCGACGAACCATCAAATAGGCAAAGCGTCAAAACAGGACTAAGATTGAATCCTACAACAGAGTCAGACACTCATCGGATGTGGCAGGGCTTGCAAATTAAAAACTCAGCACTGTCAACTGCGTTTATTTTCAGCTAACTTAATGTGTAAATATTTGTATGAACATAACGAAATTCAACAACAAACATAAACTAAACAAGTTCCACAGACATGTGACTAACAGAAATTTAATAATGTGTCCCTGAACAAAGGGGTGGTCAAAATCAAAAGTAACAGTCAGTATCTGGCGTGGCCACCAACTGCATTAAGTACTGTAGTGCATCTCCTCCTCATGGACTGCACCAGATTTGCCAGTTCTTGCTGTGAGATGTTACCCCACTCTTCCACCAAGGCACCTGCACGTTCCATGATATTTCTGGGGGGAATGTCCCTAGCCCTCACCCTCCAATCCAAAAGGTCCCAGACGTGCTCAATGGGATTGAGATCCGGGCTCGTCGCTGGCCATGGCAGGCCACTGACATTCCTGTCTTGCAGGAAATCACGCACAGGACGAGCGGTATGGCTGGTGGCATTGTCATGCTGGAGGGTCAGGTCAGGATGAGCCTGCAGGAAGGGTACCACATGAGGGAGGGGGATGTCATCCCTGTAACGCACAGTGTTGAGATTGCCTGCAATGACAAAAAGCTCAGTCCGATGATGCTGTGACACACCGCCCCAGACCATGACCATTAACTCCACCTCCAAATCGATTCCGCTCCAGAGTACAGGCCTCGGTGTAACGCTCATTCCGTCGACGATAAATGTGAATCCGACCATCAACCCTGTTGAGACAAAACCATGACTCGTCAGTGAAGAGCACTTTTTGCCAGTCCTGTCTGATCCAGCGACTGTGGGTTTCTGCCCATAGGTGATGTTGCCGGTGATGTCTGGTGAGGACCTGCCTTACAACAGGCCAACAAGCCCCGAGTCCAGCCTCTCTCAGCCTATTGCGGACAGTCTGAGCACTGATGGAGGGATTGTGCGTTCCTGGTGTAACTCTGGCAGTTGTTGCCATCCTGTACCTGTCCCGCAGGTGTGACGTTCGGATGTACTGATCCTGTGCAGGCATTGTTACACATGGTCTGCCACTGCGAAGACGATCAGCTGTCCGTCCTGTCTACCTGTAGCGCTGTCTTAGGCGTCTCACAGGACATTGCATTGTATTTCCCTGGCCACATTTGAAGTCCTCATGCCTCCTTGCAGCATGCCTAAGGCACGTTCACGTACATGAGCAAGGACCCTGGGCATCTTTCTTTTGGCGTTTTTCAGAGTCAGTAGAAAGGCCTCTTCAGTGTCCTAAGTTTTCGTAACTGTGACCTTAATTGCATACCGTCTGTAAGCTGTTAGTGTCTTAACAACCGTTCCACAGGTGCATGTTCATTAATTGTTTAAGGTTCATTGAACAAGATTTGGAAACAGTGTTTAAACCCTTTACAGTGAACATATGTGAAGTTATTTGGATTTTTATGAATTATCTTTGAAAGGCAGGGTCCTGAAAAATGTTTCTTTTTTTGCTGAGTTTATTGCAGACTACAAAAGGAAGCCCAGCTGCGAGCTGCTCAGTGACACAAATCTACAAGAAGAGCTAAATTGCTTCTATGCACGCTTCGATGCAAGCAACACTGAAACATACATTAGAGCACCAGCTGTTCCGGATGACTGTGTGATCATGCTCTCCGTAGCTCATGTGAGTAAGACCTTTAAACAGGTCAACATTCACAAGGATGAAGGATTACCAGGACGTGTACCCAGTGTTGTCACTGATATTTTCAACCTGTCTGTTATACCTACAGTTGAAGTCGGAAGTTTACATACACCTTAGCCAAACACATTTAAACTCAGTTTCACAATTCCTGACATATAATCCTAGTAAAAAGTAATTGTCTTTGGTCAGTTAGGATCACCACTTTATTTTAAGAATGTGAAATGTCAGAGTAATAGTAGAAAGCTTAAATTTATTTCATCACATTCCCAGTGGGTCAGAAGTTTACACTCATTTAGTATTTGGTAGCATTGCCTTTAAATTGTTTAACTTGGGTCAAATGTTTTGGGTAGCCTTCCACAAGTTTCCCACAATACATTGGGTGAATTTTGGGCCATTCCTCCTCACAGAGCTGGTGTAACCGAGTCAGGTTTGTAGGCCTCCTTGCTCCCACACACTTTTTCAGCTCTGCTCACAAATGTTCTATAGGATTGAGGTCAGGGCTTTGTGATGGCCACTCCAATACTTTGCCTTTGTTGTCCTTCAGACATTTTTCCACAACTTTGGAAGTATGCTTGGGG
Source organism: Oncorhynchus kisutch (assembly GCF_002021735.2). NCBI lineage: Eukaryota > Metazoa > Chordata > Actinopteri > Salmoniformes > Salmonidae > Oncorhynchus > Oncorhynchus kisutch. Next base: position 19,815,351 of record NC_034179.2, read on the forward strand.
TCATTGTCCATTTGGAAGACCCTTTTGCAACCAAGCTTTAACTTCCTGACTGATGTCTGAGATGTTGCTTCAATATATCCACATCATTTTCATCCCTCATGATGCCATCTATTTTGTGAAGGGCACCAGTCCCTCCTGCATCAAAGCACCCCCACAGCATGATGCTGCCACCCCCGTGCTTCACAGTTGGGATGGTGTTCTTCGGCTTGCAAGCCTCCCACTTTTTCCTCCAAACAGAACGATGGTCATTAAGGCCAAACGGTTCCAATTTTGTTGCATCAGACCAGAAGACATTTCTCCAAAAGTACGATCTTTGTCCCCATGTGCAGTTGCAAACCGTAGTCTGGTTTTATTAAGATGGTGTAGGAGCTGTGGCTTCTTCCTTGCTGAGTTGGCCTTTCAGGTTATGTCGATATAGGACTCGTTTTACTGTGAATATAGATACTTTTGTACCTGTTGTTTCCTCCAGCATCTTCACAAGGTCCTTTGCGGTTATTTTGAGATTGAGTTGCACTTTTCGCACCAAAGTACGTTCATCTCTCGGAGACAGAACGCGTCTCCTTCCTGAGCGGTATGACGGCCCAGTGGTCCCATGGTGTTTATACTTGCGTACTATTGTTTGTACAGATGAAAGAGGTACCTTCAGGCGTTTTGAAATTGCTCCCAAGGATGAACCAGACTTGTGGAGGTCTAGAATTATTTTTCCTGAGGTCTTGGCTGATTTCTTTAGATTTTCCCATGATGTCAAGCAGAGGCACTGAGTTTGAAGGTCGGCCTTGAAATACATCCACAGGTACACCTTCAATTGACTCAAATTATGTCAATTACCCTATCAGAAGCTTCTAACGCCATGACATACTTTTCTGGAATTTTCCAAGTTGTTTAAAGGCATAGTCAACATAGTGTATGTAAACTTCTGACCCACTGGAATTGTGATACAGTGTGATAAGTGAAATAATCTGTCTGTTAACAATTGTTGGAAAAACCACCCCCAGGTGGTAAGGGTAGGCAACAACACATATGCCACGCTGATCCTCAACACAGGGGCCCCTCAGGGGTGCGTGCTTAGTTCTCTCCTGTAATCCCTGATCACCCACGACTGGGAGTGTGGTGCCAGGACAACAACCTCTCCCTCAATGTGATCAAGACAAAGGAGATGATCGTGGACTACAGGAAAAAGAGGCCAAAGCACGCCCCCATTTCATTGACGGGGATGTAGTGGAGCAGATCAAGAGCTTCAAGTTCCAAGTTGTCCACATCAACAAACTATCATGGTCCAAAACATGACAGTCGTGAAGAGGGCACAACCACCTATTCCCTCTCAGGAAACTGAAAAGATTTGGCACGGGTCCTCAGATTCTCAAAAATTTCTACAGCTGCACCATCGAGAGCATGCTGACTGGTTGCATCACTGCCTGGTATGGCAACTGCTTGGCATCTGACTGAACGGCACTACAGAGGGTAGTGCATATTGCCCAGTACATCACTGGGGCCAAGCTTCCTGCCATCCAGGACTTCTATACCAGGCGGTGTCAGAGAAAGGCCCTAAAAATGCCAAAGACTCCAGCCATTCTAGTCATAGACTGTTCTCTCTGCTACAGCACGGCAAGCGGTGCCGGAGCACCAAGTCTAGGTCTAAAAGGCTCCTTAACAGCTTCTACCCCCAAGACATAAGACTGCTGAACAGCTAATCAAATGGCTACCCGGACAATTTGCATTGACCCCCTTTTTTTAACACTGCTGCTACTCACTGTTTATTATCTATGCATAGTCACTTTACCCCTACATACATGTACATATTACATCGACTAACCTGTACCCCCACACATTGACTCAGTACCAGTACACCCTGTATATACAGTGGCTTGCGAAAGTATTCACCCTCCTTGGCATTTTTCCTATTTTGTTGCCTTTACAACCTGGTATTAAAATAGATTTTTGGGGGGGGGTTGTATCATTTGATTTACACAACATGCCTACCACTTTGAAGATGCAAAATATTTTGTGAAACAAACAAGAAATAAGACAACAAAAAATAACTATTCACCCCCCAAAGTCAATACTTTGTAGAGCCCCCTTTTGCAGCAATTACAGCTGCATGTCTCTATAAGCTTGGCACATCTAGCCACTGGGATTTTTGCACATTCTTCAAGGCAAAAGTGCTCCAGCTCCTTCAAGTTGGATGGGTTCCGCTGGTGTTCAGCAATCTTTAAGTCCTACCACAGATTCTCAACTGGATTGATGTCTGGGCTTTGACTAGGCCATTCCAAGCCATTTAAATGTTTCCCCTTAATGGAATCCAAGAAACTGAAGATCTCGTACAACGCTGTGTACTACTCCCTTCACAGAACGCACACTGGCTATAACCAGAATAGAAAGAGCAGTGGGATGCCCCGGTGCGCAACTGAGCAAGAGGACAAGTACATTAGAGTGTCTAGTTTGAGAAACAGATGCCTCAAGTCCTCAACTGGCAGCTTCATTAAATAGTACCTACAAAACACCCGTCTCAACATCAACAGTGAAGAGGCGACTCCGGGATGCTTTTTTTATGTTGTGCAACGTGGCCTCCCACTCCTCTTTCTATTCTGGTTAGAGCCAGTTTGCTCTGCTCTGTGAAGGGAGTAGTACACAGCGTTGTAAAAGATCAAAAGTTTCTTGCCAATTTCTCACATGGAATAGCCTTCATTTCTAAGAACAAGAATAGACTGACGAGTTTCAGAAGAAAGTCCTTTGTTTCTGGCCATTTTGAGCCTGTAATCAAACCCACAAAGGCTGACTCTCCAGAGGCCAGTTTTGTTTTATTCTTTAAATCAGAACACTTTTCAGCTGTGCTCATAATTGCAAAAGGGTTTTCTAATGATCAATTAGCCTTTTAAAATGATAAACTTGGATTAGCTAACACAACGTGCCATTGGAACACAGGAGTGATGGTTGCTGATAAATGGGTCTCTGTACGCCTATGTAGATATTCCATTTTAAAAAAATATACAGTGGGGCAAAAAAGTATTTAGTCACCCACCAATTGTGCAAGTTCTCCCACTTAAAATGATGAGGCCTGTAATTTTCATCATAGGTACACTTCAACTATGACAGACAAAATGAGAGAAAAAATCCATAAAATCACATTGTAGGATTTTTTATGAATTTATTTGCAAATTATGGTGGAAAATAGGGTCTTTCAGCGTGACAATGATCCCAAACACACCGCCCGGGCAACGAAGGAGTGGCTTCGTAAGAAGCATTTCAAGGTCCTGGAGGGGCCTAGCCAGTCTCCAGATCTCAACCCCATAGAAAATCTTTGGAGGGAGTTGAAAGTCTGTGTTGCCCAGCAACAGCCCCAAAACATCACTGCTCTAGAGGAGATCTGCATGGAGGAATGGGCCAAAATACCAGCAACAGTGTGTGAAAACCTTGTGAAGACTTACAGAAAATGTTTGACCTCTGTCTTGCCAACAAAGGGTATATAACAAAGTATTGAGAAACTTTTGTTATTGACCAAATACTTATTTTCCACCATAATTTGCTAATAAATTCATTAAAAATCCTACAATGTGATTTTGTCCGTCATAGTTGAAGTGTACCTATGATGAAAATTACAGGCCTCTCTCATCTTTTTAAGTGGGAGAACTTGCACAATTGGTGGCTGACTAAATACTTTTTTGCCCCACTGTATATATATTTTTTTATCTGCCGTTTCCAGCTTCAATAGTAATTTACAACATTAACACTGTCTACACTGTATTTCTGATCAATTTTATGTTATTATTTAAATGGACAAAAAAATGCTTTTCTTTCAAAAATAAGGACATTTCTAAGTGACCCTACACTTTTGAACGGTAGTGTATAAATTATTAAAAATAAAGAATTAAGAAGCACATAAAGGCTCTAACCTATCTGAAGTAGATCATCCAATCAGGCTTGCACTGGGAGACCATGTCATAGGGTGTTGCTGGATAGTTTCCTCCACCTGGTCTACCTGGCATCAGGCTCTCCAGGCCTTTAGACAGGTCTCTTTACAGGACCCCAGAGTAGGTCAGATCCACTGAGCCTGAGGAGGAGAGGGCAGACACACTTAAGAGTGTAGGATTGATTCATAGAAAAAACATGTCTCTGTAAAAGGATTGAAGCATTTCTAAGCATGAAACACACTGAGAATCTCACTGTCAAAAGACTGGCGATAGGAACTTATCACACTGGGAGGCTGTTCCTTCTCTTGCTAAAACAAAAGCGGTACCTGCTGCTTGCCGAGTTAAGAAAATATAATTTCTACTTGTAGAATCGCAATGCTCGTCAGTGGCCAACAACTTAACTTTGAGCAAAAACAAGAGCATGAATCCCCACATGGGGGAGCAAATAGCAGTGACAACAAAAAGGAAAAAGAGGGAATTTTCTCCATACATCCATGGATGAGCCAGTCACACTTCATATGTGATGTAGGCTATGGGATGGTAGCTAGATAAATGCACAGACGCAATGCACGCAACACTAAATACTTCCTCCAAGCTAGCTAACCAATGTAGCTAGTATTGATATTATAATGATTTAAAAACAGCTGTGGCCATCTGGCTAGTATCAACAAGGGCTTTCTACAAAATAGCAAGATTAGCACAGAAAGCTAGCTAGCTAATTAACAATGTCCTGGTATGGGAATAGAAATGGGATTAACACCAGCTCTGGAGTGTTTGAGAGTAGTTCACCTTTGTAAGTAGCTCTTCCTATCTTGGTGACTGCAGAGTCCTATCCTGTGGCTCTGTGGACACAGTGACAAGGCCTTTCTCTTTCAACAGCTCAACACACTCCTGTGTCACCTCCCACAGGCTCCTCTCCAAGCACACCTGTTTCTTCTGGACAGACAACAAAGTCCATGAAGTCCATGACCTGCTCTAAGCTGTTCGTGATCTGAAGGGAGACAAAGAAAACAAACACAAAAAACATATAATTAATTCATTAATAAAGACCAAGTTCTTTGCTAAAAAGACACATTAAAAAAGGAAACTGGATTTTTCTGGAATTCACTTATGGAAATTCTTCAAGAAGTGCTCACATTTAATCCAATAACTGATAGGATGAGACTCAGGACACCCTTTCCGTTATCATGCATTAGGTTGCTTTTACAGATCTCCATTGGCGCAGACACAAGCTTTTTGACTTGAAAATACAAAAAGGTGGACAGGAACAATGCATTAGATGAGTCTGTCAGAACGTGCAAACATAAGGACCCAATGTCATTACATAGTACTACATGCACATGTTTACGGTTGTTGCTCTTTACCATGACTTTGTCTTTGTCCTGTAGGATGAGGATGCTCTCTCCATGAGTGTCTATCCCGGCCCTTCCAGCCCTCCCCACCATCTGCTTGTACTGGCTCCTCTTCAGGAAGTCTACTGCCATGTACGGAGAACGCAGAATCACCCTGGTTCAAACACACAATGATGGATCCAATTAAGTCTATAAGAACTGCCATTATCTAACATAGAGATGCAACTTATGTTATGACATGTCGCATGTGAGAACAGCTGTTCCTAGTAGCCTTAGTAGCAGTGAAGTAGTCTGAGACAGGTTCGATTCTTTACTTTGGCTTACCTCCGAGCAGGTAGGTTGATCCCTGCAGCCAGTGTGGAGGTGCAGGTGAGGAGACAGAAAACCCCAGCAGAGTAAGCCTCTTCCACCAGCTTCCTCTCCTCTCTGGTCATCCCACTGTGGTGATAGGCCAGGCCATACGGCACTGTCTTCTTGAGCACCAGACACAGGGAGCTGTTCCCACTGCTCCTTAGCACCCCCAGCAACACAGCCTTCTCTGCCTGCTTGCACTGGATAAAGTCCCTGGAGAATTCAAGAAGAAGTGGCATGTTGGATCAATCACAATCCACACAATCACAGCCACTGGGCAGGCTTACCATGATTTGGAATACAGAGAGGAGGGATACAAAGATATGTCTCTTACTTTTTCAGGTATTTGCAGATCATCTCAGCCAAGTTCTCACAATTTTTCTTGGTGGGACAGAAAACAAGGCACGACTGGCTGGCTTGGAATGACCTCAGTTACCAAGGCAACAATATGATCCTGATCGATCTTCTGCATTGCACTGGAGTACTGGAAAACAGAAGGATTAGTCAGGTGTTAAGACTTCAAATACAATGTGTCAGCCTTCAACAGCCGACTGCCTGGTACTGAAGACAAGTATATATTTCATTATAAACCCGGGTAGTTAGAGCCCTAAATGATGATTGGCTGAAACCGTGGTATATCAGACCGTAATCAACGGGTAAGACAAAGCATTTATTTTTACTGCTCTAATTATGTTGGTAACCAGTTTATAATAGAGATAAGGAATCTCTGTGTTTGTGGTATATTACCAATATACCACGGCTAAGGGCTGTATCCAGGCACTCCGCGTCATAAGAACAGCCCTTAACCGTAGTATATTGGCGACATACCACACACCCCTCGGGCCATATAAAATATGATGACTCTTCAAAATAAAATGGATGAACATGCCTTAAAGTTTAGGAGCCAAGAAAACCTGAAACACTCCTCCTCTTCTCCTCTGCTGAACTGAGTCCAGGGTTAGACAGTTCTTCTGCCATTTTGAAATAGAAGAGAGCATTGATTATGATCCTCTGTAATATGAAGCAGGGCAATGAATCCAATTACTCAAGACAACCACACACTTTTAAAAAGTGGTAAAACATGGTAAAATTGACACAGAACTATAGTGAGGACATGCAATTAGACAGGGAAAAGGGGCAGAAAGCTATTCACCATATACAGTGGGGCAAAAAAAGTATTTAGTCAGCCACCAATTGTGCAAGTTCTCCCACTTAAAAATATGAGGCTTGTAATTTTCATCATAGGTACACTATGACAGACAAAATGAGAAAAAAAATTCCAGAAAATCACATTGTAGGATTTTTAATTAATTTTATGTTAGCAACACATACCTACTGTAATGAATTAGAGTTGGATCCGTTTAGATTTGTCTAATGCTTTACTAGTAAACATGCGTTTATTTAACGGATAAGCCCATCAGAGACGAGTAAATATATAAATCTAACTTCAAATTGATTCCAGTGGAGTAAATAGACTGTATTTATTCCGACCTATTGACAGTGATACAATTAGTTTAGTTGCAGTACCATATTTTAATATTTTAGATTCATTATATTTGTTTTAAGGAAGTATTAAGATGTGTTATATGGAAATTTAACAAACTATCACTTTGAAATCCATTAATTTTGGGAGGAACTACTGATCAGGATGTGACGTCAATGTTGTTTTTAACACAGCAGGTTAAAATGCTCGCTGTCCGATCTTTATAATGAAACATTTCACGGCTTGAAGGCAAATATAAGAATGCAGTTTTATTGTGTATACAATTCATTGCTAGGGACAAAAGCACAATCATACTGACGTTTGTAATGATTAAGATAACCTAGTATTAGCTAGCCAAATGGCTAACCTCTAACTGTAGCTATGCCATCCATTGCTAGCTAACGTTAACTAGCCACATGTGTCCTATAAACTAGCTAACTATCTAGCATCCGACCCGTTTACTTACAGCTGCATTGGGGTCGGACATCATTCATGTGTAGATTAAGAAACCATAGAGCCAGTGCTGTAATATTTGGGATAATGAGACATTTCGGAGTACAAAGCATTTGTCATCCCTGGATTGATGTACATTTCCCAAACCGTATATGTTGCCAGTTCCGCGGTGTCTTAATCTACACAGGAATGCTGTCCGACCCTATGTAAGCAAACGGGTCGGATCTGCTGGCTAATATACTAGCTAGCTGGCCAGAGTAAACTCTATTTGATGTAAGCTAATGTCTTCTTTACTCTTATCGTGGAACAATGTCTCAGAAGTATCCCAGGCTCGTCTAATGTAGTCCAGAAGAACGATGAAATTTAATCTGCATACGTTACTATTAGCTAGCTATCCATCTAGGAAGAGTGCACAAAGAAAAACTATATGGATGGAATAATTGGGTTTCGGATGACTTTTGAAAATGCAAATATAATTTGATTCTTATGTACTCAAGGTGTGACATTCCACATGACGAACATTACAGGATTTGAAGCTGTCTCATTTGTTTACAACGTCTATGGCAACTACATTGTTGGATGGATTCACATAACTTTATGTACATTTATCTACCCAACCATTATGGATGGAGAATCCATATGAACCACAGAAGGGCTGCATTCTGTGACATCACAGTGGATTTCAAGAATGTTCAGGTCTGTCAGACTACAGTATATAATACCATACTGATAAGCAGAGATGCAATTGAGCAATGTTTAATTACAAAATGCATATAATCCAAACTTCTTTCCAATAGCTGCTGTCCCTGTATATAAACCCCCACACAGGAAGAATTTACAGTAGGCATGTAACATGTGAGAACTTGGTCAGATAAAGCTAAACATGTTCACATCACCAGAGGCTGTCATGTAATTTTAACAAGGTGTTATTCCTTTCCAGGACTGTGATAAGAAACAGAGGGAGATTTCCAAAGCCATAAAGAAAGCTATGGGTAAGTCATCAAATCACTCACTTTATTATTGACTCATTGACTGGTCTTGGGACAGAATATCATATGATCCAATACTCTTGGGTCAGCAGCATTAAGCCTTGAGGTTGCTTTGTGATAGTTTCTCTTTGCAAATGCACCATCACTACTTACCAGAGGGTACTGATGACATTGTGCGCTACAGACCTATAGCTCAAAATGACCATGTTTTGATCGTTTAGGCCTTTCTATAATAAATACTCATATTTTCCTCCGCAGGATTCATGTCTGGACCCACATTATGAAAGATACAAACACCTTCGACAACCAGCACTTGGGAGTAACTGTCAGCCTGTATTGGGGAACTAGTGTAGCATATATACTGTAATAATTGTATTAAAATAATTCTTAATGTGGAATATTGCTTGTTAATCTAGTCTGAGCTGCTATGCTTGGGTTGAGCCATGAGACCAATAATCGTAACTCACTACACGTGAAAATAATTTTATGTAATTATGTACAAGTTCAATAACAGCTTGAATATAAAAAAATGGTTGATAAACTAAAGTTATTATAATCAATAACTTGGACAGTCACTTCTAAATAAAACATGTTGCCCCTAAAAATAAGCTAATTGAAGGCATCCCTGCAAACATATCAAGTTTTCAGTTATTGATGGAGGACGGTTACAGGGGAATGTCACAGAATTTCATATAATCCATACACAGTGACATTTAATGCAAAGTGACCATTCTTGAGCGGTCCATTTGGTCTTCAGAAGACGGGGGAATTGGACACATCTAAATCATTTCCATTCTGATTGGCTGGGATCAAATCCTCCTCGGTCTCGGACCCACTGACTGACAAAGACTCCTCAGTCTCCTCCAGCATGCCTTTCCTCCTCTTCGGCACCTCAGATGATTCACGAAGGGGACGTTTTCTCCAGGATGTACCTCCGCCTCGCCCAAGCCTCCCCTTCCTGGCTTTAGGGAGTGTATGACTCAGGATCAAAGGCAGTGTTGTAGCAATGTCTATGCCATGGTCAGTGCTGCAGCAGAACTCAGGCAATGGAAACCCCTGGAAGTTTAGAGCCTGCGTTTGGAGTAGAGATGCCCCAGGGAATAGTGTTTTGATGACCTCACAGAGCAGCACATTCTCCTGGGGCTGTGCCGGGGTGGAGGCTCCATCTGCTGAGACTGGAAACACAAACGTAAATAAAATGTTTAATACACACAAGAGAATAAATCAAGACTGATTCATCAATAGAAACAAAGGTTATACTTTCTCCCAGCTCTTGTTTCCTATCATTGACCATCCTTCTTAGATCAGAAACGTCTGCAAGCAGCTTCTCGACCAATCGTTCACTCTCCTCCACTTTCTTACATGCAATCTGTGAAAAGAAATAAACAAATCCCAGGTGACACCATGTTTACCAAAGGTTGTACTGTACAGTCTTTTGTACATGTTTTTACATTTCTCTTGCCATCAATTCAACTTACCTTCAGTTCACCCTGCAAGGAGTTGTTCATGTCATTAATCTCATCCACCTCATGCAAAGATCCATCGGAGGAGAAGAATTTAGATCTACACAGGGCAAAAAGTGTAAGACTAGTCATACAGGTACCAGACAAACACACACATTACATTTTTCAAAGTCAATAGTGCCCAGTGCTGAGGCCCAGTAGTAGTACCTGTGTTTCCTAACAGCATGGTTGTAGTTGACTGATGAACAAGATGCAGAGAGTCTCCAGTAGTCCTGCTCTTCCAACAAACCCAGGTTGCTGACCAGGACAGGTACACTGCAATACTGACTAATAATAATAAAAAATAATAAAAATGGGATTTCTTGAAAGGTGCTTTAAATCTAAGGACTGTACAGCAAGAGTAAAAAACAAAACAAGGATAAAACTACAGTATACAAGACATTAGGGGCGGCAGGGTAGCCTAGTGGTTAGAGCGTTGGACTAGTAACCGAAAGGTTGTAAGTTTGAATCCCCGAGCTGACAAGGTACAAATCTGTCGTTCTGCCCCTGAACAGGCAGTTAACCCACTGTTCCTAGGCAGTCATTGAAAATAAGAATTTGTTGTAAAATAAAAAGGTAAAAAAAAAACAATTTGGAATACCTGATGATTCCATTTTATTTAACTAGGCAAGTAATTTAAGAGCAAATTCTTATTTACAAGGAAGGACAAAACCTCCCCAAACTCGGACGATGCTGGGCCAATTGTGCGCAGCCCTATGTAACTCCCTATCACGGACGGTTGTGACACAGCCTGGGAATGAACCAGGGTCTGTAGTGATGCCTCTAGCACTGTCTTAGACCGCTTAGACCGCCACCCGGGAGGCCAGGTGAAGGCCATGATCCCTTATTGATGTCACTTGTTAAATCCACTTCTATCAGTGTAGATGAAGGGGAGGAGACGTGTTAAAGATGGATTTTTTTTAGCCTTGATACAATTGAGAAATGGATTGTGTATGTGTGCCATTCATGAATGGGAAAGACAAAAGATTGAAGTGCCTTTGAACAGGGTATGGTAGTTGGTGCCAGTCACACCAGTTTGAGTGTCAAGAACTGCAACACTGCTGGGTTTTCCACATAACAGTTTCCTGTGTGCATTAAGAATATTCCACCACCTATAGGACATCCAGCCAACTATGTGAAGCATTGGAATCAACATGGGCCAGCATCCCTGTGGAACGCTTGACACCTTGTAGAGTCCATGCCCCGACTAATTGAGGTTGTTCCGAGCGCAAAGGGGGTGCAACTCAATATTAGGAAGGTGTTCCAAATGTTTTGTACTCGGTGTAGAATATATATATACACACACACTTTTTTTGTTTTACCGCTTAAGCTAGAGGTGACTAAGGGTTGAGCTAAGCAGAAAGCCATACTGAACAGATCTGTTTTTAGTGAAGGCAGTGATAGACTACTCACAGTGCAATACAGTTTGATTCAAAACAGTGTGAAGGCCCTCAAAATGTGAATGTACTGACCTGCCATGTGATCTGAAGACTGCATACTCCAGTTTGTGAGTGGAGCCTGATGTTGTGATCTCACTGGGTGTCAGTAGCAGAAAGATCAGCTCGTGATTGGAGAGTGCTCTCTTCAGGTTCTCATGGACTACTTGCTCTCTGAAGGTAATTTGTTGATCTGTGTTTCTCCGCTGTTTATACCAACCAATCACATTCTCCTGGATAGGAAAGTCAAATAGAAGAAAGAGGGTGAATAAAAGTGTGCTTTGTTGGCTATCAAACAAGAGGAAAGAAATGCAAACAACTTGCCTAATGGCACAGGTTCCTTTACTCCCTGGACTTAGTTGCAATACCACCATCTGTGACATCAATATTACCACGCTATCTTCTTCCACTTACCTCCTTATAGTTGGATAAAATGTGCCTTATTTCATCCTGGTTCACCTCCCCTATTCTATTATAGAAGCTAAGGGAGGTGGAGAGAAAAATAGATTTGTTTAAGTGACATGCTTCCAGAAATAATATATGATAGTAAGTGATATACTGTTGAAATAGTTACACACAGCTGAATCACAATTTTAAGAAACCTTTAGTCTCTGCAGTTTACCTATTGAGCTTGCGACATGATATGTGTTTCTGAATGTCTGGAACAGAAAGCAGGGTGAGACAACAGTCAGTACACACCAAGATTATATTATAAAATGTAAGTACACAGCTGATGACTCACTTATTGTATGCTCAAACTGTATGTTGTCGATTTGAGAGTCAGTGATGTTGCTTCGCTCTTCAGCTTTGGTCTCCCCGAGAATGAGACCTTCCTGCAAAATGTTATGAGGTAACGTTACATACATGTATACGCTCAGTTTAATAAAATAACTAGTATTTGAATGAGTAAGCTATTTGGTCAGACCTATCTGTTGTGGTGTTAGCCAACTGGCTAACGTAGCTAGCGATCTAGCCAACTACTTACCACATCAGAATCACTGTTCAGGTGCTGAAACATCAATGAACCAAGAACAAATCCGGAGACGCGAATATAAGAGTTTGAGTCCTCCATGCTTCTTTTTATCAGAAAGACAACATCAAAAGTGTTTACCACACAAACAAAACAGTAACCCAGACACGTCACAGGGGCTATAAAGCTGAAGCATCCGTTTAGAACGTTTTCTCGCCAACCAAATATGGTAGTGAGAGGAAGTTCAGTCGCGGGTAGTGGGAGAGGATGTGACTAGGTGAAACTGGACTGACATTCTGCTAATTTTATCATCGATGAAATATCTGATCACAATTGTTCTGTTCCCAAAACTACAATATGTTACGAACACAGTGCACTAAGTTGAATACACTTGACGCTTTGCCAAAGTTTTAACAAATGGCGTTGTTTAGAAGGAGTGCATTTGTCGAATTGCGTTTAATGCACACGCCCATTTCATTGCGAAGACTTAAATATATGCCAATAGGATCTCGCTAGCTCGTGCTTGGCTTTGCCCACATCCTTTTGCTTGTTCTGCCCACTAAATGCTTCATTTCCTCCCACTGTAAACGTCACAGATAAACTATCTCGGGTTAGTTATAAATATATTTGGTGTTACGATTGCGTAAAAACAGCGCTACCTGCAATTGCAGACGCATCGCTTTTTCTGCGCAACTGAATATGCACGAAAGCTGAACTTTTTTCGAGCAACTCGCCAGTGGGGGGAGTGGTTTTATTATTTCCACTAGTTACCACAGCCATAAAGTCAAAATGGCTAAATTGTAAAAACTCATATAAACAAAAAATAGCTTTTGGTCTTAATTTATGGTTAGGGTTAGGTCTAAAGTTAGCTGTTTGGTTCATGTTAGAGTTCGGTTTAAAATCATTTTTTAGGGAGATACAGTGGTGTACATTACTTAAGTAAAAACACTTGAAAGTACTACCTAAGTAGTTTGTTTTGTGTATCTGTACTTAAGTTTACTATTTATATTTTTGACAACTTTTACTTTTACTTTACTACATTCCTAAATACAAGTATGCACTTTTTACTCCATACATTTTCCATGACACCCAAAAATACATTTTGAATGCTTAGCAGGACAGGACAATTATTGTCTAATTCACACACGAATCAACAACCCTGGTCAACCCTACTGCCTCTGATCTGGCGGACTCACTAACACAAATGCTTAGTTTGTAAATTATGTTTTGGAGAGTGCCCCTGGCTATCCGTAAATAAAAAAAAATAAAAAAAATAAAAGTATGCCATCTGGTTTGCTTTATATTAGGAATTTGAAATGTATTTATACTTTTACTTACGTATATTTTAGCAATGACATTTACTTTTAATACTTAAGTATTTGAACGACCCTGGGTTTATAAGCGCCGAAATCGACCCTGCCGCATCTGCTCCCTGCTGTTTCATTACAGTATATTTAAAACCAAATACTTTTAGACTTTTACTCAAGTATTATTTTACTGGGTGACTTTCACTGTTACTTGAATTATTTTCTATTAAGCTATCTTTACTTTTACTCAATTATGAAAATTGGGTACTTTTTTCACCACTGAGAAGATGCATTGTGTTGTAGATTACATTGTAGAAATAGGCGCGGTTTCTGACTTTGTGAATTTGGTAACTAGTGACGTCCTGGTTTTATTTTTACAGCAGATCTTGCGCACTGTCCTGTGGCTGACTACACTGTTGGGTTGCAACCTGCAACAACTACCGCTACAGCGAGGTACAGAAGAATGGAAAACTCGTTAAGACAACGAAGAGGTCTTCAGGTTACTATTTCTCTTTAATACATTTGGAAACATTTCATGTTCTGCAGTCAACCTCGGATATGGTATGCCCAATAAATGTAAGCTATTTCTAGTGCTTCTCTTCTCGGCTTGGCTGGCTGTATATTAGTTAGCTAGGCTATTTCGGTGTTCATATCCCGTTTCAGATCCTGTTTACCTAGCTAACTTTACATAGCTAACTACCTAGCTAGGCCCAAGTCAAACATATGAATTCAGCCTCCTCTATTATAAAAAAATATATAATGCTTATTTGGAATGAATAGCTAATAAACGTTATGTCTCTCTTCTGTAGATAACTTGAACCCTATGTGCCATACCAGTGGATGACAGATCTCTGAGGGAGGGATGGATGACCTGTGGAGTATAACGACTTTGTTGCTGCAGGTGTGGTTCTCCGTGATGATTGGGCTCATCATGATACCTGCAATGTTTGGCCTCTCCCTGGGGGTCACTTCGGTCTATATTCAGATTCTGGTCAAGATATTGGAGGTAACTGCTGGAAGTTCTGGAAGAGCTCAAATTCAGAAATTTCGGGAATAGCTCACTATTTCTTATTTTATTCTGAAACATTTTATTGAAGCATAACCTCATATAGCATCTAATATACCATCTGTTATTCTTTTTGTGAACAGATGATTTATTTCTGAAAATATAAATATTTTTTGTATAAATGCATTAATCGGATATTAATTGATTTATATTCACTACTATATGTAGGATATTGTGCTCTGTATACTGTATTCATGTTTCCCCCTGACCCCTTAGAACAGACTGACATAGTTAATGTTCAATGCGGGGAACGCGGGGCAGTTGGGCAAGATGCAGTATGTAGAAAGCATTGTGTGTGAGGTCAGCTGAAAATAACTCTGTTCTATGGGCAGTGGGCCACCCTGCGGATCCAGAGAGGACACAGGGATCGACCCACTCTGCCAGTGCCTGCTCCGCTACCCAATGGTGAGTGACATTACACTCACTACCCATCGATGAATGAGTTCATGCTGAGGTCTGGAGGGACCCTGTCTGTGTAACTTATTGTGGATGACTATCAAACTAACCTAATCTTTATTTTCTTCATTAACTTTTGTACTAAGCAATTATTTTCTATGGTTCCTATGCTGAATGATACGATTTGAATCAATACTCTTTAGTTTGTATTTGCCCCTAACTGAAATATGAATAGCCCTGTGATAATTATTAGGCTAATTACACAGTAATAAGGTAATTATACATTCAGTAAGTTGAGTTGAGTTCTGATGGTCTATAGGAGAAATATTTGAATTCAGCAGAACTGCATTTCAAACATCCCATTGGCATGTAGAGTCCTTGGTTCTGTTCTTAGAGCATATTGTTCTGTAGTATGAGGAGTGAATTCAGCTCTATCTGGAAGGAGTAGAGTAGACCCTGTACATGTGACTGTGTGTCAGTGTGGTGGCTTATGATTGGTCAGCTTATGATTGGTCAGCTCAGCTGATGTGGGGTTGCGGAGTGGTCATCACGAGCTTCTATACCCACAATATCATAAATAAAGTCTGCCCATTTCTATAATTTATCTTCTTAAAGTATATTTTAAAAGTAACCTTAACCACACCGCTAACCTTACGCCTAACCCTAACCTTAAATTAAGACCAAAAAGCACATTTTTGTAGCCAAGTTTTACTTTGTGGCTATGGAATCTGACATTGGGGATATGGAAGCTAGTGGAAACCGTGCAGAGTGGAGCAGCTGTGTCCCACTCTGATGATGCAATAGAGGATTGCATAACTTCAGGCAGAAAACTGACTATGTGTAGCTTAACCCTCAACCCATGCTGTGAAATACTGTATCCCCTTCATCAGCTCTTCCTGGAAATATACTGTACAACGTTTGAAAGACGTCACGTCACCGTCTTCAGTGGAGCTATGTTGAGTTAAATTTGATACTTACTGGACATGTATTTCATATTCTATTTTGAACTGCCTTGAAGATTCCAGAAGATTGGATTTATACTGGGGACTTTTTGTGGTGTCTCTAAGTTGTCTATCTGCAATCCTACCCTATGTTGTTGAATTAACACTCAATCATGTTTTGATCACAGAAACATTGGCATTCTAAATCAGGGTTGACACGAAACTTAAAAAATGACATTTTTTTTTGTATGCAAGGACAAAAAGGTCAAGTCAACGCAATGTTATTATGCAATAAGATTTAGCAAACCATTCAGCAGCAGAGATGACAAAACCCACCATGCTTTCGTCTAAAACTCTTCTTCTGTGAACATAATACTAAAGCATATATAACTGTATAATCATGACACAAGCAAATTGTTAACCAGTAAGTTATTAGAAAAGTATTCATGTTTTACTGGAACTGGGTAAAATACAGTACATCAATGCTGAGTACAGAGAAAAGGAATGCAAGCTCAGTGCTCTCACTGGTACCTGGTACTGATAGGCTATGCCCCAACAGTCTTCCCATCGCATTCCTCATCGGCATTTCCTTCTCTGGGATCTCTTTATACCAATAGAGGAAGAGCACAGATACAGGTAGATACAGTGCCTCAATTAGTAGGTGTATATTTTACTCTATACATACAATCCTTCTTATACATCCCCCACTCTACAGGCTTTTCCATCATATTTAATGTCCTATATCTGAACATCTCTGACTATGCTACCAACTCAGTGATTTATCTGTGCTGTTCCTCTCTTCTCTTCCCAGGACTCATCCAGAGGGAGGGTGGCTCTATGGAACAGGAGATGGGGGAGCTGCGTCGGTATCGTACCCAGTCCATATCGAGGGGAGAGTTTGCGCTGAGCGACTCATTCTACTTCTACAGAAAGGGCCTGGAGAGCATCGTGGATGACCAGGTCACTCAGCGCTTCTCCTCTGAGGAGCTGGTCTCCTGGAACCTCCTGACCCGCACCAACCACAACTTTCACTACATCAGCCTGCGCCTCACCGTCATCTGGGGCCTGGGCGTGATCATACGTTACTGTGTCCTTTTCCCTCTCAGGTGGGTCAGACCACACCTCCCCTTAACTCTATCCATCTCAGACCAATCAACAGCCCATTTGTTCACTTCAGTTTCTGTCAACTGATGTGGATTTATTGAATAGAGTGCAATTATTACTACTAATATTATTATTATTAAACACGATTTGAATGTTATTTTATTTTTTACATTTGTTTTGTCCGTACTTTCAGGATAACCCTGGCAATCATAGGGATTAGCTGGCTGGTGATCGGGACAACTTTGGTGGGGTTTCTACCTAACAGGAGGTAACGATGTACACAACAAAGGTTTTAAAGAATGTTTTACAACTTTCATAAACTGTGGTGATAGGAACATTGATAGGAACATTCAATGTTCCTATCTCTTATAACAGCTAGCTAGCTCGAGAGTTGATATACGGCTTGAGAGAATAGAATTTCCCTGGCTGTTACTGTACTTTGCTCTTGTGTTCTAGAGTGAAGAACTGGCTCAGTGAGTTAGTCCATCTGATGTGCTATAGGATTTGTGCCAGAGGCCTCTCTGCCACCATCCAATACCACAACAAGTTAGTATACAGCCCAACCTACCTAAAATAAACATTTAGGAAGTAATATTAGTATCAATGTTTTCAATGTCATGATGTCATTGAAATAAATACTTATTTGTTACAGAAATAATAAACCACAAAAAGGAGGAATATGCGTAGCAAACCACACCTCACCTATTGACATTGTCATTTTGGCCAATGATGGATGCTACGCTATGGTGGGTAACATGAAAATGGCTGTGTCAACATATCACTGATTTTTGATATTGTATACATCACTTTTGGTTCTCAGCAGACTAGACTTGTCATGCTCACTGTGTCCGGGTTTATTCCCAGGTGGGTCAAAGTCACAGTGGGCTGATGGGGGTCATCCAGAGATCAATGGTGAGGTCCTGCCCCCATGTGTGGTTTGAGAGGTCGGAGATGAGAGACCGGCATGCTGTTACCAGTAGGTGAGACAGCAAGTAAATGGGAAAAGATGTCAGGAGATGCATTTAGTATGTCTTTTTCATCTATACATTTACTCAGTTGTCTTCTGTGAAGTGAATAAATTGCTTGCCAATGTCAATTTATTGCTTGTATAACGATATACATTACCATTACTGCCACTCAATCTCCTCATACATTGTATTGTTTTCATCGTGATTAGTTTTGTCCTGGTTATTGATCTCCCTCCCTCCATCCTCTTCTAGATTGAGGGCTCATGTTGCAGCGAAGTGCAATCTACCCATTTTGATTTTCCCAGAGGGTAAGTCTTTATACTTTATTGTAGTCTTTATACTTTATTGTAGTCCTTATACTATGGTTTTATTGTAGTCTTTATATTAGGTGTCTCGTCCACCTTTATCTGCTGTCTGGAAGGTGTAGTTGGGATCAATTCCATTTAATTTCAGTCGATCCATAAAGTCAACTCGTATACAATTTTTCTGATAAAATGTCAGTCTACTTCCTGAATTGACTTGAATTGAAATGTAATTGACTCCAATGGTCCTGGAAGTTTGTGGTTGTGGTGGTCTCGTGACCTTTTTTATCTCCTGCAGGAACCTGCATCAACAACACATCAGTCATGATGTTCAAGAAGGGAAGCTTTGAGATTGGAGGGACAATATACCCAGTTGCAATCAAGGTACTCTCTGCAGTCTTCAGTAAATTGTCCATTGTCTGAAATGCCCCTCTTGTGTTCGAACCCTGGCTCTGTCATCAATCAGCAGTTACTGAATGACGTTAAACATTGTTACATATTGACCTTCACTTGTTATGTGTTGACCTTGTCGGCTATTTTTTAAATTTCATTTCCATGTAAAAGCCTTTTGATCAGTGGAGGCTGAGGGGAGAACAGCTCATAATATTGTCCTGAACGGAGCAAATGGAATGGCATCAAACACCTGGAAACCATTCCACTAATTCCGCTCCAGTCATTACCACGAGCCCGTTTTCCCCAATTAAGGTGCCACCAATCTCCTGTGCTTTTGATTAATATACGTTTGGATCTCCTTCCCTGTTAGTATGACCCACGCTTTGGAGATGCCTTCTGGAACAGTGCCAAGTACAACATGGTGAGCTACCTACTGAGAATGATGACCAGCTGGGCCATCGTGGTCAATGTGTGGTACCTGCCCCCAATGACCAGACAGGTAGGTTGTCACAGTCTATATACGGTATTACTGCTACTCCCTCCCATGACCAACTGGTCAGACCTTATGTTGTGTTTTATTCCCAAACCTTTATAGAGTGCACACTCCTCTTACCCCCAGGACCATAGACTCCTCTGTATATATATATTTTTTTAATGATATCCTTCCTCATTACCGCTTTGAATAGGAAGGGGAAGATGCTACCAAGTTTGCCAACCGAGTGAAGTCTGCTATTGCACATCAGGGAGGGCTGTTGGACATGGCGTGGTAAGGAAACCCTCAGCAAACTTTATTTTTCACTGCTTTATTCTCACTAAAGATCCTTTAAAACATGTCATTCTGTCATAATAGAGTTCTGTGATCAAAAGAAAATGGGCTGGGAACCATACTGTTCTATAATAATGTGTTACTAGTTAGAAGCTGGAGACTCTTACCTCCCTCACTAGCTTTAAGCACCAGCTGTCAGAGCAGCTCACAGATCACTACACCTGTACATAAGCTCATCTGTAAATAGCCCATCCAATCTACCTCATCCCCATACTATATTTATTTATTTATCTTGCTCCTTTGCACGCCAGTATCTCAACTTGCACATTCATCCTCTACACATCCTACCAATCCAGTGTTTAATTGCTATATTGTAATTACTTCACCACCATGGCCTATTTATTGCCTTACCTCTCTTATCCTACCTCATTTGCACATGCTGTATATAGATTTTCCTAATGTATTATTGATTGTATGTTTGTTTATTCCATGTGTAACTCTGTGTTGTTGTATGTGTCGAGCTGCTTTGCTTTATCTTGGCCAGTAAATGAGAACTTGTTCTCAACTGGCCTACCTGGTTAAATAAATGTGAAATAAAAAATAAATGAACAAGTAGGCCGCAGCTAAAGTCTGAATTGCAGTACACAGCACATAGAAGTAAACATATCTCGAGGTGCTTAAAAAGCAAAACAAACATCAATAAGAAAAATTGAATGACATGAGTATAGGTCTGGACTACAAAGTTCTGAGTAGGCTACTTCAATGTTTTGAGTAAGCTACTTCAATGTTCTGAGTAACTTACTTCAAGTTCTGGGTAAGCTACTTCAATGTTCTGAGTAGCGTACTTCAAGTTCTGGGTAGGCTACTTCAAACCTCCAACAGATGGAGTGACAGTCAATAGCACAAGGCTTGAATAGAGGGAGGTGCAGGTGGTCAACAGGGAGAGCTGAGCAGCCAAATCAGGTCGTCCGGGGGCAGGTACCTGAAGCTGGGTGTCTTGCCTTCCGCGTCTTCTCCGTGCTGTAGGACACTGCCGTTGGTTTTTTATCTTCCCATGCACTCACTCAGGATACAGTATACTCAACTTTGAAGGAATGCTCTTGAGCAATGAATTCCTCACTGCCAACTCAGCACTGCATTGTAGTCTTGGATCAAGGAGACCGTAGAAACATTCCAATGTAGGCCGACCGAATTCAAGTCAAAATAGCTGATTTTGAAAAGCTGTTTTGCTGTTCATTCTCGGGCAGGAAACAAGTTAGATGTAATCCAGACTAAATCTATACTCGTTTGGCTATTCAAAAACAAAAATTGAAAAAACATACATTTATGAAATATTTACAAAATATACAGGAGCTCTCTGCCAAGGCTGCCAAAAGGGCGCCATGGCAACTGTAGAACGTCTGACTCTCTCTCTACAGGGATGGGAGCTTGAAGAGAGACAAGGTGAAAGAAGAATTTAAAGAGCATCAACAGAAGATGTACAGCAGTATGGTTGTGGGAAAGAAAGCTAGAAACTCACAAGAGCCTCACACAGAGAGCTCCAAGAGCTAATGACATTGGAATTAACACTGGACAATCTCTGACAATGGGCGATAACTTCAAAGTATTTTACATACTACAATGCATACGGACTGAAGTCATTCAAAATCAATGGCCTTTGTTATTGAATACACGGATTCATTATAATTGTGTGGTATCAGACTCTGATACGCAACATATAGTTTATCCGTTTTTAATGCATGAAATGCCTTTTTTTTTTTAAGAATTGTTTTATAGAAACTTAAACATATCAAACTTAACTGCAAGTAGTACTGATCTGTATGATATTAAATTATCTCTGATAATGTTACAGTAATACTACGTTTTCAGATTGCACTAAATTTAACATTATTCAAGAATGTGTTTACGTTGACACAGAATTTGTACTGGTATTAGTATTCATTTGTGCAATTTTCTTTCTTATGTTACATTATGCTCCTTTTTTTTAAAAGAATTGTTTTATAGAAACTTAAACATACCAAACTTAACTGCAAGTAGTACTAATCTGTATGATATTAAATTATCTCTGATAATGTTACAGTAATACTACGTTTTCAGATTGCACTAAACTTAACATTATTCAAGAATGTGTTTACGTTGACACAGAATTTGTACTGGTATTAGTATTCATTTGTGCAATTTTCCTTCTTATGTTACGTTATGTTCCTTACAATGCAACTCCTTACCCTAAATAGCCCCCTACAATATACACTGAGTGTACAAAACATTAAGGACATCTGCTCTTTCCATGACATAGACTGACCAGGTGAATCCAGGTGAAAACTATGATCCCTTATTGATGTCACTTGTTAAATCCACTTCAATCTGTGTAGATGAAGTGGAGAAGACAGGTTAAAGAAGCATTTTTAATTCTTGAGACATGGATTGTGTATGTGTGCCATTCAAAGGGTGAATGGGCAAGACAAAATATTGAAGTGCCTGTGAACAAGGTATGGTAGTAGGTGCCAGGCGCACCGGTTTGTGTCAAGAACTGTGACGCTGCTGGGTTTTTCAACAGTTTCCCGTGTGTATTAAGAATGGTCCACTACCAAAAGGATATCCAGCCAACTTGACACATCTGTGGGAAGCATTGGAGTCAACATGGGCCAGCATCCCTGTGGAACGCTTTTGACATCCTGTAGAGTCCATGCCCCGACAAATTGAGGCTGCTCTAAGGGCAAAAGGGTTGGGGTGGGGGACACAACTCAATATTAGGACGGTACTCATAATGTTTGTTCACTCAGTGTATACTGTTCACCCATGGTCATGTTTGAAGGTGCTTTGATCAAAGTCCAAAACAAAGACTGGGGGTTTATTGTTAATTATTTACATCATTTAAATGTTATGAAATCTACATTTTGGCCTGGTCCAGAAACAACCACTTGCCCTGCTCTAACCCTTAGCCACTTATGCAGATCTGAGAGGGTAGATGTATAGGTATAAAGAATATGGAAATGCCTATTTGACATTTACATGTTAGTCATTTAGCAGATGCTCTTATCCAGAGCGACTTACAGGAGCAGTTAAGGTTAAGTGCCTTGCTCAAGGGCACATCGACAGATTTTTCACATATTCGGCCCGGCACGCTTTTAATCGCTGGGCTACCTGCTGCCTATAGAGGCTAATTAGAAGGTGTCTCTGGACCTATACTGAACAAAAATATAAACGCAACATGTAAAGTGTTTATGCAACGTTTCATGAGCTGAAATAAAATATTCCAGAAATGTTCCATACACACATTAAGCTTATTTCTCTCAAATTTTGTGCACATATTTGTTTACATTCCCGTTAGTGAGCATTTCTGCTGACAGTTGTGGCATATCAAGAAGCTGACTAATCAGCATTATCATTATACAGGTGCACCTTATGCTGGGGACAATAAAAGGCCACTCTAAAATGTGCTGTTTTGTCAACCAACACAATGCCACAGATGTATCAAGTTTTGAAGGAGCATGCAATTGGCACACCGACTGCAGGAATGTCTACCAGAGCTGTTGCCAGATAATGTAATGGTAATTTCTCTAACATAAGCCGTCTCTAACGTAATTTTTTAGAATTTGGCAGTACGTCCAACCGGCCTCAACCACAGACCACATATATGGAGTCTTGTGGGTAAGCGGTTTGCTGATGTCACGTTGTGAACAGAGTGCCCCATGGTGGCTGTGGGGTTATGGTATGGGTAGGCATAAGCTACAGACAATGAACACAATTGCATTTTATCAATGACAATTTGAATGCACAGTGATACCATGACAAGATCCTAAGGCCCATTGCTGTGCCATTCATCTGCCACCATCACCTCATGTTTCAGCGTTGTAATGCACATTCCCATGTCACAAGGATCTGTACACAATTCCTAGAAGCTGAAACCTTCCCAGGTCTTTCATTGCCTGCATACTCACCAGACATGTCACCCATTGATGCTCTGGATCGACGCGTACGACAGCGTGTTACAGTTCCTGCCAATATCCAGCAACTTCGCACCGCCATTGAAGAGGAATGGGACAACATTCCACAGGCCACAATCAACAGCCTGATCAACTCAATGCAAGGAGATGTGTCGCACTGCACTGACTGGTTTTCTCTTCCACACCCCTACTTTTTTTTAAAGATATCTGTGACCAACAGATGCATATCTATATTTTCCAGTCATATGAAATCCATAGATTAGTGCCTAATGAATTTATTTAAATTGACTGATTTCATTATATGAATTGTAACTCAGTGAAATTGTTGAAATTGTTGCATGTTACATTTGTAATTTTGTTCAGTAGTTTTCAAATTCTGCTTGTACTGTTGTAAATGAAACACTAGGAGTCAGTGTTTGCAAACAAATAACAATCATGTCGCCAACTTACTCGGTCAACGATCAGAAGGATCCACTCACACAAAAAGATCTCACTACCTTGACTAAATATCAACACCTCATTTACAATCCAAAAGTTTCAATATAAGAAAGAAAGATATGCTATTAAGTTGAATAGTATGGGGTGTGGGATAATGTTAGACGGTGGCTGATTAAAACTGTAGTTTACCATAAAGCTTTGGTTTTACTCATACAAAACACAAACAAACTATATTTAATTTAATTTATTTAAATGTATACAAATGTTATATAATGATGACCTAAATATTTACTAAATAAGCTGAGGTCTTGGTGTGTAAAAGTAATACATTCATGTTCTGTTACTTTGTGAAAGGATGATGGTTGACCGCGTGATAATATTACTTATTTTACTAATAGCCTGATACATATAACAATATGACACCTATCATCTAACCAGGTTCACTCTTTTGGGACAAGGTTTCTTGTCTGTGAGAACCTGTATGTGCCCTGAGAGTGACACGGTGGGTTAGGGAGGTGGGAAGAGAGAGAGTGAGGGGGTTAGATGATCCCAAATAAAAAAAGGCTGTACAGATAAATGTGGGTAAGACATGTTTACTGTGCCGGTGCTTTAATAAAGAAAGCAGATACTGTGAAATAGCATGGAGTTATTCTTCCACACACAGCGAGCTGGAGCCAGCTTAAATTTCACAGCCTCTCCTCCGTCGCAGACCCACACCGAGACCATCTCCCAGCACGGCTCAAGCACCCGGCTATAATAACAATCCCACAACTTAAATTGCTTGAACAGAAATGTTTGTTCTCTTCTAACAGGATTGTGAATTATTAATCGGATCTAAAGCCGATTTTATAACCTGATTGTTGAGGTGGGACTCTTGGCAAGTGATGCTGCACCACACCATTTACTGTGATGAATGTGTGTGCACATCTTTATAGCCAATTTAATGTGATTCGGATAGATTTCGAAGGGACATCATATAGAAAGCATGGGAGTGACCCATGCAGGACCTATATGACTGCAGACTCCATACAACTGCCCAGTATGTCTTAATATGTTGATTAGATTTTCTCCATTTCATTTTTACTTTGAAGTGATCTATACAAATGTAATGCAGGTACACTCAGTAAATATGAATACATTGTCAAATTGAATCATTTCCTCCAGAGAATATAGTTCATGGAGGACATCATTTTAAATCGAAGTTTGTCTGGAACTGAGCATCTTAACCAGTCAGGAGGTTAAATGACTCTAGCTCTGTCTAAGACCTGACATTAGTTAGAGCATAATGTCTTTAAAAACATTGTTCTGCCATCCCTTCTGTGCTTCGAGTGGAACTCCTACGCTAATGTAGGGCTACGTTATGTTGAAGAACAATGTGACTCACAGAGAGAAATCAATATAGAGGCATTTGTATTTGTATTTATTATGGATCTCCATTAGTTCCTGCCAAGGCAGCAACCTACTCTTACTGGGTTCTGGCAAAATTAAGGCAGTTATAGTGTACAATTTCAAAAACATTACAATACATTTATTACAGAATTCATAACACATCGAGAGTCCTATCTGGCAAGTCTATTCATTCTAGACCCATGATGCACCTCAATGAAAATAGTCTTCTTCTTTTTTTATCTCTGCCCACAGCCCACTCTAATGTTATTGCATTAAATTCATCACAAACTCCCCCTTAGTGCATTTTGGGTTTAGTCAAAAGACAACCGTCGGGTACATGGATGGGCAGAGTATTCTGATGAGCTGGAGTGTGGGTCCTTCCTCCAGCAGTCATCCGTCGCTTAAATCCCACTTCTTCAGACTGTGTTTCTGACTGAGAGAGATCAGTAATTATTCATCAAGACAATTTATTGTTTGCTTATTGTGTGATTTGACTTCATTCTTCATAAGAAAGAATAAGTAAATTACAATATATTCCATACCTGCTTTATTCCATCACATACTTAATCAGACTGATACTTATCAAATATGATATGTTTTGGGGAAAAGTCATTGTTTTTATTATTTTTGTTGCACGGCACCAGTGAAAACCTGACTATAAACCTGACTATATTAAAAAAATAGATTCCTGCTACAATTGGAATGAAGGATGTCTGTCTGTCAATGTGACAATCCTTCAGTGTTGTGGACAGTGTGTCTGCTGTTCCTAGGCATGGCCCGGACTGGACCCTAGCTCCAGTCACAGGGTGAGTGTGATGCTGTGACATGTCACATTATAGCCAGGACCAAATCAGGCTGAACACAGGTCAAAGCAAGCGTGTCACATACAGACAGACAGTATTTCCAGGGTTTTTGGTTCTTAACAAACAGCACAAAACATAAAGTCTGAAAAAAAACATCATCAACAAAGTTGTGCAAAGTTTCAAGGATTTCCATCTCCAGTTGTTTTTAGTGTGTGAATGTGTGTGTTCATTCCCTCTATACAGTGACTTGGTGGCCAGGAGGGGGAATATATGATTTGCATACACTAATGAAACAGGCTATAATTGGTCCACATTGATCTATTTGATTGAGCTGCAATGGAGTCTGAAGTTGTTCAAGTGGAAAGCTGATTGATTTGTGGTTAAATTCAAGATCATTTAGTTTGGAAATAATTATGTTCTTATCTAGTTATCTTCAGATGCTGAAAGGAATCTTTTTGACTAGATTGTATGGTTGACTTGAAGGAATGTTCTCTCCTTTTCCCTCCACTATTTGCAAATCTATTGGTGAAAATGTCATAAAGGAATATTATTTTGGATAAGATAACTTGTACAGTATAGTAATTTAGCAGATGCTCTTATTGCGAGTGCATACTTTTTCATACTTTTTTCATACTGGTCCCCCGTGGGAATCGAGCCCACATCCCTGGCATTGCAAGAGTCATGCTCTACCAACTGAGCCACACAGGACCACAATGTAGCCATATTATATGAGGAAAAGGTGTTGCCTTATGACAATATCATAACCATGAATATAACATTTTAATACATCTAACAGTGAAGCAAAGTTTTGTTATGCCCAGTAATTTTCATCACAATCCTTAAACACAGTTTAGAGATTCCACAGATTTTTTTTCCTCATTTTGACAAAAAATAAATAAATGCATTGTGTTGGGGGGGAAACAGAAAATGGTGAGGTACATGACAAATGTCCTTTGGTGAGGTACATGAAGGTGTGTAATTGCAGACTACACTTTGCCCTCAGCCCTGTGCCTCAAAAGGTATTTCTTCTATTATTGACAGAGTTGGAGCTGGGCTGGCAGTGGCTCCCTGCGTCCACCCCCCTCCCTCTGATTGCTTTTGTTTCCAGGTCACCTCCTATCTATTGCAGCAACTTTTCCAATTTCTTAGGACTTGTTATAGGAGGATAAAAGACATGGCCAGTGGTTGCTGAAGGCAGACTGAGACCGCTCTCTGGAAATGTACATAAACCTATAACGAAACAATACCAAAAATAACAGATTCAACACTCCTCACTTTCATGCTCACTGAGCAATGGAGATGATCTAATCTAAGAATGGGATTCAATGAAACTCACTGTGGTGCAAGTTTATCAAATAAATAATGTAATACAAAATGTTGTCCATTAATATACAATTATCTTTAGCCTTGATGATTAATTGCATTAAACTTTTGAAAGTGTGTTTTGTACAAATCAAGGGAGGGGGGGAAATGATGGATGAGGAGTAAGGGTATGATGAATGAAGAAAGCAACAGAACTAAATTGAAAGTGTACTCATCCATTCTCTCTTTCACAACTAATGATAAATTGAGCATGTCACATTGAACAATACATGTTCAGGTTTAAACATCGTCTCCTCCATAGAGCAGTAATGTGGACTGACGGCAAGGCAAGCAGGTAGCTCACTCTGACGGAACTCTTCACACTTCTCAGATGACTTTTCCATTGCAGGCAGGGTGTAGAGTAAGAGAAACACTACTTTGCTTTGATTTGCAGGGAATAATTGAGTGCCTTTGATGAACGACATATCCTTTGTGTACCTACAAGAGTCATGGCCTGTGGGAGACCAGTATTCAGAAGTAGATTTAGACCTGATTCAGGATCTGATCCTAAACTACATTTAATTAATCAACATGAACAATACGTATTCATATACAGGTAACTGCCAAAATGACAGAAACACTTGAGTAAATGAGGGAAACAAAGTATATTGAAAGCAGGTGTGGTTCCTGAGTTAATTACATCACATCATGCCTATCATTTAGAAAACTGCTGGGCAGAATTAGTTTGTCTACCATGGCTAGGATGACAATGCCCCCATCCACAGGGCATGAATGGTCACTGAATGGTTTGATGAGCATGAAAACGATGTCAACCATATGCCATGACGGTCTCAGTCATCAGATCTCAACTCAATTGAGCACATGGGAGATTCTGGAGCAGCAAGTGAGACAGCGTTTTCCAACACCGTCAACAAAACACCAAATTATGGAATGGTGTCACATTCCCCCAAATGAGTTACAGACACCTGTATAATCTATGCCAAGGTCCATTGAAGTGTTCTGGCTTGTGGTGGCCCAACACCCTATTAAAGACATGCTCTGGAACTTTGGCGATTCCTCAGTAATTTTTTAAACATCACGCTTTGGCCTGGATGTGTTAATGTGTAGTTCATACATGCACAATCTATGAGCAGAATTACTGTCTTACCTCAATTAGCGACGAAGTCCCTAGTTTGAAAGCAATTGTTTTTCTGGAAGCTGTGCTGCGCCATTTTCCGCAAATTTTCCCCAATGCGAGCCAGCCCCCTAGGAATTTGAGTTCAACCAATGAGCTTCAGCCCCTTGCAATTTGAGTGACAGCTAGCAAGATGCAAATCATGCACACACATCAGAGTGAGAGAGAGAAGGCAATGACGTGGTGCACATCTCCTCACATATGTGAAGTTGTACAAATTTACAGGGACCACTTTTGGCTCGTGAGCTCTTTCAGAACTACTGGCTAAAAAGTATGCAAGGGTACTGTAGAATCTCTTTAAGACACTTTATGTTGGTGTTTACTTTATTATGGTAGTTACCTGTATCTCTAATGTAAACAAGTAGCATATACTGTGTACTTATTCACTTGATTTATGCAATTCCCGTTTCCTATGGAGATTTTGTATTTGTGCGTGTAACCTTTTCTTGCACAGCCTTTTCACAGAAGTCTCAACCTTTCACGTTGTCTTCCCAGAAAAGTCAAAAGAACTGGGTGCTGCCATATTGTTTGCTTTGCTTTGTTAAAAAACTAACTAATTGACACACAGCCAAAGTTACAGATGATCAAATTCCTATTAAGATTGCATCTGGCTTGGCTCCAGGCGACAGCCTATATTGTAAATAATATTGCCATCTGTGAGATGGCGACAGCTGGGAAATTAAGAAGACACGACGAGGATGGAATTAATAGGGAGAAAATAAGGATGGTTTCTTGGGATCTCTATAAACATGCAGTAATGCAACTTAAATTACACTACTCTTAGTTATTAATTTTCAAATAAACACAATTTAATAACCATTGCTAACCATACACATTGCTGCATAGTATGGATATCTCTGCTACAGATAACAAATGAACAAAAGCTATGTCAAGGCTTAGTCCCCAAAAATGAAAATGTTAATCCTTCCATCCCAGCAATTGTGTGAATAACATTTCCCCCTGCTTTAAACAATTATTATAGTCACAGTAAATACATATTTTATTGAGCATATGCAGTAGTGAAAACAGGAATTGACTGACATACCGGACCATTTTTATCTTTGAGGACCATGTTTTCCATGACGCCTCCATTGTTTGCACGATAATTATCATTTTTGGGGAGGAAAAAACTATTAGACAGGCCCATTGGGCAAAACATGGACCAACCCATCCAGTGGCGTAAAGCAGTTTCGTGGGGCCCCGCACAAGGATGGAGCAAGCAGCCAGCTCGTGCTAGGGTGTGTACTATGCCAGTGAGCCCATCTGCCATTTATGGCCAGTCCGCCCCTGAGTAAAAGTCCAGACTAACATTTCCCATCATTCCTACAGAATGTGACCTAACATACTATATGTAGCCTTTCCTGATCATAAGGAATCTCTCATAATAGGTCTCTTAGGCATTTGGGGGATTCAGCTCAATTTTTTCTCCAGCAGCGCCATAATCCACAACTCCACTGCTGTAATTTCATTCTCTAAAGCAGCTCTGCAAATATCAGTTAATCGGAGCACTTTGCAACTTCTAAGCGAAATGTATACTTTTTAATTTATCTGCCTGGGATGGCCCGAGGCCCCAGGACAATGTTGATGGTTTATATTTTAATGCTGATGAATGTTATTTGTACTGAACATGGGAAACTATAAATGTTACTTCATTGGCAATGATCGTGCCCTATGCATAAAAGTGTGGCGGGTGTGCGTTGCTCATGAATAATTGCCTTTAGCAGCAGATGTTACTTTGCAGAAACCAATTCCTCGGATAAGATTTGCAAAGATTAATTGTCTACAGCTGTTTCATGGCCCGGTGCAATCTTAATACATTTATGATAAGTTTAAAAGCTCGCTAGAGGCAATGGAGGCTCCCATGTGAGACTGCAGAGAGAAACGTCTGCTTTATTCCTGCATCTGGATTCATATCCTCTGTCATATTCATCATTAGCCTTTATGCAAGCCGATCCAAGGCGCTGTGGATCATTATTGTGCAAGGTGCAACAGTGTCCTCCCCCTTCCCCCTCTTTTTTATTTCTTTATCCTTCCTCTCTTTCTCACTCATCATCCCATCATATTTCTATTTTTTTTGTGAGCGAATTATTCAAATTTGTGCAAATGAGTTGTTTCCATTTTTCTCCTCTCCGAGTGGAAATTGAAAGTGACCTGGAGTGACCCACATCTATTACTGGTTCTAAATTGCAGGGGATGTGCCGTCCGTATCACTCTAATGGCACAGGGCCACGCCAGAGATTCGTTAACGACTGAGATATGACCCTGCCCATGAATAGCACCTGCAGTAGTTAGGAACAATCAGAGTGTTATGGCCCATACTCCAGGCTTTATAAAGCACTGTTTGAATATTCCACAGAGAACCCCGGCAATCATGTTCACTATGCCAATCGTGTGTCAGGGGTCGCACTCAACAGGACAGTCATTTAAAAAGGAGAGTTTTAAAGAATCATTTCATGTTTAAAAGTTCTTGACATAAGCAGCAGGAACACAGATTGTCTGTGGATTTCATTTGCTCTGTGTTTAACCCTGTGCAGCTAGTCCCTCTAAGTCATTGTGTGCTTTTCATTCCACATTAGCTCATATAATAGCATGGCAGGGTTTTCTCTCCCAGATGACACAGCTGCCGATAGATTGTCTGCATCCATTATTTATATGTGAATCCTCAAAACACTGTGACCTGTGTGTCACATTACTCTCCTGCACTATGCCACTATCTACATGTTTATTTATGCTACAGATATAATTTGAGTCTCTTGATTTCCTCAAAAATATATAACCTCACCTGTACTATACCATATCTCACCTATAGTGTTATTGTATAATGTGCACATTTTGTCACTGTCTGTAGATAATGTATCACAGTCGTGGTTCAGTTAAATCTAGGGCCTATTGTTGATGACCATTTTCAAATAAATGTTTTTACAGGTGTACAACAGTTTGAAATGTAATTGAGGCCTATATCTAAAGCCCTTTTACCTAACCAAAGAGCCAGTGTGATTCCAACCTATCAACCCAATGCTGATATTTCAAGTGAGGACATTGTAATGACCCGGTTGTTGTCCATGCGAGAGTAATCAGTGTGTGTTAGAGGCTATGCGTGGTTAGAGGCTATTGTGTAACCTGTGTCGTCTGTCTGTCTGATGATCTTTGTCAATGCCCTCACCTTCCCCTATAGCACATTTAAGTGCAATAAAAGCCAGCTTAGTATTAATTGACAGGTATGCCATGAATAACGCTGGCTAACTTGAGTATTGCTTCATTTCCACACCAACGCCTACATCGAACATGACTTAATATACTGCAATAAAACTAAACCTTCAATTCATACATTTGCATGATTTATATGTAGGATATTAAATTAATTTAGCGTAATAAATATTCAACAACATGAAAACGATGTAGCTGCATAATGTTAATTTATTCTAATATGATGATGGCCATGGGACATAATTAGTCATTAGCAGTGGTGGAAAGTAATGTCATACTTGTCATACTTGAGTCAAAGTAAAGATACCTTAATAGAAAATGACTCAAGTAAAAGTGAGTCACCCAGTAAAATACTACTTGAGTAAAAGTCTAAAAGTATCTGTTCTTAAATATACTTAAGTATCAAAAGTAAAAGTATAATCATTTAAAATTAATATTAAGCAAAGCAGACGGCACAATTTTCTTGTTTTTAAAATGTCTCGATAGCCAGGCGCACACTCCAACACTCAGACATCATATACAAATGAAGCATTTGTGTTTAGTGAGTCCACCAGATCAGAGGCTATAGGGATGACCAGGGCTGTTCTCTTGATTAGTATGTGAATGGACCATTTTCCTGTCCTGCTATGCATTCAAAATGTAACAAGTACTTTTGGGTGTCGGGGAAAATGTATGGAGTAATAAATACATTATTTTCTTTAGAAATGTAGAGAAGTTAAAAGTTGTCAAAAATGGAAATAGTAAAGTACAGATACCTCAAAAAACGACATACAGTAAGTAATACTTTAAAGTATATTTTTACTTAAGTACTTTACACCACTGGGAATTGGTTCCTCTTTCTCCGCTTTCTGTTCATTATCTAAAATAATTAGCTCAATGCATTTAATATTTGCCTCTACCTTTTATTATGTTTGCAAGTAAGTAGAACCTGGTGTATGTGCTGAGGATGGATGAAGGTGCTTTACAGTAACTGATGTGTAACATCACGGTAGAGGGCATCATCACCATAATGTGTACACAACAAAGGGTGTGCCGACATGGTCATACTCGTATTCATAAATTGAAAAAACTGAAGTGGTTGCAGGCACCCTAGTGGTTAGAGTGTTGGACTTGTAACTGAAAGGTTGCTAGATCAAATCCCAGAACTGACCAGGTAAAAATCTGTTGTTCTGCCCCTGAACAAGGCAGTTAACCCACTGTTCCTAGGCCGTCGTTGACAATAAGAATGTGTTCTTTACTGACTTGCCTAGGAAAATAATGTTAAAATAAATAAATATGTCTAAATTGATGTTAGCTAAATTCCTCCCTACACATTCTCACTGTAAAAAAATAACAACTGCAGATTAGGAGCAGCGTGCAGAGGGATGTGTGTGTTTCCTGAATTTGTAGTGGGCAACCAAGTTTGCTGCCACTCAGTCAGCATTTCATAATTTTTTCTTACCCTTGCCCCGCTTGTTAGATATTATACACATTGATAGCAAATGTCCTCGCCATGTGATTTATCATAATAGCAGGCAGCAGCAATCTAAATGATCAGACCGAAAACATGCGAGGAAAACTGATCGGGTTAAATTATTAAACGAGTGGACGGATAGATACAGTTTCACTCTATCCATTCAGAACAGCAGGATCAAAGTACAGCCCACCAGACATTCAAACTACCCATTTGATTTATTTAGACCACGTAGAACCTCACACATGACTGACTGACTGACTGACATGTGAAAGATGCGTGCTGGCACTTGAATATTTTTTTTCCGATCATGAAAAATAATACAAAAATACTTGGATTATAATCAGGGACATGGAGAATACTAACCCTTTGGTAATCTACCAATAATGCCTTGGATGGTTTGACCAGGGACCTGGAGAATACTAACCCTTTGGTCCTCTACCAGTAATGCCTTGGATGGTTTGGCCAGGGACCTGGAGAATACTAACCCTTTGGTCCTCTACCAGTAATGCCTTGGATGGTTTGGCCAGGGATCTGGAGAATACTAACCCTTTGGTCCTCTACCAGTAATGCCTTGGATGGTTTGACCAGGGACATGGAGAATATCAACCCTTTGGTCCTCTACCTACAGTATATGAATAGCAGTGTGCAAAGCCAGAGTAGATCTGGACATGAATGCGTATCCTCTTCCTCTCCCTGGAACAGTTAACATCATCATTCCCCTGTGCCTCCCTTCCTCCCCCGCCTGCTCATCTTCCCGGCGTATAAGAGGAATTGGATTCCTCCTTAACAAATGCCTCATTCTTTGCAGATTATTTACTTTTAATGGGTGCGAGGATGAGAAAAGCACTTAATATGTGCTCACACGAGGCGTGATGTATGGGGTCACCGTAACGCTGGTGGCATCGCCCCCACTTTGCTCTTTTCATATAAATCTATCAGAGGAGAGGAGAGGGGTTGAGTGGAAGGTAAACTGTATACTACAGGGACCTGGGAAAGCTGTGTTCTCTCAGGACAGAGAGGATAGTCAACACCTCAGAGGAATAATACATTGTTTATTTTTCCCCCTTTTGGGTGCGACCAAGCATGTGTTTCGTCAGTAGTGGTAACTTTTTTAGTATGTCACATTCTTGAAAAGGGATTTTTGTGAGAACCAAAAATTCTCTAAAAGGCATCATATAGGCATTAATAGTATCTTATTAATGACTAGGTTCACCTAACCCTTTATAACTACTTGCCCCACTGCTTCCATTCATTCATCTCTGAACTCTTAACGATCAAAAGTATTAATTCCCACAGTATTCTATTATTAATATCCTGAACAGAGATAAAAGTCCTATTAACATAAAGACATAGTCATTACTTTATCCCTGTCACCATTTGTCTTATTTAAATATCAAAAGATAACACTTTATAACAATAAAAAAAAGACATTCAATTTATTACATTTTTTGTGGCAAATAATCAAAATAATGTTTTGCAGAGCGCTAATCAAAACTTGTAAAGTTCTATTATAAATCTTCTGAAAGATATGGATCATTTATACCATGTATGTTTTGAATGAATCTAATTTCTCTTTAGCCCTGTCTGAGTGGGCAGAGAAAGCATCCTTAAAACAGTCATCACATTTTATCCAATATGAATATGTACAGCAATAAAACATGTTTTTGCATGAAATCAACCATTTCATTTGTCAACATGAACATTTTTAATCTGACACTTAATTTAGTCATATTTTACAACAAATTACATTTGTTGGAGCTTCTGATACATAAAGGTCCAATATTATAATGTCTTTGAGGTCCTACGGGTAGCTACGACAAATCAGAAAATAATACAATTTATTTGATCTTTCTGTTTTAGTTCAGATTCAATTGTGAAAATACTTTTGTTTCCTTAGCTGTGTTTGTGTGGAAAGACAACTAGTAAAAATCCAATTTCTTCAAGACAATGCCATCTGAGAGGGAAAAAGCTACCAGTAACACACTCACTCTCAGACTTTGATCAGAGCCTTGGCAAATATGTAAATGTTGTTCTGCTGTATTCTTCAGCTTTAATGTCTAACACACACAGAGACTCTCTGGATTGTATGCGCTTTGCGGTTTCCTTATCAATTCTTCTCTAAACATTTTTGACAATGTATTTTGCTACACTCTCTGCCCTAATCTTGACTGGTTTTATTATAAATTGCAGGGTTGAGGTCAATTGACATAGTCATTTAATTAGGAAAATCTGCGTAAAGAGTTAACTGTTGATTGCTGATTTTGGAATATTAATGTTTTTCCTTTTTATTCTCAAAATCCCCATTTTGAGTGTGAAATCGAAAAGGCATACAGACAGACTCCAGACAGTGTACTGTACGCTTTATGACAAGTGTACTGTACTCTCACAGAGGGGACCTCAACTGGATTGAGAGGCATTTTGGCTGGCTGGTTGGCTGACTGGTTCTCTAGCTGGCTGACTCGTTGTCTGTATGGCTGGCTGGTTTACTGGCTGACTGGTTGGTTGTCTGGCTGGCCGGCGGGTTGTCTGGCTGACTGGCGGGTTTTCTGGCTGGTTGTCTGGCTGGCCGGCGGGTTGTCTGGCTGACTGGTGGGTTGTCTGGCTGGTTGTCTGGTTTTTGTTGTGTGTAGAGTGAGCTGAACAGTGTTTCATCAGCAGGGGGACTAGGGGGTACTGGGGGGCTGCTACACTTGCAGATGGGGAGAGTGAGGATGAAACACTAGATAAGGGATGGGCATCTTTCAAAAAATCTGAACTCAATGTGAGGGGC
Organism: Oncorhynchus kisutch; assembly: GCF_002021735.2. Classification (NCBI taxonomy): domain Eukaryota; kingdom Metazoa; phylum Chordata; class Actinopteri; order Salmoniformes; family Salmonidae; genus Oncorhynchus; species Oncorhynchus kisutch. The sequence continues at coordinate 19,851,545 of NC_034179.2, forward strand.
CTCAGTGGCTCGCAAGTCTGCGTACCCACACATGCAATCAGTTTGCTTCAGTTCTACGTATTTTGCCATGTTTAGAGAAAGTTTTGCAATTTCATAACAAATTTCATGCAATTCTACTCATTTTTCCATGGAGCATAGAGAAAATGTTGCAGTTTTAAAGCAAGTTTGCTTCAATTCTATATATTTTGGAATGGGGAACAGAGAAGATTTTTCAATTTTATAACTCAGTTCATGTAATTCTACTAATATCGCCATTGGGTGGAGAGATAAATGTGCAATTTTACAGCTAATTTCCTGCAATTCTACAAATGTTGCCATAAGGTGCAGAAAAATATGTGCAGGTTTTAATATTATATCTGAGTGAGAGTGACTAACAAAATCAATGTGGGCCCCCCGGTCGGAAATTCAACCATGATTACTACAAGTTTAGAAAGCTGGCCAGACAAATTTACCCATCAAACATTTTTTTACTGACATGGGCGAGTCACTGATGTAACAAGAGAAACTGCTGATGCACAAACAAATTTCAAAATTGCACCTTGTGTATTCTACTATTCTAACTGTCAACAATAAGTTGAAACCCTGAGTTCCAAAAATGATACACTTTATTTTCTTCAGATTTTTTTATTTGTCCGCTGGCCTACAAAAGGGCCGCTAGTTGCCCATCCCTGCACAAGATCATGCGCCGAGCCATGCACTCAGAAAATGAGAATAGAGGCCTCAGCCAACACCACCTTCCTATCATCCTTTTATAACCTGTAGTATTGTAGCAGGAGATTTCTGTCTCGCCCAGTCAGATTGATGGGCTTGCCAATGAAACATTACAAGTGCAGAGTAGACTGACCAAACATCTAAACATATATTTTTTAAACGGGGTTACTCTCTGGACTCCAGGAGGAGAGCAGATAGTCTTTAGTTAAGATGATCCCATTTCCAACAGCAATTTATAGTCTATTGACTGGAGACAGTGTCTTTTCAGATGTACGGAAATTGTCTTACATTGCAGATGAGATGCTTTGCTTGACACCGGATTCTCGGGCCACGGCAGGAGCAAATACTGTATCACATTAGATGTCCGGGAGAGGGAGAGATGATATCACAGTGAGATTCTGGTCTGGACAGACACAGGCTCATATCCGCCCATCTCCAAAACACAATTTGCACCCACCCTCCCTTGCACACACACACACGCGTGCGCGCGTGCGCACACACATAAACACGACATACCACTTGAAGCCAGACAATCCCACTGATTGGTAGGAGAAACAATGCCTTTTGTGACACCTATCATATTGTTAAGGGCCGCTGAGACTTTATGCTCAAGTTTACCTCTCAGGCAGAGCTGTTTTGACAGCTCAAGTCTATCAATGTCAGGAAAGGGCTTAGCGTCATACCCATATATTTGGATTAAATAGTCAGAGTCATTACGCCGAATGTTATTGACCTTTTAAGATACAACTTTAATAGCTTTTATTTCCCCTCTCTGTCTGTTTGCTTCTGAAACATGAGAGGCTACAGTGCTTATGAAGTCCCTCTCAGGGTTTTGTTGGAATTGGACTCAAATGCTGTAGATCCCCTCTTCCTTGTGGGTCATTCCAAGGGCTTTGTTGCTGAAAAAGGAGAAATTAAACTGCACCACAATGGGAAAGAGGAACAGGCGATCAGGATTACACGACAGGCTACTCATTTTCCAGTAGTTAGCCAAGCTAGACAAAGCCTGGCTAGGATCACATCAATGGGATTTCAATATTGTGCAGTTGAGCCATCTATAAAATAAATATTCAAATGGGAAAGTTGTCAACCTCTTTGATCAGGAAAAATATGATTTTAATTCGGTACTATGCAACACCATGAATTCATTAGATTCAAATGAACTTGTTGCACTGTGGTTTGTTTTACATTCCTAAAAGGGTGTGTGTGCGTGTGTGCATTTGTTTGCGTATGAGAGAGAATGGGTTCTGTGAGGTTAATATCCTGCCCTGTCAGAACTTACATTTTTCATTTCAGGTGTGTTTATCTTAAGTGGATGGTTCTGGAGGATGACTAATATGGGATGGTGATAGTCGCTGTGAACCAAAACACAGAGTACACTATGTGATTTATCTTGGCTAACATGAGCTATGTGCTATTTCATATAGCCTCTCACTACATCACAGTAAAAGATAGATAAACAAAAAACTTTCTCTGAAGTTATTCTGTTCTCAAACTACTCTTACTCCTACAGACTGTTGTTTGATATAATATAATTGATATAATTCACGACTGTTAGACTGTTTGAAACTATTCAGTCCCAACGACATGTATCCCTTTTTCACTATAATTTTACAATCACTTCACCTGTGCTCCATACATTCTCCATTTCACCATCTGTCCATCTGTCCATGCCAGAGCAATAATATTCACTTGTCTCTGTCCCTTTTACACCATTTTACCTGTCCTGACTTCTGTCAAAGCCTGTCCTGTTATTGACTGTCACCAGCCATCAGCTTTTTACGATATCAGGCCCAGGGAAGTCGCAGCTCTTTGTACAAGCACCTACAGTAATTGAATTTGCTGCAGAAATAGTGAGCTGGAAAATGTCATTTTCTTCCCCATCGTGGGTGTATGTGAGGGGAGGCAGGAGCAGGCGGGTCATATCCCCTCCTTCTTAACTTATCTATCCTCTCTTCCATGTTCCACTCTCTCTCCTTTCTCACATATACCCATCCCACTCCATCCTACTCTCTCAAAATCTCCTCTGTCCTCTCACTCCATCCTACTATCTCCCAAAATCTCCTCTGTCCTCTCACTCCATCCTACTATCTCCCAAAACCTCCTCTGTCCTCCCACTCCATCTTACTCTCTCCCAAAACTTCCTCTGTCCTCCCACTCCATCCTACTCTCTCCCAAAACATCCTCTGTCCTCCCACTCCATTCTACTCTCTCCCAAAACCTCCTATGTCATCCGCAGGTAACCTAGTGGTTAGAGCGTTGGACCAGTAACTGGAAGGCTGCTGGATCAAATCCCTGAGCTGGCAAGGTAAAAAACCTGTCATTCTGCCCCTGAGCAAGGCAGTTAACCCACTGTTCCCTTGGTGCCGAAGACATGGATGTCGATTATGGCAGCCCCCCGCACCTCTCTGATTCAGAGGGGTTGGGTTTAATGCAGGAGACACATTTCAGTTGAATACATTCAGTTGGACAACTGACTAGGTCTCTCCCAAACTCCCTCTGTCCTCATCCTATTCTCTTCTAAAACCTTCTCTGCCATTCTACTCTCTCCCTAAACCCACTCCATCCTACTCTCCTTTCTTCTTCCAACCTCTCCGTCCTCTTGCCTGCCCCCTCTCTGCCTCTCCCATCCCTCTGAACCCCTCTTCCCTGATATAGAAACCTCTCTGGCAATTTTCACCCAAATACATTCCACAAACAATAGTTTTCAGAATGAGCATTAACAGGGTTGATCACACGAAATGGCCCTTTTAATTTACAGCGGGATTCTATGGATCACAGGGGGGGGCGTAGATTAAAGCGTTCAATGAAGCCAGTGATGAGGTATTAACCAGCTAGAGCCCCTCGGGTGCCTGGGGGAGCAAGACGCTGGCCAGAGCTCTGCCTGCTGTGTACAGTTATTCCCCTGTAATGAAGTGCCTCTATGCGCCGGCATGGAGCAGAGGCAGGAAAAATAGATTGAAGATGATGAGCTCTTCAAAGTCATTTCTCGCTCTCTCATTCCACCTCATGCCCGGCCTGCTCCTCTTGTCCCGAGCTCTCGTCTCCCCAAAATGCCTGGGATTTACTTAGCTAGCTGAACAGACCGATGCAATTTTTATGACCTTATTGCTTTTTTTACCCTGGTAATAGTTTTGAATCAATTTATCAATCTGCAGGAACCATCAGGCATGTTGCCCTCAAAGATCAAGTCCAGGTCATTCCATCAATGCACTCAGGTGCACTGAGATGGAAAGGGAAAGGGGGGAAAATGTGCCTCCCCCACAGACCCCCATCTCTGGTGTCACCCATATGAGAATGTGCTTCAAACGGCTTAGCAAACATGCTCTTACCAGTTTAACCCCTCATCCCAAACCCCCACAATCATGCTGTCTTTAAAATCAGTTGTAGGTGAGGTCGGGAGCACTGGGATTTCTTAATATCTATAGCAGCCTGGGACTGGAAAAGAGGATAGACAAAATAAGGGACCTTCCCACTCCTTCTACTCTATGACAAAGAGCATCTCTTTCAATTCTGTTTTTGTATAAATAAGGTTTACTGTGATACTACTATAATCGCACAAGATAATATTGATTTAAATGAATTCCCATAAATGTAGAGAAATATGAGCACTTTCATTCAATTAGGATGAATTATCTGAGGGACTGGCTACTGTACACCAAATAGTGGTAGCTCAATAATGTGATAATTGCAAACTAGCTTTGTTTTGCATGACTCTAGATTCATACTCCCTCCCACTGCTTCCAAGATACACTGATATGTTACCTGTGACTATGATATATGATATTTTGCTTAACAATATTTTAATGATATTTAAAGTTTTTTTTTTAAAGTTAAAAACACAATCATTTTTTTGCTAATTCATTTGGTTGTCCACACATCTTATGTCAACTGCGTCTACGAACATTAACTAGCACATGATGGATATTTATATTTGAAATATTTTATAACTGCTGCAATATGTCCTGCATAAACAAAAACAGTGTGAGCATGTGTGTAACTGTAGCTATATCATGCATGTCTCTGTGCCCTCTACAAGTTCTAGAAGTGTGTTCATACATTGTTGCGCCTGTGGTATGTCTCCATGTGCGTACGTGTGTCCCTGTTTCTCTCTCAGAACCTGTGGAGAGGCTTCTCAGGTCTCTATATTTAGCCTATCCTGTGAAAGCCATCTGCCTTCCCTGTATCCCTGTCCTTTTGCCTCCCTCACAAAGGACCCATACATCTCAGACCTTCTAGGCAAATCACACACTAATAAGTGTCTTTAAGGCTCTTTGAATTTCTAATGAATAACACTGCAGGAAAATAAACACATTGCTATTGATCATGCCTCAAAGATTTAGACTAATTTAATAAGTGGACCAGAGCTTGGCTAGGGCTTTGGCTGGCCTGTTGTCTGGGCACCCTGTTCCTCGCTCCTCAGCCAAACCACGGGGTGCTGCTGTCTCTGATGTTAATGTACTCATCTGATCATCAGGCTAGATGGTTAGAGACCCCAAACCCCACTGTTCAGGAAGACTCTCTCTGTGGGAATTGTGATGTATAGCTACAGTATACTATAATGTAAACAAAATAAACCTGCAAGATTAAATGTTTTCTGTGGCATAATTTCTGCTCTGTATTATCATGGGGTAGCGAGGGGTTGGTGTCCCACCCTCTTGAACTGATCTAATACCGATATACAGTGGGGCAAAAAAGTATTTAGTCAGCCACCAATTGTGCAAGTTCTCCCACTTAAAAAGATGAGAGAGGCCTGTAATTTTCATCATAGCTACACTTCAACTATGACAGACAAAATGAGAAGAAAAAAATCCAGAAAATCACATTGTAGGATTCTTTATGAATTTATTTGCAAATTATGGTGGAAAATAAGTATTTGGTCACCTTCGGCACAAGCAAGATTTCTGGCTCTCAAAGGAGCCCAACCACCTTGTGGTCCCTATTAATTCTCTCCTAATATATTGAAATATTATGCAACATGTTTAAGTCATAGATGAGAAAGATCGAGGTGGAGGCAGGTGATTGATTATTTGATGACACTTGCTGGTAGTTTTTAACATCCTTTTAAGGCAGTGCTTCTGGGCCACTGGGGTATTGGACAGAGGACAGTGGTCATTCTGTAGGGCAAAGCCTGATGAATATTGAAAATGTATCTTACATGCAACTGTGCCAAGGGTGCTCATAGTAGACCCTGTAGTGGTGAATACTGGAGCTACCAGACATGTAGTTGTAAAGCTGTTTATATTGAAAAATTAAGTAGGCTAGATTTCCAATGGCAACAATCTATTGATAGCGATCGGTTATCAATATATATTTTTCTTGTTACTCCATAGTTACATTTAGACAATTGTATACCATCTCAATTGACTGATAAACATTCTGTATACCTCAGCATATTATCCACAGTCCATATGATGCAACACGTGAAGGAGTGGAATCACTTGTTCACTGAGGTGGTCATATAATTGAATGTCATCTAGTAAATGTGGACCGGCCCTTTGAGGTCCAGTGACTTTGTTGATGGGCTACAGTACATTACAGTATGTCTGATGAGGAGGCTAGTGATGAGTGGGTCTGCATCCTAAGCCCTCTTCCTGACCTACACCATTCCCAGAAAGAGGCCCTGTTCTCTGGCCAATATTAGACTAATCGCCCTTAAAAAGAGCATTAAGCAAAGAGCTAATGGAATTCAGGGTATAATAATATAGGGATATAGTGAGACAATTCTATTAACAAGATATAAATCATGTTGAGTGTGAGGTAAGTGTTTTTTAATTGATTGATGGAAACGAATATCCATAGGTTTTCTGAAGACTAACAGTCATTTACCGTAACCTGCACAGTAAACGAGGCAAAAGGGGAGCAATAAGGAAATTACAGTTGGCTGGGGATAAATTATTCAGAAAATATAATCATTTTGTGCTGACATTACTAATGTGAAGAAGCATTTCATCTCCCTCCTGTGGAATGGGATGGGGACCGAGGTGAAGGTTTTCAGAAAGATTAAAACTGCATCCTGAACACTGCTACATGATTATCCACAGAATTACAGAATTCTGCTGTAATCAACAGAGGTTGTAGGGATGGAGAAAAAGTGGATTCCACAAAACAAACACATACTGTAAGCCTACATACATGTCCCTTCCATGTTCAGATAAATTGTTTTAATTAGTATCATTAGTACAGGCGTTGAGAAGTGTACGTTTAGAGTTGACTGACAGAGAGACAAATGTTAAGGCAGCAATAATGATAACATGCAAGTCAACAGAAAGAACAGATCTGTCTGAACATCGACACCAGCCGTCTTGAATCTTGAATCAACAGATGTCCAATATATTCCATCACCGACACCTAGATACTTTCATTAGAATAACACGAGTCACATACAAACACAATTGTGAACACCAAAATACCTCATAAACCGATATGTGGTGTCAGCCCAGACCCGTTGTTTCAGAGATAATGCACATTATTTACAAGTCTTCATGTTCCCCTCCTCTCTCTCCCCATATATTTCACCATGCTCCTTTTCAGAGGGTGAATTAACAGAGGAAAAACACTGGTTGCTCAGAATGACAAGAGAAAGCAGCCCCCTGATAACCATCAAGTGGAACAAATTACAAGTGTTACAAAATAAGATGACAAAGGGGGGTGGGGGGGAGTTGTAGTGTAAGTTAACAAGGTTGTGATCAATAGCAGACAGCAGGACCCTGTCTCTCTGTGCCTGCCTGCCTAGTGTTATCTCCCCTTCATGTTCATTACAGTCAGCCTCTTGTTCCCTCAGCCCAGGCGCTGACATTGATTGACAGCTCCTATTAAGAGCTTTTCCCTTGCAGCTGGCAAGAGCAGATACATGAAGTAAAACAGTTATTGCTTGTCATTGGTCTGGCAAGTAAAATATGGCCACTAAATAGTTGTTGCCATCAGATGCGGTTTGATACAAGGTTTTAATTTGGGAGACTGCTCCATTACACTGATGCAATTGACACCAGCCTTTTGTTTGGGGGCGATATGATTGTGTACATGATCCCTGGGTTTTGATAGGCTGTTTCCTCAGGGGCTTTGTTTTGCTTTTTATATGTTTTTCTGCTTGTCAGAATACGCTCCCTGTCTGAACAGGGGATGTTATCACCCTCCTTCTCCTCCTCTTTTCTTCTCCTCCTCCTCCCCTCCTCTTTCAGCCCTCTGTCCTTGTCCCCTTATCAGGAGGTGTCTCGGTGTAGCAGCCCTAAGCTCTCGCCTGGCTACAAGATAAGACATTCCTTATGAACAGTAGGTATGGTGACACAACAATAGCCGAGGTTGTCAGGCTCAAATTACAGCTCTCGTCTCTTCCTGTGCCATGACGATATCTAACCTCCCCTTCTTTGAATTACAGCCGTGAAATGGGCCCTAAACGCTCATCTAATAAGGATGTATTAGTAACACCCCCCTGCTGTCACACAGACACACACTCCCCCCTAAAACTCTATGCTGAACACGATCACCGTGGCGACGTCAGGCCAGGAACAGGACAGCTGTGAGATGACGGACAGCGGGTGGTGTGGGTGGTGTCCTGTTCCCTGCTTTGTGTGCTGCATATTAAAAGTTTTATGGAGGCAATTAAATGTGTGCTTACTGGCGAGGAGTTGGCAGAATGGATGTACAATTGAATTAGTAGTTATGATGGGCCACATTTCAAGATTAAGTAAATGCAATTACCTCTGACGTTGTCTCCCTCCTCCCAAAAGGTTAGGCTGCACCATGTGACTTAATTACCCTCGTCACATACACTTTTCCACTGATGTCATTTCACAGCAGCTGGAAGGAAGTGAGAGGCTGGGCAGTCTCCTCGGTTCTGTGTGGAGAGTGAAGAGAGCCATTGATATTCTTCTCTGGGCCTGTTTTACAGCGTGAAGCATTGAAGCTGACTCATCCCAATAATAAGAGCTTTGCAAATACACCTCGGCAGAGAGATTCCTGGGCTTGTCTCTGGCTTTTGCAGGTGAACTAAATTGCATTATGGGGATAATGCTAAGTTATAGTATTGGATGTAAACTGGGACTGGACAGGGCAACATGACAGCTGGATGATCTACACAGAGTCAGACTTCAAATCAATTCAAATGTTATTGGTCACATACACATGGTTAGCAGATGTTAATGTGATTGTAGCGAAATGTTTCTGCTTCTAGTCCAACAGTGCAGTAACATCTAAAAAGTAATCTAACAAATTCACAACGACTACCTTATACACACAAATGTAAGGGGATGGAATAATATGTACATTTAAATATATGGATGCACGATGGCCGTGCGGCATTGGCAAGATGCAAAAGATTGTAAAAAATACAGTACATACAGTTGAAGTCAGGAAGTTTACATACACTTAGGTTGGACTCATTAAAACACGTGTTTCAACCACTCCACAAATTTCTTGCCAACAAACTATAGTTTTGGCAAGTCGGTTAGGACATCTACTTTGTGCATGACACAAGTAATTTTTCCAACAATTGTTTACATACAGATTATTTCACTTATAATTCACTGTATCACAATTCCAGTGGGTCAGAAGTTTACATACACTAAGTTGACTGTGCCTTCAAACAGCTTGGAAAATACCAGCAAATGATGTCATGGCTTTGGAAGCCTCTGATAGGCTAATTGACATCATTTGAGTCAATTGGAGGTGTAACTGTGGATGTAGTTCAAGGCCTACCTTCAAACTCAGTGCCTCTGCTTGACATCATGGGAAAATCAAAAGATATCAGCCAAGACCTCAGAAAAAAATGTAGACCTCCACAAGTCTGGTTCATCCTTGGGAGCAATTTCCAAATGCCTGTAGGTACCACGTTCACCTGTACAAACAATAGTATGCAAGTATAAACACCATGGGACCACCCAGCCGTCATACCACTCAGGAAGGAGACGTGTTCTGTCTCCTAGAGATGAACGTACTTTGGTACGAAAAGTGCAAATCAATCCCAGCAAAGAACCTTGTGAAGATGCTGGAGTAAACAGGTACAAAAGTATCTACATCCACAGTAAAACGAGTTCTATATCGACATAACCTGAAAGGCCACTCAGCAAGGAAGAAGTCACTGCTCCAAAACCGTCATAAAAAAGCCAGACTACGGTTTGCAACTGCACATGGGAACAAAGATTGTACTTTTTGGAGAAATGTCCTCTGGTCTGATGAAACAAAAATAGAAGTGTTTGGCCATAATGACTATCATTATGTTTGGAGGGAAAAGGGGGAGGCTTGCAAGCCGAACAACCGTGAAGCACGGGGGTGGCAGCATCATGTTGTGGGGGTGCTTTTCTGCAGGAGGGACTGGTGCCCTTCACAAAATAGTTGGCATCATAAGGGATGAAAATTATGTAGATATATTGAAGCAACATCTCAAGACATCAGTCAGGAAGTTAAAGCTTGGTTGCAAATGGGTCTTCCAAATGGACAATGACCCCAAGCATACTTCCAAAGTTGTGGCAAAATGGCTTAAGGACAACAAAGTCAAGCTATTGGATTGGCCATCACAAAGCCCTGACCTCAATCCCATAGAAAATTTGTGGGCAGAACTGAAAAAGCGTGTGCGAGCAAGGAGGCCTACAAACCTGACTCAGTTACACCAGCTCTGTCAGGAGGAATGGGCCAACATTCACCCAACTTATTGTGGGAAGCTTGTGGAAGGCTACCTGAAATGTTTGACCCAAGTTAAACAATTTAAAGGCAATGCTACCAAGTACTGATTGAGTGTATGTAAACTTCTGACCCACTGGGAATGTGATGAAAGAAATCAAATCTGAAATAAATCATTCTCTCTACTATTATTCTGACATTTCACATTCTTAAAATAAAGTGGTGATCCTAACTGACCTAAGACAAGGAATTTTTACTCGGATTAAATGTCAGGAATTGTGAAAAACTGAGTTTAAATGTATTTGGCTAAGGTGTATGTAAACTTCCGACTTCAACTGTACATATGAGATGAGTAATGCAGGATATGTAAACATTATTAAAGTGGCATTATTTAAAGTGACTAGTGATACCATTATTAAATCCATTTATTAAAGTGGCCAGTGAGTTGAGTCTGTATGTTGGCAGCAGCCTCTCTATGTTAGTGATGGCTGTTTAACAGTCTGATGGCCTTGAGATAGAAGCTGTTTTTCAGTCTCTCGGCCCCAGCTTTGATGCACCTGTACTGACCTCACCTTCTGGATGATAACGGGGTGAACAGGCAGTGGCTTGGTAGGTTGTTGTCCTTGATGATATTTTTGGCCTTCCTGTGACATCGGGTGCTGTAGATGTCCTGTAGGGCAGGTAGTTTGCCCCCGGTGATGCGTTGTGCCGACCACACTACCCTCTGGAGAGCTTTGCGATTGAGGGTGGTGCAGTTACTGTGCCAGGCGGTAGTACAGCCTGACAGGATGCTCTCGATTGTGCATCTGTAGAAGTTTGTGAGGGTTTTCGGTTACAAGCCAAATTTCTTCAGCCTCCTGAGGTTTAAGAGGCTCTGTTGCGCCTTTTTCACCACGCTGTCTTTGTGGGTGGACCATTTCAGTTTGTTCGTGATGTGTACACCGAGTAACTTAAAACTTTCTACCTTCTCCACTACTGTCCTGTCGATGTGGATAGGGGGGTGCTCCCTCTGCTGTCCACGATCATCTCCTGTGTTTTGGTGACGTTGAGCGAGAGGTTATTTTCCTTACACCGCACTCCGAGGGCCCTCACCTCCTCCCTGTATGCTGTTTCGTCTTTGTTGGTAATCAAGCCTACCACTGTAGAGTCGTCTGCAAACTTGATGATTGAGTTGGAGGCGTGCATGGCCATGCAGTCATGGGTGAACAGGAAGTACAGGAGAGGGCTAAGAACGCACCCTTGTGGGGCAACACTGTTGAGGATCAGCGGGATGGAGATGTTGTTTCCTACCTTCACTACCTGGGGGTGGCCTGTCAGGAAGTCCAGGACCAAGTTGCTTAGGGCAGGGTCGAGACCCAGGGTCCCAAGCTTAATGATAAGTTTGGAGGGTACTATGGTGTTGAATGCTGAGCTGTAGTCAATGAACAGCATTCTTACATATATTACAAGAGGTATTCCTCTTGTCCAGATGGGATAGGGCAGTGTTCAGTGTGATGGCGATTGCATCGTCTGTGGACCTATTGGGGTGGTAAGCATATTGGAGTGGGTCTAGGCTATCAGGTAGGGTGGAGGTGAAATGATCCTTGACTAGTCTCTCAAAGCTCTTCATGATAACAGAAGTGAGTGTGACGGGGCGATAGTCATTTTGTTCAGTTACCTTAGCTTTCTTGGGAACAGGAAAAGTGGTGGCCATCTTGAAGCATGTGGGGACAGCAGACTGGGATAGGGATTGATTGAATATGTCCGTAAACACACCAGCCAACTGGTCTGCGCATGCCCCGAGGACGCGGCTAGGGATGCCGTCTGGGCAGGCAGCCTTGCGAGGGTTAACACGTTTAAATGTTTAACTCATGTTGGCCATGTTGAAGGAGAGCCCACAGTCTTTGGTAGCGCGCTATGTCGTTGGAACTGTATTGTCCTCAAAGCGCACAAAGAAGTTGTTTAATTTGTCTGGGAGCGAGACATCGATGTCCGCGACGGGGCTGGTTTTCTTCTTGTAATCCATGATTGTCTGTAGATCCTGCCACATACGTCTCGTGTTTGAGCCGTTGAATTGCGACTCTACTTTGTCTCTATACTGACGCTTTGCTTGTTTGATTGCCTTGCGGAGGGAATAGCTAATAGCTGTTTGTATTTGGTCATGTTTCCAGTCACCTTGCCATGATTAAATGGAGTGGTTCACGCTTTCAGTTTTGCGTGAATGCTGCCCTCAATCCACGGTTTCTGGTTAGGGAAGGTTTTAATAGTCACAATGGGTACAACATCTCCAATGTACTTCCTAATCAACTCACTCACCGTGTCAACGTATACGTCAATGTTATTGTCTGAGGCTATCCGGAACATATCCCAGTCCACGTGATTGAAGCAATCTTGAAGTGTGGAATCCAATTGGTCAGACTATTGTTGGATAGACCTAAGCACGTGTATTATCGGAAGTGGTAGATGGTGTGCTCGCCTTCTATGTCTGACCAGGAGGCCGCTCCGTTTGCCTCTCCTGTGGTGACGACGTTGTTTTGGGTCGGCCTCTGGGATTAGAACCAATGTCCAGGGTGGAGATCCGAACAAATGATCCGCTTCGGGAAAGTCGTATTCCTGGTCGTAATGTTGGTAAGTTGACGTCGCTCTTATATCCAGTAGTTCTTCCCGGCTGTATGTAATAACACTTAAGATTTTCTGGGCTAACAAAGTAAGAAATAATACATAAAAATAAAAATAAATACTACATAGCTTCCTAAGGACGTGAAGCGACGCGACCATCTCTGTGGGCGCCATCTTGCAAGGAAACACCAAGGAAACTGGCCCGGATAAAATGTATATGGAACTTTTCACGGCTTACTTTGGCCTTGGTTATGGAGGGTAAATATTATTCCAGATTGCATCTCTTTCCACAGAAGCCCACTGATAACTAGATCTATATGACTGTTTGACAGAGTGGGAAATATATAAGATGATGAACTTCGTGAATTACAGTTTGTAATTTTCTCTCTGAGAGGTCTGAGGTCACTCTCCAGAGTACTGATGAACTTTGATAAGTACATTTTGTGAGTAACAGTTTGTAAGTTTCTCTCTGAGAGGTCTACGGTCATTCTCCAGAGTACTGAAGCAATACATCAAAGCAATTCTCTAACTGCCAGGCCGTTGACAGCGATAAGTGACCCTTGTATCAAGGGTCTGCCTCATATGATCTCTCTCTCAAAAGTTTTTTTTTCTCCCTCACAGAGCAGTTTACATGGCCTCCCTCCCTCTCCCTTTCCCTCATCTCCACTCCCTCAGAAACAGTTGATTAGTACTGAGCTCTTAGGCATCGTCATTTGCCAGTGATAGAAGCTCAGCAGCCAGTGTGAATCTGGTGTCCTTGCAGATTTAGTGGTCACTTCCCTCAACTTTGGCCATTAACCTGAGTACAGCAGGCAGTTGGCCCCCCTCTGAGCACCATGGGTACATTTATTACCCAGGGACACTCTAATGGATCCCAGTTAAGGTGTGTTAACAATTTTTCTATTGATTAATAGGAGGAGAATGATAGCCAGACTAACATAGCCCAGACGATTTAGTGGCTTTTAAGGTAGTAGCGATGAATATAATGCTTTCGAAAGAGCTTCTGGACATTATATATATGACACCTGCTACATTAAGCTACATTAACGTTTAATACATCTTCATTACTGGCACTTTGCCCAACCCCTTCAAGGTTGAAATAGAGATCCACCTTTCATTAGACTACCCATCATCGCTCTATGGAGAGATATTAAATAATAATGTAATTGTTGAAACAGTTCTGCCTTAGTTTTTAATGTTAATCGATGTGTTAAATATTAAACAATTCCATAACAGGAGTTTGAGCCGCTCCCACCAGGACGATGCAGGAAAATGCTGCAGCAGCATCAGGCTAATCTACGCTCTCTCTCTCTTCCTGTAATTAGGCAAAGTAGAGGATGATGACAAACCCTGAACCCTGACCCCTGGCCTGCTACTTCTGGCTGCTGCTGCCTGGGAGAACCAGAGAGGAAAGAGCTGTAAAGTAGCTGTTGAATCAGAGGTACTGGAACTCATGTAGAAGCACATTTCAATAGGTCATTTTAGACTTTCCTTATAAGACTTATTTTGAATGGTCACTGTGTTAGCCTCAGTTTGGAGTGCCTGAAAATGTACAGTGACTACAATTTATGGAATGGCTAATAAATTAATCCAGTCTACCTTTTGATAATGTGTTGAAGAGGCAATGAAAATCATGTAACATTTGTATCATGTCATCCCTAAAGCATGCAAGCATCATTATTTTACTCTGTGTTGACATTTGTACTCGTATTTCATATGAATTATAGATTTGCAAATATGTGTTCAACCTCAAACAAACACTCAATTCTATATGGACAGAGGGCAAGAAACTCTCGAAGGGAATAGCTAAAGAGAAAATCCATCCCCAGAACATTAAAAGTAGAAGACCAAACCATCATGGATGAGAGAGTAGTTTTGGCTGCCGCACACAACGCAGCAAAAATAAACGACACAGTGAGCTTACGTCAGACTGGCTAGTGCGGGGAGCGTTCAGCGGTGCTCTGTGTGTAGAAAGAAAACAGCCTGACCTACAGGAGGCCCGGGACCGGCCCAGCCGCCCAGATATTCAACCCCAGAGCACTATTGCTTTTCCCTTCAAAGCACCAAAAAGTTTCATGTTTGGTTTGCAAATCTTTTGATGAGTGTCTCCTTCAATTATTTTTTTGGCTCACCACGTCAGACCAATGAGGATTATTATGTGGTGGAAGATGTTTGATAACTCACCTGTCTATTATTGGCCAGTTTATTTGGCTTTGGAGTTTTTTGTTGCGGTGAGGGGATGGGGGGAGAAAAGTAACAAACATGGCAAAAATGTGAAGAGAAAGTTTAAAAATGCCACTACTGACTATAATGGGTTGGAGCAATTATAGAAGGAATAGCATTTAATTCATTTATTGTTCAATGCCACATTAGCAATCTGCAACGTTTGGGAATTGCTGCCAATAGAGGCTGCTCTGGGCAGATGGGCAGGCCCGTAAGAAGGATCCATTGCCACATAAATTCCCTGTTGCCACCAAAAGAGAAAGGAGAAACAACACTAACGGTGGTTTATGGCTGGGCTAGGATGATGCCAAAAGCAACAGTTCATACTTTTTTCCCCCAATCAGATGTTCTCTCTTTCCCATTATTAAACAGAGGAAATAGATGGTAAGTGGTATGCATGACCATGATACAAAAAACACTGGTCAAAGGTATCTCTTAACAATTCAGATGATTACATTACTGAGGAACTAGGTGGGTAGGTATGTTGGATTGTCAATTTTGCTGTTGTATTGCTGTTGTCTCTCAAAACCATGAGCATCCAAATTATAATGTTCAATGCTTGACTAGATTAAAAAGCCAACATTTTTTGTAAAGCTTTTTACTGACCCCCATTCTTAACCCTCACCTGTCGGAATAATAGATTGCATTTTAATATCCAAAATAGCCTTCGTTTGAGTTTAAATGTGAATGTTTGTATTTCCACATAATTTGTGTATGTAAATGGTTGCTGGAGTCCTGGCAAACAGATGTTGAGGAGGCCACATTCAGATCTGCAGCACCTGCTTATTTAAACAGAGGCCTGTTGATGCCTGGGTCTCGCCTGTTTTCTTTCCAGAGGCACCTTGCTGCATCGCAGAAGTTGTGGTCCTGTGTGTGGTAGGTCCAGCATGTCCCATTATCTATAGACCCCTGAGGACACTTTGAAGGTATGGCCAAGTTAGCGTTTGTTTTTGGGCGAGAAGTCCAGCTATGAGAACCCTGTGATAGAGATGCAATGAGAAAAAAAAGAGAAAGAGGATTTACTTTTATGGTGGTATGGTATGCTTTCTTAAATCTCATAGCTTAGCTTAAACTACACTTGAATCATTTTGTTATTTTACAACTAGAAACTCATAATTCATACCTGTTTAAATTGAAGTATAATGTTTTGGGGGAAAAGATACTCATTAGCCACATAAACAAATGTACATTGATGTAATAATAATGTCACAGTGAATAGCTGACATGCACCACCTTAAAAAACAAACCATTTAAATAGTTTTGTTCCAAAACGCTATATATCCATTTTCATAAATATTGGTTAATTGACTTTATTGTTTAAAGAAATTATGAAAGAGATTGGTGTGTTTCTTCAGTATCTAATTATGGCATGGGGTTGTTCAATGAGAGTATTTGTTTAAAATCAGAGAGACAGATAATCATGATTTTTTTTGCTAAATGTGGTATATATCCTCAGAGAAATGCATATCACAGACAAATATACAGGATTCGATCATTCCATTACAGCCAAAACATTTATATACAGTGTTTTGTAAAAAATAAAAATAAATATTTTCATGCATATCTAAAATCTGTGAAAAAAACATCTGAGAACAGTAATATTTTACACACACATGAAGGTGCCCATAAGCAATCATTTCTGATGAAAAAACACAGATGTACATTTTTTGTGTGGATATTGCGTTTTGGAAATAAACTCTTCAATTATAGGTTATCCTGATCCCTTTGTTTTCAACAGTGAGATGCTGTGAAAAGCAATCGTTCAACCACAAGTAGCATAATATTATCCAGACCGTTGTCAGACCCCAGCCCAGCAGCATAGCGGCAGTAGCCAGGCACCATAACAAGTGTATCTATTGCAAGCAGACATTTACAGAGACTGCGCTTCATTCTCTGTCCTCAATCTTCACAATTGACTTGTCATGTATTTTCCAGCTAATTAGGTCTTTTAAAATGGGGGCTATGTAAAGCCTGCATTGATCAGAGCATGCTGCTAAATTGACCGTAAATGCTGCCATTCAATCTGGGACAATTACCTCCCTATAGCAAGAATTAGGATTCATTAATGATACTTATTGTAAACAGGAGAGTGACGGAAGGGTGACATGTATGTATTCATGTGAGATATCAGCAACCTGTTTCACAGTGGTAAGGTTGACCTTTTCTTCAGGCTCACAGGCTGAGTTAAATAGAGAGAGGTCAAGGGTGAGAGTGCAATGAGAGGGTGTGGGTGGGACAAAGGCTGCCATACATTTGTTTTTCTTTCTCTGCGTTTTCCCCTATACTAGACACATCTGGTATTTAGAACATCCTCCACATTATTTAAGCAATCAGGCTCGTGGATTATCGTAAATAACACTTGCTTAAGTTCTTAGGCATGACTCCAAGCCTAAGAATATCCTTCCAGCCTTAATTTGGAACCCTAGAACACTGGCTTACCCTTTGACTTTTGACTACCTCAGCTCTCCCATGTCTACCTCAGCTCTCCTCCGTCCTACCTCTCCTCTGTCCTACCTCAGCTCTTCTCTGTCCTACCCCTCCCCTGTCTAGCTCAGCTCTCCCTGTCCTACCTCAGCTCTCCGTCCTACCTCAGATCTCCTCCATCCTACCGCAGCTCTCCTCCGTCCTACCTCAGCCCTCCTCTGTCCTACCTCAGCCCTCCTCTGTCCTACCTCAGCCCTCCTCTGACGTACCTCAGCTCTCCTCTGACGAACCTCAGCTTTTATGGTTTTGATTGAAGTAATTTGATGAGGAGGTAGTGGTACCTTGTCTACATGGTGCAACTAATTTGCTAATTGAAAAATCAGGTCTCATGACTGGGAATCCCCATTGCCAATTCACAGTCCTATGTCTACGGAGAGATGTATTCTATCACACTGCCTCTCTATCTTACATCAGATATTTATAGACTTCAGTCACACATCGACTGAGAACAGAACTGAGCTCCTCAGAAGGAACCAAATCCTTCATCGTAATTCCCTCTGGGAGTTCCATCCTGTTGCTGAAATGTCTTCTGTCAGAGCCTCTAAAGGTGAGCAATAACAAATCTCCAGCCTAATGGCCAGTGAATTAAGCCTTCAGGCAGTATAGACAGCCAGGGGGAGAATGGAGGAGAATGTAGGCTCTAGCTGAACAGGTAACTCAGGGTAGTCCCAATCCCCCATTCTCTGTTCTCTGTCTCTCTCTCCATCACCAGACAGACCAATCCCCAATCAACAGAGACAAACCCTGTGACAGCAGCAGGAGGAGGAGAAGGGTGCAGCAGCAAAGCCCCACGCTCTCCTGTGGGACTCCTCTGGAGCCTGTCTGATAGTTGTCACTAGTTACATAAGGGGGCTCTACTTGATTAGGGAGAGTGGATCTTAATTGCAAAAAAAACTAGAGAAGCCACAAGTAATCAGGGACCCTATGCACAGAGGACAGAGGAGATCTAAGGTAGAACAGAGCAGATCTGAGGTAGGACTGGGGAGAGCTGAAGTAGGACAGGGGTGAGCTGAGGTAGGACAGAGGAGAGCTAAGGTAGGATGGGGGAGAGCTAAGGTAGGACGGGGAGAGCTAAGGTTGGATGGAGGAGAGCTAAGGTAGGACAGAGGAGAGCTAAGGTAGACGGGAGAGCTGAGGTAGGTCAGGTGAAAGCTGTGGTAGGACAGGGGAGAGGTAGGACAGAGGAGAGCTGAGGTAGACAGGTTAGAGGTAGGGCAGAGGAGAGCTGAGGTAGACAGGTTAGAGGTAGGGCAGAGGAGAGCTGAGGTAGACAGGTTAGAGGTAGGGCAGCGGAGAGCTGAGGTAGACAGGTTAGAGGCAGAGAGGAATGGATACCATACATTGATACTCATTCCTGCAGCCTCAGAGGTACATTAAGACAACTAATTGCCTACCCTTGTCTACCTCAGCCTATATGGGTCATTCTACAGAAGCGGGACAGATTGGGCGTTGGAAAAAATGGAAATGTAATCCTATTTTTCCCAAACTTTCAGTGCACGTCTTCCAACAATGTCAGGTAGAGATACAGTTGAAGTCGGAAGTTTACATACACTCAGGTTGGAGTCACTAAAACTTGTTTTTCAACCACTCCACAAATTCCTTGCTAACAAACTATAGTTTTGCCAAGTCGGTTAAGACATCTACTTTGTGCATGACACAAGTCATTTTTCCAACAATTGTTTACAGACAAATTATTTCACTTATAATTCACTGTATCACAATTCCAGTGGGTCAGAAGTTTACATACACTAAGTTGACTGTGCCTTCAAACAGCTTGGAAAATACCAGCAAATGATGTCATGGCTTTAGAAGCTTCTGGTAGGCTAATTGACATCGTTTGAGACAATTGGAGATGTACCTGTGGATGTAGTTCAAGGCCTACCTTCAAACTCAGTGCCTCTTTGCTTGGCAACATGGGAAAATCAAAAGAAATCAGCCAAGACCTCAGAATTAAAAATTGTAGACCTCCACAAGTCTGGTTCATCCTTGGGAGCAATTTCCAAACGCCTGTAGGTACCACGTTCATCTGTACGAGCAATAGTACGCAAGTACAAACACCATGGGACCACACAGCCGTCATACCACTCAGGAAGGAGAGATGTTCTGTCTCCTAGAGATGAACGTACTTTGGTGCGAAAAGTGCAAATCAATCCCAGAACAACAGCAAAGGACCTTGTGAAGATGCTGGAGGAAACAGGTACAAAAGTATCCACAGTAAAACGATTCCTATACGGACATAACCTGAAAGGCCTCTCAGCAAGGAATCAAATCAAATCAAATCAAATGTATTTATATAGCCCTTCGTACATCAGCTGATATCTCAAAGTGCTGTACAGAAACCCAGCCTAAAACCCCAAACAGCAAGCAATGCAGGTGTAGAAGCACGGTGGCTAGGAAAAACTCCCTAGAAAGGCCAATACCTAGGAAGAAACCTAGAGAGGAACCAGGCTATGTGGGGTGGCCATTCCTCTTCTGGCTGTGCCGGGTGGAGATTATAACAGAACATGGCCAAGATGTTCAAATGTTCATAAATGACCAGCATGGTTGAATAATAATAAGGCAGAACAGTTGAAACTGGAGCAGCAGCACAGTCAGGTGGAAGTTGAAACTGGAGCAGCAGCATGGCCAGGTGGACTGGGGACAGCAAGGAGTCATCATGTCAGGTAGTCCTGGGGCATGGTCCTAGGGCTCAGGTCAGTTGAAACTGGAACAGCAGCATGGCCAGGTGGACTGGGGACAGCAAGGAGTCATCATGTCAGGTAGTCCTGGGGCATGGTCCTCCGAGAGAGAGAAAGAAAGAGAGAAGGAGCGAATTAGAGAACGCACACTTAGATTCACACAGGACACCGAATAGGACAGGAGAAGTACTCCAGATATAACAAACTGACCCCAGCCCCCTGACACATAAACTACTGCAGCATAAATACTGGAGGCTGAGACAGGAGGGGTCAGGAGACACTGTGGCCCCATCCGAGGACACCCCCGGACAGGGCCAAACAGGAAGGATATAACCCCACCCACTTTGCCAAAGCACAGCCCCCACACCACTAGAGGGATATCTTCAACCACCAACTTACCATCCTGAGACAAGGCTGAGTATAGCCCACAAAGATCTCCGCCACGGCACAACCCAAGGGGGGGGGGGGCGCCAACCCAGACAGGATGACCACAACAGTGAATCAACCCACTCAGGTGACGCACCCCCTCCAGGGACGGCATGAGAGAGCCCCAGCAAGCCAGTGACTCAGCCCCTGTAATAGGGTTAGAGGCAGAGAATCCCAGTGGAAAGAGGGGAACCGGCCAGGCAGAGACAGCAAGGGCGGTTCGTTGCTCCAGAGCCTTTCCGTTCACCTTCCCACTCCTGGGCCAGACTACACTCAATCATATGACCCACTGAAGAGATGAGTCTTCAGTAAAGACTTAAAGGTTGAGACCGAGTTTGCGTCTCTGACATGGGTAGGCAGACCGTTCCATAAAAATGGAGCTCTATAGGAGAAAGCCCTGCCTCCAGCTGTTTGCTTAGAAATTCTAGGGACAATTAGGAGGCCTGCGTCTTGTGACCGTAGCGTACGTGTAGGTATGTACGGCAGGACCAAATCAGAGAGATAGGTAGGAGCAAGCCCATGTAATGCTTTGTAGGTTAGCAGTAAAACCTTGAAATCAGCCCTTGCTTTGACAGGAAGCCAGTGTAGAGAGGCTAGCACTGGAGTAATATGATCGAATTTTTTGGTTCTAGTCAGGATTCTAGCAGCCGTATTTAGCACTAACTGAAGTTTATTTAGTGCTTTATCCGGGTAGCCGGAAAATAGAGCATTGCAGTAGTCTAACCTAGAAGTGACAAAAGCATGGATTAATTTTTCTGCATCATTTTTGGACAGAAAGTTTCTGATTTTTGCAATGTTACGTAGAAGGAAAAAAGCTGTCCTCGAAATGGTCTTGATATGTTCTTCAAAAGAGAGATCAGGGTCCAGAGTAACGCCGAGGTCCTTCACAGTTTTATTTGAGACGACTGTACAACCATTAAGATTAATTGTCAGATTCAACAGAAGATCTCTTTGTTTCTTGGGACCTAGAACAAGCATCTCTGTTTTGTCCGAGTTTAATAGTAGAAAGTTTGCAGCCATCCACTTCCTTATGTCTGAAACACATGCTTCTAGCGAGGGCAATTTTGGGGCTTCACCATGTTTCATTGAAATGTACAGCTGTGTGTCATCCGCATAGCAGTGAAAGTTTACATTATGTTTTCGAATAACATCCCCAAGAGGTAAAATATATAGTGAAAACAATAGTGGTCCTAAAACGGAACCTTGAGGAACACCGAAATTTACAGTTGATTTGTCAGAGGACAAACCATTCACAGAGACAAACTGATATCTTTCCGGAAGAAGGAAGAAGCCAATGCTCCAAAACTGCCATAAAAAAGCCAGACTACGGTTTGCAACTGCACAGGAGGACAAAGATCATACTTTTTGGAGAAATGTCCTATGGTCTGATGAAACAAAAATAGAACTGTTTGGCCATAATGACCATTGTTGTGTTTGGAGGAAAAAGGGGGAGGCTTGCAAACCAAAGAACACCATCCCAACCATGAAGCACGGGGGTGGCAGCATCATGTTGTGGGGGTGCTTTGCTGCAGGAGGGCCTGGTGCCCTTCACAAAATAGATGGCATTATGATAGATTAAAATTATGTGGATATATTGAAGCAACATCTCAGACATCAGTCAGGAAGTTAAAGTTTGGTCGCAAATGGGTCTTCCAAATGGACAATGACTAAAGCATACTTCCAAAGTTGTGGCAAAATGGCTTAAGGACAACAAAGTCAAGCTATTGGAGTGGCCATCACAAAGCCCTGACCTCAATCCTATAGAAAATTTGTGGGCAGAACTGAAAAAGCTTGTGAGATTAAGGAGCCCTAGAGACCTGACTCAGTTACACCAGCTCTGTCAGGAGGAATGGGCCAACATTCACCCAACTTATTGTGGCAAGCTTGTGGAAGGCTACCTGAAATGTTTGACCCAAGTTTAAACAATTTAAAGGCAATGTTACCAAATACTCATTGAGTGTATGTAAAATTCTGACCCACTAGGAATGTGATGAAATAAATAAAAGCTGAAATAAATCATTCTCTCTACTATTATGGTGTAGCATGATTATCGGCAGGGTAGCCTAGTGGTTAGAGTGTTGGACTAGTAACAACCGGAATGTTGCAAGTTCAAATCCCCGAGCTGACAAGGTACAAATCTGTCGTTCTGCCCCTGAACAGGCAGTTAACCCACTGTTCCTAGGCCGTCATTGAAAATTAGAATTTGTTCTTAACTGACTTGCCTAGTTAAATAAAGGTAAAATATATATATATATATATTCTGACATTTCATATTCTTAAAATGAAAGTGGTGATCCTAACTGACCTAGACAGGGAATTTTTACGAGGATTAAATATCAGGAATTGGGAAAAAACTGACTTTAAATGTATTTGGCTAAGGTGTTTGTAAATTTCCAACTTCAACTGTATATAAACCACTCACACACTTTATTTGTATTGCATATTTGAAATATTTAAACGTTTGTAGTCATACGCACATCCTTAAAAACATAGGTACTGGACTAATAAAGAATACTAGTATAGAACACGAAGGCCCACACACTGTTAAAGCTCCCAAATCACAGCTTTATTGACAACGTTTCGATTCGAAACGGATCTTCGTCAGGTCTGAAATATTTACCTGAATTCCTTACCACTCCACTAAATGTCACTTCATAAACAGTGAAACAGTTGAATGGTTCTCCCTTTATTGCACAGCAGGGATCATTTTGATTAACGTATTTCAGATTAATTGTACAAATGTTATTTGCATACCAAATTAACAAAATAGTAAAAACATGATTTTTAACCTGATTTTCAAATCTTTTAAATGTAATTTAGAGAAATATAATTTCTATTGTTCTCTGTAAAATTTGCAATGTTGATTGTATGAATCTGAAACTTGTTGATTGATTGAATTACTTAGAACAACATAATTAATTATATGCATATGTTTAAATGATCACTTTACTTATGTTTATTTTGGCAAAATAACAGGCGTTTCAATGTCATGTGTTAATCATAGAGACAAATGGAGGACTTTCGATGGATATACCTCGTTTTAATGTTGACATTGCTATTGATGGCTTCAACCATTTCAACTGGGTAGGGATTCCTATTGTTTGGGAGTGATCAGCCAAGGATCAGAGAGCATTGTCTTCTTCAAATTGGGGTGCCTATGGTTTGTAAACCAAAGACTATAAAGACCAAGATTTATACCAGTCCAAAGATCCAGACCCAGACCAAGTGAGTTGAGACCATAACAAGTTAAAGACCGAATTTATGTGGTCTTGATCAAGAGTCCTGGGGTGTCATTTCAGCTAAACCTAGGGTATTGCTGTAGCTTCATTCACCTCAGTCTTTAGGGCACTTCTACAAACACATGTCATACAAGAACTAGCTGCTATGCATGAGCTCCATCGGAACTAAAACTCTAGTTTAGTTTCATGTCATGTCAAACAGCAGTTAACTAGCCAAAGCCATCTACTACAGCCATCTTTAAATCAACGAGGGGGCTACATTTTGGGGGTTCTTGCATTGGAACTATATTGAATTCTGCTTATATAATCACGCTATACCACAATAAATATAAAGTTCAAATGCTGAGACTCAAAGATCATTGAGTGCATTTGAAATCTGTAGCTGCTCTGTATCAGCACAATAGACAGTGCCCCATTTTGGTTATGAATATACGCTACAAGATAGTTATGGCAATTCACCTATTATAAACAGCTGTTTTACTAAAATAATGTAAACTAAATGCCGAAAGTAGAAGCCTAGTTATTCAAGCATGCAAAGAAAAATACTGAATAACAGTTTGACTTAGAATACCGACACAAATGCCTAGTAAAGAAGTAGACCTAGTAAACAAAATATCAGATCAATAAAGGCATGACACACTCTATATTTAGGCTAGTTACAGTGGCTTGCGAAAGTATACACCCCCCTTGGCATTTTTCCTATTTTGTTGTTTTGTTGCCTTACAACCTGGAATTAAAATGGATTTGGGGGGGGGGGGGTTGTATCATTTGATTTACGCAACATGCCTACCACTTTGAAGATGCAATTTTTTTTTATTGTGAAACAAAAAAGAAATAAGACAAAAACCAGAAAACTCTAGCCTGCATAACTATTCACCCCCCCATCCCAAAGTCAATACTTTGTAGGGCCACCTTTTGCAGCAATTACAGCTACAAGTCTCTTGGGGTATGTCTCTATAAGCTTGGCACATCTAGCCACTGGGATTTTTACCCATTCTTCAAAACAAAACTGCCCCAGCTCCTTCAAGTTGGATGGGTTCCGCTTGTGTACAGCAAATGTTTTAGATTTTTTTTATTTTCCTAGGCAAGTCAGTTAAGAACAAATTCTTATTTTCAATGACGGCTTAGGGACAGTGGGTTAACTGCCTTGTTCAGGGGCAGAATGACAGATTTTTACATAGTCCAGAGCTGGAAGACTGAAACAGGTTTCCCTGAAGAATTCCTCTGTATTTAGCGCCATCCATCATTCCTTCAATTCTGACCAGTTTCCCAATCCATGCCGATGAAAACATCCCCACAGCATGAGGGGATGGGGGATGGGGATTATTGGGGTGATGAGAGGTGTTGGGACTGAGGGGAACCTCGGGACTGAGGGGTAGCTCGGGACTGAGGGGAAGCCCAGTACTGAGAGGAAGCCCAGTACTGAGAGGAAGCTCAGGCAGGTAGTTGGCTCTGGCAGATCCTGAATAGCTGGTGGTTCTGGCAGATCCTGGCTGACTGGCGGTTCTGGAAGATCATGGCTGACTGGCGGATCTGGAAGATCCTGGCTGACTGGCGGATCCGGAAGATCCTGGCTGACTGGCAGATCTGGAAGATCATGGCTGACTGGCGGATCCTGGCAGACTGGCAGCTCCATGCAGACTGGCAACTCCGGCTGCTCCATGCAGACTGGCAGCTCCGGCTGCTCCATGCAGACTGGCAGCTCCGGCTGCTCCATGCAGACTGGCAGCTCCGGCTGCTCCATGCAGACTGGCAGCTCCGGCTGCTCCATGCAGACTGGCAGCACTGGCTGCTCTATGTAGACTGGCAGCTCCATGCAGACTGGCAGCTCTGGCTGCTCTATGCAGACTGGCATCTCTGGCTGCTCCATGCAAACTGGCAGCTCTGGCTGCTCCATGCAGACTGGCAGCTCTGGCTGCTCCATGCAGACTGGCATCTCTGGCTGCTCCATGCAGACTGGCATCTCTGGCTGCTCCATGCAGACTGGCAGCTCTGGCTGCTCCATGCAGACTGACAGCTCTGGCTGCTCCATGCAGACTGACATCTCTGGCTGCTCCATGCATACTGGCTGCTCTGGCTGCACCATGCAGACTGGCTGCTCCATGCAGACTGGCAGCTCTGGCTGCTCCATGCAGACTGGCAGCTCTGGCTGCTCCATGCAGACTGGCAGCTCTGGCTGCTCCATGCAGACTGGCAGCTCTGGCCGCTCCATGCAGACTGGCAGCTCTGGCTGCGCTGAACAGGCAGGAGACTCCGGCAGCGCTGGAGAGGAGGAAGGCTCTGGCAGCGCTAAACAGGCGGGAGACTCTGGCAGCGCTGGAGAGGAGGAAGGCTCTGATAGCGCTAGACAGGCGGGAGACTTACTAACAAAAGTAAAATTAGACCCCATGAAAGAATAAAATAAAAACATGTAATACAATCAAATTCTAAACCCAGACAGAAAAAAAAAACAGGAGACTCACCCGATGCTCCCCTGCTCCATATCTACCGGTGAAAACACCATCCGTACTCCTGACATCCCCCCCTCTTCCTCCATCTCACCAACCCAGGATGCAGGAATAGTGTTTGGCTCCGGGGTGCCCTGCACCCTGGGTCTACCCCCACACTCCTCCCCCTCCCCAGTGCTGCAGCTGGGTTGGGAAAAAATCGGGGAGGCTGAGTCCCCAAACAAAAAACTCCCCACCTCCTCCTGTACCCAGTCCTGAGTCTTGTTAGGTGTGTCCCCACCCAACAGAAGTTGAGGGCCTGGGGAAACCAGCAGCAACCCAGAGGTTTCTCTCACCCCCATCACTCTCTTGACCATCCCTTCCCTCTCACTGTCGGCCAATCGCACCCTCCTCTTCATTCTCTTCTTTGGTGATGGAGGCAGTGGAGAGATACCACCCTCCCCCCCGCCATCTCCTCCACCATACCCCTCATCTCTTCCACCAGAGCACTTTCCCCCCACTCCACTTGCTCTTCCACCATCTCCTTCTCCAACACTCCTCCCTCGCTTTCTTCTCTCTCATGCTCCTCCACTCGTTTGCCTTCTTCCGCCGCTTTTCCTGGTTCTCCTACTCCCGTGCCTTCTGTTTCCTTCTCTCTTCCATCCGCCGCTTCTTGCTCCTCCTCCTTCCTTGCGGCCTTCCCCTCTGGACCTGTACTCTGGTCATGAGGCGTGCTTCCTTCCCCTCCTCTTCTTCCCCCATCCCCCGCTCCTGCTCCCCCCCCCCCCCCAGCCGCATATGACCTCTGACGAGCTGGGCACCCCCGCCACAGGTGTGCTGACGAGCCACACCCGTGGCATGCCTTAGGCTTGTCACAATCCCTCGCCTAGTGTTCCTCAGATCCACAAAATCTGCATTTTCTTGTGCTGCACGAGGCGAATATGTGGCCGTAGGCCATACAGCGCCTGCAAAATGGGGGCTGACGTGTATAAAACAACGTCCCCCTGTCAGCCCCTAGGGAGAACATAGCAGGAGGATGGAGGTAGCCACCATGTTCCTTTGGGTCCTCCCTGAGGAGGGCCTGAAAGCCTCTCCTCCCATTCCCAAACCCAAGGGAGTCTTTGAGGTGCCTTGCTGAGGAGACGTTATCCATGTATCTCCCCAGAAAGGCCCTCACCTCTTAGTCCTTAATGTATGGGTTGTAAATGTTGACAGTTACAACCCTAAAGTTGTTCTTCGCCAGGCTTGTTATTTCATAGTGGCTCATCGGCCTCTCACCTCCCACTGCTCTTGCCCTTCTCAGGATATCATCGTGTTTCTCCTCTGTATATAGTGCCACGTCGTATGCTCCCTCCAACGAGTTGCCTTGGAAACAAAACACGTCCTTCACCGTCAGCTTTAGAATCCCCATCAATATTATCCTTCCAAAAGTTTCCCGTCCTAAAGCCTCCAACTCCTTTTCCTTCCAAGCAAACCGAATCGTGTTGGCCAGCCCAATCCCAGGGACCGACCGTGTTGATGTATTTTGCACCATCTCCGCAAGGAGAATGGCACTCGTTCTCTTCTCTTCCAAAACAATGAAAAAAGAAAAAACCAAAGTGACTGAGCCTATCTTGTGACAACTAACACAGAGACAGGAACAATCACCCACGAAACACTCAAAGAATATGGCTGCCTAAATATGGTTCTCAATCAGAGACAACGAGAATCACCTGCCTCTGATTGAGAACCGCCTCAGGCAACCATAGACTTTGCTAGAACACCCCACTAAGCCACAATCCCAAAACCTACGAAAAAACCCCATACATAAACACAACACAAAATAAACCCATGTCACACCCTGGCCAGACCAAATAAATATAGAAAACACAAAATACTAAGACCAGGGCGTGACAGGTGTTGGGTTTGCACCAGACATAGCATTTTTCTTGATGGCCAAACAACTACAATTTAGTCTCATCTGACCAGAGCACCTTCTTCCAAATGTTTGGGGAGTCTCCCACATGCCTTCTGACGAACACCAAATGGCTTTTTTCTTGCCACTCTTCCGTAAAGCCCAGCTCTGTGGAGTGTATGGCTTAAAGTGGTCCTATGGACAGATACTCCAATCTCCGCTGTGGAGCTTTGCAGCTCCTTCAGGGTTATCTTTGGTCTCTTTGTTCCCTCTCTGATTAATGCCCTCCTTGCCTGGTCCGTGAGTTTTGGTGGGTGGCCCTCTCTTGGCAAGTTTGTTTTGGTGCCAAATTCTTTCCATTTTTTAATAACAGATTTAATTATGCTCCGTGGGATGTTCAAAGTTTCTGATATTTTAAAAAAACAACCCCGATATGTACTTCTACACAACTATGTCCCTGACCTGTTTGGAGAGCTCCTTGGTCTTCATGGTGCCGCTTGCTTGGTGGTGCCCTTTGCTTACAGGTGTTGCAGACTCTGGGGCCTTTCAGAACAGGTGTATATATAATGAGATCATGTGACACTTAGATTGCACACAGGTGGACTTTATTTCACTAATTATGTGACTACTGAAGGTAATTGGTTGCACCAGATATTATTTAGGGGCTTCATAGCAAAGGGGGTGAATACATATGCACGCACCACTTTTCCGTTTTTTTTTTCTTCACATTTTTTGAAACAAAATATTTTTTTCATTTCACTTCACCAATTTGGACTGTGTTGTGTTACTGTGTTACATGAAATATAAATACAAATCAATTTAAATTACAAGTTGTAATGCCCCAAAATAGGAAAAACACCAAGGGGGATGAATACTTTTGCAAGGCACTGTACATTAACAGTAAACCAATGCAGTAAACAAAAGGTGAATGGAGATCCAAATAACCAAAACATAGCCTACAGCCTACTACAGAGATGCAGCCATGCACAGCTGTCAAATAAATAGGCTTATAAGGCCCACATCAGCAATACAATGTGATATGTCACAATGCACTTTTGTGAATCAAATTTAACCCAAGGAAGCAATGCCAGCCTACCATAAACACATTTCAATACTTACAGTTCAATTTACAGCCATGAAAACCAATAGGCTACCAAGAAAACCATAATAGCATCTGCAGTAACCGAGTGTTCCAGCCACTCTCTTCCTATGAACCAATTGCCATTAAATTGACGTTTTGGACAGAACCTGCGGTTAGGATAGGATTCTAGTCTATTCTGGGCTGGCTCCTCTGTTCCAAGATCATCAGGAAAAGTCGGAAATGGAGGCAGCTGTGGAGCCATTATCCTTGCGGCATTGGTGGAAGGGTGGGTAGGCTCTGCACACGGAACTAGTTAGAGCTTGGCAGCATCATCGCTGCTGGGCTTGGCTGCGGCCTCTGTGGTTTGATGTTGCTGCTGATGCTTATCGTTCTCCTTCTCCTATGTCTGGGTACTTTGGCGAAACCAATTTATGATATACATCATGGCAGATTAGCTGGTTTGAGCTAGCTAAATATGCAAACACTAATGTTTTTTACAGATGGCGAGCTAAAAGTGAAGCAGCTTCAATGGTACATTTTACCCCGCCCTTATAATTCTAAACAAATAAGCTTTTTTTCCTGCTTTTTATGGAAACCCAAAGGATTCATACCTCACCACCCAGTGACTTTCCGTAGTCCCCCCGAACCACCTCGCGGTGTGCCCTGTCCATTGTGCTGACACAGCGCAGCGGAGATACAGATGTTTTTTGCGCCATCCTTTCACTCAATCGTTTTACCTTTATTAGCCATTTCTATATATAAGTGTGCACTTGTCCACTACCCACATGGTGTCCTCTGTAGCTCAGTTGGTAGAGCATGGCACATTCAACTTTAAAAGATAGCCACTATGGTGCTGCCCGTGCTGTCACAGACGCCATAATGGCACAGATACAAAGATGATACCTCTAATTTTCTGTCATGGACAAAGGAACTCAAAGGGTGTGATGATATTAATTAATAATTCATTAACCTCTTGAAACTAGGGGGCACTAATTTTATTTTTGGAAAAAGAACGTAAAAAGAAAGTAAACTGCCTATTTCTCAGGACCAGATGCTAGAATATGCATATAATTGACAGCTTAGGATAGAAAACACACACAGACAAAATATTGTCTGTGAGTATAACTGAACTGATATTGCAGGCAAAACCCTGAGGAAAATCCAATCAGGAAGTGCCTCTTATTTTGAAACCGTTGTGTTCCTATGCACCCCTATTGGCCATTGAAAGGGATATCAACCAGATTCCTTTTTCTACGTATTCCCTAAGGTGTCTACAGCATTTTGACGTAGTTTCACGCCTTTCTGTTGAAGAATGAGTGTAAACGACTACATTGCGTAAGTGGCCAGCTGAGGGCTCTCAGAGTGATTCTTGCGTAAAAGACAGAGATAGTCATTTTTCCTCTCGCTCCTACTGAAAAGCCAATTGTCTCGGTTGATATATTATTGAATAGATATTTGAAAAACACATTGAGGATTGATTATAAAAAACGTTTGCCATGTTTCTGTCGATATTATGGATATAATTTGGATTTTTTTTCCGGTGTTGTCGTGACCGCTATTTCCGGTGGATTTCTCAACAGAACGTGACAAACAAACAGAGGTATTGTCATAATATAATAGAGACAGTAGATCAAGCTGGTCTGTCATAATATAATAGAGACAGTAGATATAAAATTATCTTTATGGAACAAAAGGAACATTTGCTGTCTAACTGGGAGTCTCGTCAGTGAAAACATCCAAAGATCATCAAAGGTAAACGGTTAATTTGATTGCTTTTCTGATTATCGTGACCAAGCTTCCTGCTGCTAGCTGGACATAATGTTATGCTAGGCTATCGATAAACTTACACAAATGCTTGTCTTGCTTTGGCTGTAAAGCATAATTTCAAAATCTGAGACGACAGGGTGATTAACAAAAGGCTAAGCTGTGTTTCGCAATATTTCACTTGTGATTTCATGAATATGAATATTTTCTAGTAAGATTATTTGGCCGTTGCGCTATGCTAATTAGTGTAGTTGATGACAATTCTCCCGGCTCCGGGATGAGTAGTTCAAGGAAGGAAGGTGGATCCTTTTGAATATGAAATTGGACGAAAAAGAGATTTGGCTCATTAATCTATATGGTCCAAATCAGGATGATCCACACTTCTTCGAAAACATTTATACCAATTTATTGAACTTACAGGCAACACATGATCTAATCATTATGTAAAGAGACTATAACACAGTGTTAAGTACCTCAATGGACCGTAAAGGTAATCACTCTACAAACTCTCATCACCGTGCCCTCAAGGAAATCACAAATATTATGGACACATTAGAAATAGTGAATATTTGGAGACTAAAAAACCCAGACCTCGTGAGATATACATGGAGGAGACTTAATCAAACTAGTCGTCTTGACTACTTTCTTGTCTCTTTCTCTCTTGCATCAAAGGTAAAACAAAAGTTTTAATAGGAGACAGAATGCGATCGGATCATCATCTAATAGGCATTCACATAACGCTTATAGATTTCCCACGTGGACGATGATATTGGAAATTTACTCAAAGTTTACTGGAGGACAACTTATTTTTAACTAAGACAAAATCATTTATAACTGAATTTTTCCAGTATAATATAGGTTCAGCAAATCCGGGGTCATTCAATTCAATATTCATCAATAATAAAAAGCAGTTTCTGGCTAAAGAGACAAGACTGACAAGGGAAATCCATGAACTAATATTACTGTTAGATAGCAATAAAAACAATACTACAGACATACAAAATCAGAGGATAAACAAAAATAACTCGAGGAACTTATTCAAGAACGATCTAATGTGGATGGAATATGGATACAAATGCACAAAATTCTTCCTGAATCTCCAATACAGGAACGCTAGCAAAAATAATTTGCGGAAACTCGTTACTGAAGACGGAGTCATCTATGATTCTCCGAATGATATTTTAAAAGAGGAAGCTAATTATTTTAGGCAGATGTTCTCTTTTCCGTCTCATCTGAATGGAATGAATGGGAATCTGTTGGATGACTGGTATGATGTAGTTGTTGAGCGGCTTCACTGCAAGTATATTGTATGTTTCGAATATTCAATAAATATATATTATTTCTTTATTTAAAAAAAAATATGTTACCTCTACAGTGGGGCAAAAAAGTATTTAGTCAGCCACCAATTGTGCAAGTTCTCCCACTTAAAAATATGAGAGAGGCCTGTAATGAAATACTTGACCAAATACTTATTTTCCACCATAATTTGCAAATAAATTCATAAAAAATCCTACAATGTGATTTTTGGGATTTTTTTTCCTCATTTTGTCTGTCATTGTTGAAGTGTACCTATGATGAAAATTACAGGCCTCTCTCATCTTTTTAAGTGGGAGAACTTGCACAATATATATATCTCTGTATATATCTCTATGGTCTCAATTGTTTTGGTTGTGACGGTTTCGTTTTGGACAATTTTGACTTATTTTGGACTTCAAAGAATCCCCATAGCTATCATACCCATATCAACATTGTCTGCACTGTCAAAGGTACTGGAGTCCTTAGTTAGTAGGTAGCTAAAGGCCTACTTCCAAGAAAACAACATTTTAAATGGAATGCAATCAGGTTTTAGGTCTGGCCACAGCACTGTTTCAGGTTTTAAATGACATCCACTGTGCTCTCTATAAGAAGTTACATTGTGTGTCTGTCTTTATTGATTTGCCGAAGGCTTTTGACACCGTGGACCATGCTGTGTTAGTGCAAAAGTTAAAATGTTGTGGAATTACTGGTCATGTTCTAGATTGTTCTATAAATTATCTATCAAATCGTACACAATGTGTATTGGCGGATGGTTGTAAATCTGAGTCCATAGAGGTGTGCTCAGGTGTTCCGCAAGGTTCTTTTTTGGGCCCACTGTTGTTCATTTTGTATATCAGCAACACTGGGGATCTTATTGAAAGAGCGGATGTTCATTTTTATGCAGATGATACTCTTCTTTATTCAAGTGGTAGTAGTTTATCTTTAGCTTTTGAAAATGCACAAAGAGCATTTAACATCATACAACAGAATCTGTATGATTTAAAGCTGGTTCTAAATTCGGGTACAACAAAATGCATGGTATTTTCAAATGCCAGGCATGTTACTAGTCATGTCATTGCTACATTGGCTGGACATACTATAGAGCAAGTTAAAGTGTACAAATATTTGGGTGTGTGGGTTGATGATAAGCTGAGCTTCACTGTGCATGTAGAGAACTTGATACGGAAGCTTAAGCTGAGAATACGTTTTTATTACGGGCATAAGGCTTGTTTTTCTTTGGAGGCCAGGAAGGAGCTGGTACGATGTACATTACTGGCAGTTTTATATGTTATATATATGCAGGCCTCAACCACTACCCTGAGAGCACTTGATTCAGTGTAATGCAGCCCTCAGGTTCATTACAATCAAAAACGTCTAACACATCATTGTGATGTTTTCCTTGAGTTGGATTTATTTAAATCCTGCCACATGCCCACCTGCCCACAGCTGGCAGCACCCAAGTAATCATCCATTTGAAGCGCAGCTGCACACAGTCCTATCATAATGCCCAACATGTGGGTGCGAAACGCACGCTGACCAAGGTAAATTTGATTTGACTTTGGGTAACCTTATGGGGTTAGTAAGGGACCATCATTAAATTACACAATGTACATCGGACAATATTTCTACATTTCTAAATCTCCAAATTTCAATGACTTAAAAACCTCAAACCAATTAACTATAAACTGTAGAAATGCATATACAACTATTGAAATTATTTAATGAAAGAACTAAAACGTGTGCAACAAGTTTACATACAACTTAACCAAATATATTTAAACTCAGTTTTTCACAATTCCTGACATTTAATCCTAGTAACAATTCCCTGTCTTAGGTGAGTTAGGATCACCACTTTATTTTAAGAATGTGAAATGTCAGAATAATAGTAGAGAGAATGATTTATTTCAGCTTTTATTTCTTTCATCACATTCCCAGTGGGTCAGAAGTTTACATACAGTCAATTAGTATTCGGTAGCATTGCCTTTAAATTGTTTAACTTGGGTCAAACATTTTGGGTAGCCTTCCACAAGCTTCCCACAATAAGTTGGGTGAATTTTGGCCCATTCCTCCTGACAGAGCTGGTGTAACTGAGTCACTGATGTCTTGAGATGTTGCTTCAATATATCCACATCATTTTCATCCCTCATGATGCCATCTATTTTGTGAAGTGCACCAGTCCCACCAGCAGCAAAGCACCCCCACAACATGATGCTGCCAACCCCGTGCTTCACAGTTGGGATGGTGTTCTTCGGCTTGCAAGCGTCCCCCTTTTTCCTGTAAACATAACAGCGCTCATTATGGCCAAACACTTTGTTTCATCAGACCAGAGGACATTTCTCCAAAAAGTATGATCTTTGACCCCATGTGCAGTTGCAAACCGTAGTCTGGCTTTTTTATGGTGTTTTTGGAGCATTGGCTTCTTCCTTGCTGAGTGGCCTTTCAGGCCTTTTTGTTTTTCTGTGGATATAGATACTTTTGTACCTGTTTCCTCCAGCATCTTCACAAGGTCCTTTGCTGTTGTTCTGGGATTGATTTGCACTTTTCGCACCAAAGTACGTTCATCTCTAGGAGACAGAACGCGTCTCCTTCCTGAGCGGTATGACGGTTGCGTGGTCCCATGGTGTTTATACTTGCTTACTATTGTTTGTACAGATGAACGTGGTACCTTCAGGTATTTGGAAATTGCTCCCAAGGATGAACCAGACTTGTGGAGGTCTGCAACTTTTTTTCTGATGTCTTGGCTGATTTCTTTTGATTTTCCCACGATGTCAAGAAAATAGACACTGGGTTTGAAGGTAGGCCTTGAAATACATCCACAGGTACACCTCCAATTGACTCAAATTATGTCAATTAGCCTCAGAAGCTCAGAAGCTTCTAAAACCATGACATCATTTTCTGGAATTTTCCAAGCTGTTTAAAGGCACAGTCAACTTAGTGTATGTAAACTTCTGACCCACTGGAATTGTGATACAGTGAATTATAAGTGAAATAATCTGTCTGTGAACAATTGGTGAAAAATTACTTGTTACATGCACAAAGTAGATGTCCTAACCGACTTCACAAAACTATAGTTTGTTAACAAGAAATGTGTGGAGTGGTTGAAAAATGAGTTTTAATGACTCCAACCTGAGTGTATGTAAACTCCCGACTTCAACTGTACATTGTGTAATTTCTTGACACTCTGGCCCCACAGGCTATCCAAAGTCAAGCCAACTTCGCCACGGTCGCACACCGGCCGACTGAATCTAATTGGCAAAATAATTTGGCTAGCTTGCTAGTCTATCTAGTCCAGGCTACTTCTAGGCTAGTCTGGGCTACTTCCAAACACAAGACCTGGTTAGACTGTTTCAAGTTATCTCGAAGGGTGAGTGATTTTAAATGTGTACGGTTTTGGCAGTGTGAATGTTTGCAATGCCTCCCAAGTGCGAACACACACACACACAAGAGACCCCCACATCATAGCACACCTCAAAGACCCAAATCTCGTTCTCAGATGCATTTTCTATTGAGGAGTACTGAAACTGAGGCTAAATCAGTCAGTTCAGCACTTTAATATACATCTAAAATATTTTGTATTTTCAGTCATTTGTTGTGGACGCCTTGTACACATACAGTAGGTATATACAGTATATTACTTATGCAACATCACTTGAAATATTTGTATATTCTGCATGCAACAATCAATTAGTCATTTCTCATTCCACCCTGATTAATGGTAGGCCTCCTCATCTGCCTTGGCTGAAGTTTGATCCCATTTTCAGGTGAGAATGGCAAATTAAGTGATCTGTTTTTTTCCTCCTATGTCAGCAGGACACTCTCCCAGGGTGACAGCGGCCACTGAAGGATGTCCTGATTGGCTGACACTGCACTTCCGCCTGCCATTGCCAGGCTGATCGTTGCCAGGGTGTGAGAGGTCTGGTTGCCGTGTAGGCAGTTGATGAAGAAAAGTAATCAATAGAGTGAGGAATGATGAAGAAATGAGAGATGGAGACAGACAGGCTGCAAAAATGTGTGTGTCACTTTTGCAGTGACACCCTAAATACTAACAAAGTAATCAATAATTAAAATTAAATCTTAAAGAGTAGAAATGTAACAGAACAAAATACACTTAATTTTGATAACTGTTTTCAATTAGAGATTGAAGACTCAATTTATATAGTAATTGTATTAATCGTATAAAAAGGTTACCAAAGAAAAATGCCTAAGCTAGGATGAGTTCTTTGAAAGTAAGCCTTACCAAATCTGTCCCAATCGTAACAAAATTATTTTGTTTTTATAAAAGTGGGTTTGAATGCCGCAATATTAATTAGGTAGCCTTGTTTTGCGATTCGTTCAAGTACTACTATACAGAAGATAAAAAAAGGCAATATATTGTTATATCTTTCCTGAGACAATAATAACTGGGCTATGGAGGCAGGGCAATGATTGATGGATGAATTCTAAACTGCTCTTTGGTTGGTTTCCAGGAGAACGTGGTTTATTTGTCTTCATATTGTGAGTCTCTGTTTATGTTCTGTCTCTGGAGAAACCACATGTCCTAAGAAATGACCCCAACCCACAGAAATACACCAAATATTAAGTTTTGAAGCACTTTCCATTTGATGAAAATGTTACTGTACTGGTCTGCCACTGTAGTTACTCAGTCTAACCCACTTTGAAAACCTGCCCATTAATCTTGAATTATTTATGTGATAGAACAGTGGAGCTTTCTTCTTCTCTGGTTTGTTCTGTCTAGTGTTGCAAAGCTACAGGTAATTTACCAAAGTTACTGTAATCTTTGGCAGTCTATAGATTTTATAGTTGTATATAGAATGTATAGTTGAATATCTTAAAAAATATATATATTAAAGTGTATTCCTTGTCCATATTGTCCATGAGGTTCTAGTGGGTAGACCATATGGTTCAAAAGAAAATAGCCTAATTAATGAAAAAGCATCTAATCAACAATGGCATTATTTTCAATTATACGCAATTCTATTTCCACCAATTTGGCGCCAAAACATTGGTAACAAAGACATAGTAAAATAAATACAAGTGTGTAAAAAAAATCATGTCAACACCAATGTTATTCACTAAGTTTATGGTTTATATTTTGGATGATGTTTTACAACTGTGTGATTCTATTTTTCATGTTTAAGTAATCTTATTTGTCTGTAATTATCTCTGGCCACACAGAGGGCCAGAGATAATTACAAACACCTGTGATAATCTGAAGTTCCCAAACGAGACACTTGTGATGTCTTGTGATAAATTACATAAAATCCTTGAATGTTAAAAACATTCTGGAAGTTTACTGGGAAATGTAGAAAGTTTCCAGTAATATACCTGCCTTTGCAACTCTAGGTCTGTCCATCTTATTCACCCTGAAGGGGTGTGTTTGGACTGTGGATGGTAACACAGAGGGTTATGCTATAGAACCAAATCATATCATGTCACATTATTAAACTGTATGATATAATTTAATGTCCAGTTCTATTGTTTTGAATGTAGACTTCACATAGGTACGTATCCTGAGGATCACTGATATGCATGTGGTGGTGAATGCAGGCAGAGGGCAGACATTCCGAAACGTGAAAACTGCAAAATATAAGAAGAATATAAAGCAATGGGTCAAGAGCACCATGCTGCAATTGAGACACCCTCACTGCAGTCTGCACCTTTTCCAGTATTTCCAGGCCAATTGATTTATTTCACATTATTAATGAACTTTGCTGCAGCTCCACTTGTCAGGCTTGGCCTGTGGGGGTCAATAACGAGAGGAAACTTGATGTTAGTGGATCTGGCTTAAGTGATTCTGTCTCGCTAACGATTCAATATATCAGGACAAATGTCAGCCCCTTTTAATATGTTGATTCACCGTGCCTCATCTGCATAAGCGCTGGGCTTGGCGAGATCCCGAGCTCTACCTCAGCCTGGCCAGGAGATGTATAATGGCAGGCTGAGAATTCCTCCAGCTTTCGGTAAATATTTGATTGAACAGGTATAGACGGCTGAATGGGATAGATGGCTAGTACAGAATAAATCAACCTACTTCCTGATGGGTCTCTAAATGCCACTCTTTGAGATCTGTCTGGGATACTGAATTTGACCCCTTTGTTGAGAATTGGTTCAATGTCCCAGGTGATGTACATTGTTTATATATAAAGTGCATGTATGAAGTAACTTGAATAAATCGTATCCAATCTAATTACTGTATCCATATTATGCAGCGCTGAATAACTTGCAAGATATTGAAAACTCTTAGGAATGTGTTTACAACAAATGCACCCGCTGGTCTGATTTCAAGGTAGTCTTATCCACATTTAGATACATTTTAGAAGCCCAAGGCAGAATATCTTCGATACCCGTTGTTCATGATGTCAGAAAGGGAAATAGACCTCTTCCTGGGATCGTCATTGTGTGTAACTGTTATAAACCAAAGTGCTATGACCGAGGAGAAGTCATAAACTAGCTATAAATGTTGATTGATGTGTGTTTTCTCAAGTATGCACTTAAAATAAAGGTATCATCATGAGGTGAACATACCAAACTATAAGTTCTCTTGGTGTTTCTGTCCTTTATAGATTTTATAACTAAATTAAATCTAAGAAGCAAGTCTTTCTGCAAAAATTGACTGATGGGAGACTGATGACTAAGATAGGTAGTGTACTGGTATGTTGTAATTTTATATTTACATTTTAGTAATTTAGCAGGTGCTCTTATCCCGTGCAACTTACAGTTAGTGCATTCATCTTAAGATAGCTAGTGGGACAACCACATATCACAGGCTTAGTAATTACACTTTTCCTCAACAAAGTAGCTACATATCATCAAAGTCAGAGCTAGAAATTGGGTGAGGGGTAAAGTGCAAGGAAAATATTGGTTCAGGAAATTATTATTTATTTTTTGCAGGGGGGAGGGGGTGGGGGGTTTGAGGTGAGGAGTGGGCTTATCTAAGATAGGGGTGGGAGGGCCAAGAGACCAGAAGTGGCAGAACGGAGTGCTCAGGTTGGGGTGTAGGGTTTGAGGATAGCCTGAAGGTAGGGAGGGGAAGTTCCTCTTGCTGCTCTGTAATGGGGAGGTATAGGGTTTGGATTCATGTGTAAGCAGCAGGCAGGGTGGGGGAGGCATGTAAACACTTAGGGTGACTAAACTGCTGGCTCTAGTTTTCTGGCCCGTAGCAGAAATCAGTACGATGGATCGGTGGAGAGAGATTTAGTTGCAGGTGGCAGAGGTCGGTGGATTGTGTATTCTGTGCAGTCAATAATAAAGTTAGGACTTATGCCTGCTGAAAGTTAATGAGCAATCACAAGGACCTTGGAAAGTCATTTGCATCTGGGGATCAGCTTCTCACTTTGGCTGGAAAAGGGCCCAGGGGACTTGGAATCATTTCCATACTGCAGTGGCTGAAGAACAGGGAAAAATACTAATCCTCACCGGCGAACACATTGTTCTAACAGATACGTTGGACAGTTACACATTTTTCTCAACAACAGATATGTTGGACAGTTACTCGTTGTTCTAACAAGGGGTAAAATGAACAATACTGTATATTACTTCTCAATACAAATTTAGAACACATATGTAAAACTACTGATTTTGCCAAGACTTCCGCCAAAGTTGGTCCCTCTCCTTGTCCGGGCGGCGTTCGGCGGTCGAAGTCACCGACTTTCTAGCCATCGCTGATCCTCTTTTCATTTTCCATTGGTTTTGTCTTGTCTTGTATCACACCTGGTTCCAATCCCATCAATTACATGTTGTGTATTTAACCCTCTGTTCCCCCTCATTGTCCTTGTCAGTGATTGTTTTGTTTGTAAGCATTGTGCAAGATTTGTTCTGGTGTGTGACGGGTTTTGCACCCACTTGCATTATTTTCTATATTTTGGCTTTCTGAGTTTTTGAGTACTTATTAAACTGCTCCGTTTATACCAAGTTCGATCTCCTGCGCCTGACTTCCCTGCAACCAGCACGCACCCTTACAGATTTGGACTTACATTTAGTTTACATTTATTTTACATTTAACCAAGGGTAGATTTACATTTTGCTTCCATGTAGCAATTTTAGCATATTATACAGTAATTATTGGGAAATAGTTATAAGAATCGCTGTTTAAACATACCTTTTTTTCACTTTCCTTCTGTTCTATATTAAATGAAAACTATCTTACCAGCTTGGGTAAACTGAGCCTTGTGAATCTCACTATGTTCCCTGTTTTGTTCTTGTCTTTGTTCTGCCATCAGAGTGGCTGCTGAGGCGGAACTCCAGTCAGGAAGAGGTAGATTAGTCCATCAGAATATTCAGCGCGTCCTTGAAGTCAACAACCATGGGCGTGCATGCATGGGGGATTTACTTTCTCACAAGGTCACAGTCGGCCACACCACACTGGCCATGTAATCATCCAACCTCACTTCTTCCACATCCACGGCTATGAAGCTGTAATCTGTCTGTCCAGCAGCTCAGCTCGCCATGGGTCAGTGGTGGGACGCTGCCCCATGTTTCGGGTCCATGTGGCGAGGGGGACTTTGGCCATGCAGGTATGTATGCTGAGGCCCTCATATAATATCATGCTCCCCCTGGGTATCTGTCTGTAGCAGTGACAGGTCCTACACACATAGTACACAGTAGCCACAGACTGATCGCTGTCTCAACTGAATTAAACACAATGCTAACAAAATTAGTTGTTCATCATATTCTCATCTACTCAACTTGACACAGCACAGTAAAAGTATTGTTATACATTATTAAACTAAAACATTTACAGATAGTTGGTTGCAATCAAATCATTTCACAATCAGATAAATTCATTGTTAGATGACTATCAAAATGAATGTCCAGAGCTCTACTACCAAAAAGTTAGAATCTCTTTCCGTGGTCTCTGAATAACTTTGCATTGCAGGGTTCCTTGGATGGTTCTTGGGTGCAAAATTGAAGCATATAGTTAAAGTAGGCAGGGGGAAACACATTTCATTACTTTGCTTGGTGACATTTTTTCCCGACATTACAAAGCAGTAATGGGAGATCTGGGGCAGAAACAGATTGCTCCACTACTCACATCCAACAGGTCTCATTTTAACGCACCTTACTGCTTTGTTACAGTCAAGTATGAGGGTCTTTTTCCTCCTCCTATTTTTAATATATCTTTATAGTGAGAGTAGATGCTACACTGTTCTGACAAGAGACAAATGTTTCATTCAAATGTTCCTTTCGCATATTGTGAAAGAAGTAATGAATTCCAACGCCACAGCAGGCCCGGTTCACTGTGTCAACGCCCGAGACGTGGAACCTCCGCTGCACAGCAGCAAAATTACATTTAATGTTCCATTCGCCACGGGAAAGGTGCATAAATCAAGGCTTTTGATTTGCATGGACTGTGGTGAACAACCCCATCCCATGCAGAAATAAACCAGGGCTGGAATATGATGTCAGGGAAAGAACAATGCAATCTCAGGCTTCCTAATAAAAGTAAGCAAGAGGCTGGGGGCGTTTAATTTGGACTTGTATTATGTTGCTCTGATGTCAAGTATATTATTAAAAACCCAGCTTCCACCCTCCTCTTTTCATTTAAGAAAGGAAAGCCATTTCAAAAAATATATATTTCCTGCTGTGTTTTAATACCGACACAGTAAACAAGACAAATGAAAGTTTTGTCAGATGAAGAAAGCCATATGGAATGTATTTATATCAGAAACAAACAGGTACTACTTTATTTTATTGAACAGAACAGAACAAGTCATTCCTGTACAGGGTGTAGCCTAATAAAATCACTAGCTTGTATATAAAATCATAAAAACCTCAATGGCGATTACCTTTCATTTCACCTTAAATACTTTATAATATATTGCAGGCATAGTATTTGTTCTGGTAGTTGTGCTTCAGGCTCAAATGGACTGCATCCATTTTTATTGATCTATCTCAATGGGAAATTAGTACAACTATTCCTTCAGAAAAAATACAATTGCGCAAATAGCTTTGAATGGCTTTGACTTCTCTTTGTCCTGGGGTTGAGGAGGGA
Source organism: Oncorhynchus kisutch (assembly GCF_002021735.2). NCBI lineage: Eukaryota > Metazoa > Chordata > Actinopteri > Salmoniformes > Salmonidae > Oncorhynchus > Oncorhynchus kisutch. The sequence goes on from NC_034179.2 coordinate 19,893,974, forward strand.
GGCAGTGGAGGCCAATGCAGGAGGAGAAGATAAGCATTAGAGTACAATGAGATGATATTACTGTCAGAGAGCTTCAATAGCCAAAGCTTCAGAGCTTAAACTCTAATAATGTTAGTTGAGGGGGCTGCTCGATCAGGGATTCACTTTCCAATCCCCACTGTAGCAAATGTTATTCAATTGGTCTGAATACCTTTCTGTTTATTTAATAATCATCAGTACAAGGACAGAATACTGACCGAGGATCAGGGAGCAAGACAGGCAGGAAAGAGAATACAGTAAACTATGTGGTGCTCAGCAATTTCCTATTAATGAGCCAACAGCTGCCTTGAATTTGATCTTGTGTCATGCCTTCCCTCTCCCAAAGCCACGACATGCATATAAACACACACATGAACTCAAGCACAGACACAGACACACATAAGCCCATCATTGACGTTTCCTCCTCCAGTAAGACAATGGGTCATTCAAAATAGGTCTCATTGGAAATCAGGCACACACACACACACACATACAAGCACATAGGTCTGAAGTCCCATTAGGACTCAGCCTGATCGATACCCAGTGAATTAGAGTGCTGCTGATCAGATTAACTCCCCATTCTTTTATACAATCCCTTATTTAAGAAGCATAATGATAAAATATCCCACTTTCTTTTTCTGTACTCCTTCCAAATGAAATATAGACATCCTGGTTTGTATTTACTTGGCATTAAATTAATCTTGCCTGGGAATTCCAGTATGCTGTTTAAAAGACCTGAACACTCTACCTTATATGTTTTCACTAATAGTTTTCTCTTTGAAGATCCCAGGGTTTAACTCTGGGATCGATAGGCCTTAACTCTTCATTCACAGTACAGGCTTCAGCCCTATAAATAGACATACAATACAGGGTATCATCCTCCGATCCCTGAGAATTCTCCTCAGAACCCTGACCTCTGGACTGTGACCTATGAACCCTGAAAGGAGAAGGGCTGGGATCATGCAGGTTATTGAAATGATTTGGATCTACTCTAAATCATTTTTTTCTCCTCTCTGTTTTAATACCAGAGGAGAGGAGGAGGGTTAGAGGGAGAGGAGGAGGAGAGGTAGAGGAAAGGTAGATGAGTTGTAGTCGAGAGTTAGAGGAGAGTGGAGGAGTGGAGGAGGAGGAGAGGAAAAGATGTGGAGGAGGAGAAGTAGTAGAAGAGAGGTAGGGGAAAGATTGTGAAGAGGAGGAGAGGTAGAGGAGAGGATGCGAAGAGGTAGAGGAGAGGAGAGGAGAGGAGAGGAGAGGAGAGGAGAGGAGAGGAGAGGAGAGGAGAGGAGAGGAGAGGAGAGGAGAGGAGAGGAGAGGAGAGGAGAGGAGAGGAGAGGAGAGGAGAGGAGAGGAGAGGAGAGGAGAGGAGAGGAGAGGAGAGGAGAGGAGAGGAGAGGAGAGGAGAGGAGAGGAGAGGTTGTGAAGGGGAGGAGAGGAGAGGTAGAGGAGAGGAGAGGGGAGGTAGAGAAGTTGAGAGGTAGAGAAGAGGTAGAGGAGATGTTGGGGAGAGGAGATGAGAGGGAGAGGAAAAGAAGAGGAGAGGTAGATGAGAGGAAGTATCTAGAATCTAGAACCAAAAAAGGGTTATTCGGCTGTCCCCATAGGAGAACCCTTTGAAGAATCCCTTTTTGTTCCAGGTAGAACCCTTTTGGTTCTAGGCATGAACCTTTTTGTGTTCCATGTAGAACCCTTTCCACAGAGGGTTCTACATGGAACAAATAAGGGTTATCCTATGGGGACAGCCGCAGAACCCTTTTCAAACCCTTTTTTCCAAGAGTGTGGAGGAGAAGTAGAGGAAAGGAATACAAGAGGGAGAGGAGAGGAGAGGAGAGGAGAGGAGAGGAGAGGAGAGGAGAGGAGAGGAGAGGAGAGGAGAGGAGAGGAGAGGAGAGGAGAGGAGAGGAGAGGAGAGGAGAGGAGAGGAGAGGAGAGGAGAGGAGAGGAGAGGAGAGGAGAGGAGAGGAGAGGAGAGGTACAGGAGTGTTGAAAGGAGAGGCATGAGGGACGAGACAGGATGTAGAAGAGCACACCAAGTCCTCCCAAGGCATGATGGGATTAGTGGCCTGGCTATAGAGCGATATTGCAGCAGCCCCAGATAGAGAGGTTCAGGTGTAGCGGCTCACCCCTGTAGTTAAAGAGATTATAAACAATGAAGATAATCTAAAGAAAAGTCCACTCCACGGCCATGATGAAAAGTCTGCATCTTTTTTGAACAAATTCCTAGAAAAGGCATTTTATTGTATAAGACTACAGTATCTTGGCAGCGTGTACAGGTGACCACGCTCTCACCATCTGATCCCCTGCTGCACCCCTCCGCTCCGCAAACTTAATAAAACAGATCAGGGATGATAGGCTTTTATATTAAAAGCCATATATTCTGATTAATTCTACTTTTTCCTAAAGTTGATATTCCAGGAAAAAGACAAAGAGGAAGAAAGAGGGGACAAAAGATATCCTGTGTGTAAAGAAACAGAGAGAGTTTGGTCTGTGGTAACCTGTTATTATCAATTCAATTGGAAAATAAAATGTTATGATCAGAACATTGATTCAATGTTTATCTAGACGTACTCAGACAACAACACGGTGGAGGTATTTCCGGCTACTTTGAGCTTGTCTGAAAACCCTCAGCAGTATTGTTAGATGGCTTTTGCCTGAGTTAAAGCCTGCAGCTGCTTCTCTGATGATGTGTCCACAGTTAATGGCAAACTCTTAATTTGGGATGAACAGCAATCAAAGTGAATAATTTACACTGTTGTTTTTATGGCTCAGCGGAGAACCATGTTTTTGGGTCACGTTTATGAGGGATGGAGGAAAGGAGGAAGTTCCAGGCATTGTGAAACTGGGAGGCCATCTGTGCCTTTCTGTGCTCTGCGAAATAATAACTGTTAATGGCCATATGTCTCCACACACACGAACAGGCCTGCAACACTGTGACCGATCACACTGCATACACATGAACAGGATCTACCAACACACAATATCTTTTTTGTTGTTGTAATTTAGCACAGTCGTTCCCAAACTATGGGGTGAGCCCGAGGGGTCAGCAGTCTGGCTTTCAACTTACTCTTGAAAGTTGTAATAGTAGAGTGCACAAGGTGCAATTTAGAAATTGGGCAGTGCATCATCAGTTTTCCTCTTGTCATGTCAGTCATTGCATACCTTAGAGAGCTATTTATAACTTTTCATAAATATCTAGATCAACTATTCCGTCAGCTAACGTTTTTTAGCTAGGTTTTTTTAGCCCATAGATTTTGTAGTAATGTTCAATTCACTCAAATATCACATGAATACACATTAGACACACACACACACACACACACACACACACATTCTGCTCAGGGATTTTGTAATTTCAGTTATAACAGATAACATACAGTACATTCAGAAACTATTCAGACCCCTTGACTTTTTCCACATTTTGTTACGTTACAGCCTTATTCTAAAATGCATTTTCAAATTGTTTTCCCTCATCAATCTACACACAATACCCCATAATGACAAAGCAAAAACTGTTTTTTAAACTGAAATATAACATGTACATACAGTACCAGTCAAAAGCTTGGACACACCTACTCATTCCAGGATTTTTCATTTTTCTTATTTTTTAATATGTTGTAGAATAATAGTGAAGGCATCAAAACTATGAAATAACACATATGGAATCATGTTATAACCAAATACATAAACAAATCAAGACATAATTTATGTTTTAGATTCTTCAAAGTAGCCACCCTTTACCTTGATGACAGCTTTGCACACTCTTGGCATTCTCTCTCTTCATGAGATAGTCACCTGGAATGCATTTCAATTAACATGTGCCTTGTTAAAAGATAATTTGTGGAATTTCTTTCCTTCTTAATGCGTTTGAGCCAATCAGTTGTGTTGTGACAAGGTGGGGAACATTCCTCATGAAGCTGGTTGAGAGAATGCCAAGCGTGTGCAAAGGGTGTCTAAGGGTGACTACTTTGAAGAATGTAAAAAAGGTTTAACACTTTTTGGTTACTACATGATTCCACATGTTATTTCACAGTTTTGATGTCTTCACTATTCACTACTAACCCTTGAATGAGTAGGTGTGTCCAAACATTTGACTGGTACTGTAAGTATTCAGACCCTTTACTCAGTACATTGTTGAAGCACCTTTGGCAGCGATTACAGTCTTGAGTCTTCTTGGGTATGACACTACAAGTTTGGCACATCTGTATTTGCAGAGTTTCTCCCATTCTTCTGTGCAGATCCAGGTTTCCTCTAGACGTGACGCTTGGCATTCAGGCCAATCTTGGTTTTATCAAACCAGAGATTCTTGTTTCTCATGGTCTGAGAGTCCTTTCGGTGCCTTTTGACAAACTCCAAGTGGACTGTCGTGCCTTCTACTGAGGAGTGGCTTCTGTCTGGCCGCTCTACCATAAAGGCCTGATTGGTGGAGTGCTGCATTGCTGCATAGAGGGTTATCCTTCTGGAGGGTTCTCCCATCTCCACAGAGGAACTCTAGAGCTCTGTCAGAGTAACCATCGGGTTCTTGGTCACCTCCCTGACCAAGGGCCTTCTCCGCCGTTCGCTCAGTTTGGTCGGGCTGCCAGCTCTAATAATGATGTAAATAAGGTATTTCTGTTTTTTATTGTTATTCAATTTGCAAACATTTCTAAAAACCTGTTTTCAGCAGCTGGTAGCCTAGTGGTTAGAGCATTGGGCCAGTAACCAAAAGCTTCTAATCTAATAACCAAGCTGACAAGGTAAAAATCTGTCGTTCTGCCCCTAAGAAAGGCAGTTAACCCACTGTTCCCCGGTTACCGAAGACGTGGATGTCGATTAAGGCAGCCCCCCGCACTTCTCTGATTCAGATATTCACATATTTCAGTTGAAAACATTCAGTTGTACAAGGTATCCCCCTTTCACTTAGTCATTATGGGGTGTTGTGTGTATATTGATGAGGGAAAACATAAATGTAATCCATTTTAGAATGAGGCTGTAACATAAGAAAATTTTGAAAAAGTCAAGCGTCTGAATACTCTCTGAATCGACTGTATGTGTGCGTCTGCATGTTACTGTGAGTGTGTGTGTGTGTTGGCACGTGTCTGGGAGCGTGTGTGTAGGGCAAATTCAGGACAAGGAGGACTGTGAGAAAAATACACAACCTTATACACCAGCAATTCAAATCAATTCTAATGCAGAGCCATAAGAAATTCCTTTACCAATGAGCCTGAGGACCTCGTCAAGTCGTAGAGGGAAAAGTGCACAGAAGGACAGAGGGGAGAAGAAATAAGCAGGCGCTGAAAAAACTTCCCTGGATTTGCAACTTGCAAATAAAAAAGCAAAGCAATCAATCATGCTGGAAGACTCTCATTCCTGGCTAGCTCTTCTGGGGAGCAACGGAATGAAATCAGACAAGACTAGAATATGCAAAGTAGCTCGCTCTTTCAGGAGGGCTGTGTGTCGAAGGGAGTTGTGGGGGATGGGGGGTCACTAAAAAAGACAAATGAGCATTTCAGGAGAAGACATGGAGGCCTGTTAAAAGTTTACTGTCACAAACACTAATTAATCACCCACCCAGCCAGTGGCTATTAATCATATATTAATGAGATAGTCTCTTTACTTTGGCCTGTCCAGGCCCCCCCTCAGCCCCGTGTCCCCTGGAAGCCACATTGGACAGAAAGCATCCAAGACTTGCTCCAGACAGACATTTGCATTGAAAGGAAAAGCAAATAGCGAGGACATTTAAACGGTCCATTTTTCAGCCTGTAGTTCTGGAGACATTCAATCACGCAGAAAGCCTTGTGGAGATGTTCTATGTCTCCTTTAGAGGAGAGAATGAAATATAGAATAAAGGAATTCTACATAGGGATATATTGTGTCTTAATTTTATATTTAATCCATTTATTTATTTTTTGTTGAAAATGTGAAAGTGACAAGTCTGAAATGGACTTGACAGATTATTTAGAGTGAAGACTTTTTGATTGGTGAATTTTCACCTTAAAATACATTTAGTGATGCCAAATGAAACCTCATGCTTGAATCAACCTTGGTATTCCCATTGCTTTCAAGATATTGATTGGGCTGCTACATTAATAGAGTGCTTTGAACATAGGTTGCCATTCTGGTGTAGTTATTTGATTTCTTTCAGCCAGCTGGAGCTTGGTTCACTTGATGTGCATATGAGGACGTTTCTATTTGCCAGAGAAAAGCAACTGGTTATAAATACCCTGTAATAGCTCACATTTCAGTTTTTGTCATTATCATTTCCCCTCTAAATCATGATTGAAATTAATAACAAAATCAGTTATTTAACATAATAGTATGTCGGCCTAGTGCCTACTGTTTTTCCAGTTCTCTGCAGAGTCATTCTCATATTTCATTTGACAGAGGGAAAAAGGATATTCAGAAAGTACTCAGACGCCTTGACTTTTTCCACATTTTATTACGTTACAGCCTCATTCTAAAATGGATTAAATAAATACAAAATATCAGCAATCGACACACAATACCCCATAATGACAAAGCGGAAGAAAGAAAAATAGAATTTCTTGCAAAAATGGATTAAAATGGATTAAATAAAAAAAACAGAAATACCTTATTTCCATAAGTATTCAGACCCTTTGCTATGAGACTCGAAATTAAGCTCATGTGCATTCTGTTTCTATTGATCCTCCTTGAGATGTTTCTACAACTTCATTGGAGTTCACCTGGGGTAAATTCAATTGATTGGACATGATTTGGAAAGGCACACATCTGTCTATATGAGGTCCCACAGTTGACAGTGCATGTCAGAGCAAAAACCAAGCCAAGAGGTTGAAGGAATTGTCCGTTGAGCTCCAAGACAGGATTGTGTCGAGGCACAGATCTGGGGAAGGGTACCACATTTTTTGCGGCATTGAAGGTCCCCAGGAACACAGCGGCCTCCATCATTCTTAAATGGAAGAAGTTTTGAACCACCAAGACACTTCCTAGAGCTTGCCAACCGGCCAAAATGAGCAATCGGCTGAGAAGGGCCTTGGTCAGAAAGGTGATCAAGAACGCGATGGTCACTCTGACAGAGCTCTAGAGTTACCTTGCGGAGATGGGAGAACCTTTCAGAAGGACAACCATCTCTGCAGCACTCTACCAATAAGGCCTTTATGGTAGAGTGGCCAGACAGAAGCCACTCCTAAAAAGCACATGACAGCCCGCTTGGTGTTTGCCAAAAGGCACCGAAAGGACTCTCAGACCATGAGAAACAAGAGTCTCTGGTCTGATGAAACCAAGATTGAACTCTTTGGTCTGAATGCCAAGGGTCACGTCTGGAGGAAACCTGGCACCATCCCTACGGTGAAGCATGGTGTTGGCAGCAGCATGCTGTGGGGATGTTTTTCAGCAATAGTCAGGATTGAGGCAAAGATGAACGGAGCAAAGTACAGAGAGATCCTTGATGAAAACCTGCTCCAGAGCGCTCAGGACCTCAGACTGGGGCGAAGGTTCACCTTCCAACAGGACATCGACCCTAATCACACAGCCAAGACAAGGCAAGAGTAGCTTTGGGACAAGTCTCTGAATGTCCTTGAGTGGCCTAGCCAGAGCCCGGACTTGAACCTGATCGAACATGTCTGTTGAGACATGAAAATAGCTGTGCAGCAACGCTCCCCATCCAACTTGATAGAGCTTGAGAGGATCTGCAGATAGGAATGGGAGAAACTTGCCAAATACAGGTGTGCCAAGCTTGTAGGATCATACCAAAAATGACTCAAGGCTGTAATTGCTGCCAAAGGTGCTTTAACAAAGTACTGAGTAAAGGGTCTGAATACTTATGTAAATGTTATATTTCCTTTTTTTTCTAATAAATTAGCATAAAGTTCTAAAAACCTGTTTTTGCATAGCCATTATGCGGTATTGTGTGTAGATTGATAAGGGGGAAAACTATTTAATACATTTGAGAATAAGGCTGATATGTAACAAAATGTGGAAAAAGTCAAGGGGTCTGAATACCTTCCGAATGCATTGTATGTATGATGTACCGTGTACATATGCCAATGCAGATTTAATTAAATTGAGCCCTTAGCTAATCCTCAACAGTGAGGGGAGGGTGCCAGCAGCAGCCATATTGTTTTCATTCCCATGGAGATTAATAATCTGAGTCCACTGGCTGATTTAGATGCTGTGGGAAATTGCATCCCACCCTGTTGTCTGCCAGTGTCCCTCATGAAATTATCTTCAATTGTGTAGAATAAAATGTGGGTGGGTTCTGAAAGGCACAAATTAGTCTGGGACAATGCCCCTGACATCCCTAAGCAAGAACTACAGACCATTGAGGCAGTGGGCTGGTATGGGGGGGTTGATATACTGTACTAGGTGTTAGGAGGGGGTTGTTTTACAGTAGCCTACCTGATGATGTATTCATTTAATAGGCCTGATTTAAATATTGTTTCAAGTTTTTAATAAATATCTAAAGTTGTGATTTTTTGGAAAACAAGTTTACAGTTATTAGATGTAGACTCAATTGGTAAAGTTCCCCCTCCCTTTTCATAACCCAAGGATTCACACAATAAATCATGTATACATCAGAAAGAGGAACATGGACTGGGAGCAGGCCTGTCTTCAGAGGGGGGCTGTCTGTGGTTGTAATTGATGCATCATTTACCAGGCAGGCTGCTAAGGCACTAACAGTTATGAGGCTGCCTGCTTTGCTGTAATTACCCAGACTAAGGAACTAGCTAGGTGATTCATGTGTGGCTCTCCAGGCCCAACGTACTTAGCTCTGTTTGGGGTGATTACAATGAAAAAGACATTAGCTGCCTGTTGTGCTTGTAGATATATAGAAGAGTAAATGTTGTTCATCAAATGGAATTAAAACAGGGGCGGACTGGGACAGGAATTTGGCCCGGGCATTTTATCCACACCTGCTCACATCACTGTGGCTTCGCCAACTCATTTTCCCCTGGTGCCACTAACTTTGTTGGTGGCACCGGCCTATGATTTGGTCAGACAAATCATGAGTAATCATCTTATCTTTCACGTTTGAGTTCCAAATATCTCTAACAGTCACCCCGGGGTGTGTTTTTTTTTGCGTGATGTCAGAATGCACTCACTGTTCAAAAATGTGATTGTTACACACCAGGACAGTTAACCCGCGCTGCCCTCAAACCAAGACACACACTGCCTGCAAATGATATATAGGCTATATTTCATCTTGTCAATTTGAAATTTTATTTTCTAACAACAATTTGAATTGAGGTGTGTTCCAGTTCCTCATTAATTCAATACTGAACCAGACAAACTTTTGTCTTTGATGAGAGCCCAAGCACCTCCCCAGTTTTTCCCCAGATCAAGTATGCAGACATTTGCGCAGTCTAGCACAAACTTTTTTCCCATGGCACATTTTATGGCTGACGCTCGCATTGCCTTCATTGTTGTTTTCCTTACAAATAATAACTTGGACGTGTGCATTCCTATCATAGTAAGTGCCTTATTTTCTGTATATCGTGTTGTTGTTTCTACTGTAGCATACCGTAAGTATTAATGTAGGTAGCCTAGGGGTTAAGAGCATTTGGTCAGTAACCGAAAGGTCCCTGGTTTGAATCCCTAAGCCAGCTAGGTGATATATCTGTCGATGTGCCCTTGAGCAAGGCACTTAACCCTAATTGCTCCCAAAGTTGCTCTGAACAAGAGCTTCTGGTCAAATGTTTTATTCATATGTTTTTAAGTACTGGTGACAAATAATGCATTCCGATTATTGTAAAATATTTTTTTGAAGGTTGTACTGATTATGATGAGCTAATGCTATTTGCCAGCTATGTGTGGCGCCATGTTTGTTGACACTATTCAATGCATTCTGGATGTCAAGTAAACATCTGTCAGAACAAAGAAGTTATAACAAAATGAGGTGAGGGATGGTTCACTCATCTTTTCAGTAAACTTTCGGAAGTGAATGAAGGGAAGCATGGGTACAACTTTCACTGGGGAAATTGCATTTTTGTCCCCCCCAGTTTTATAATTGGAGTGTGATACAGAATGAGGCAATGGTGTGCTTTAAAACGATGCGGACGCCTCCGAGTGGTCGGGTAGGCTGTTTGGCATCTTTATCTAACTGGATAAAATAAAAAATATACATATGTCCCCCCCACTTCTATAACCAAAGTTGCTCCCCTGAAGGGAAGTGAATGATGGTAGATGACACCCCCCCCTTCAACATGCATACTACAAACAGACCAAACTCATCTTGTCTCCTTTTCTTATCTTTGGTTGACCCGAAAAAACAAACATGGCGGCAAGCACAAACTACCCTGTCGAATTGCTTTACATTTTTTGAAAATGTTTTACTCAATTATTTAGATCAATCAGCTCATCCGTGATGTGATGAATTGTAAATAGGAATTTCTAGTACCTAATTCATATTATGGTTTCTGTCAACTGAGAGTTAGCTAAATATGAGCGCTTGGTTTAGATAGATTTTTCCTCAGTTAGCGCTAGTGTCACGTTCTGTGTTCGGCCTAGTATGGTTCTCAGTCAGAGGCAGGTGTCGTTAGTTGTCTCTGATTGAGAATCATACTTAGGTAGCCTTTTTCCACCTGGGTTTCGTGGGTGTTTATTTCCTGTTTAGTGTTTTGTCATTCACCTTATGGGACTGTTCATTTCCCACACCTGTCGGCTGTTCAAGATCCTACACCTGTACACATTTCTGCGGACAGTATGTTTGAAGTCGTAATCAATGTCTCTGAAGATCAACAGTGGGTCTGTTAATCTACTATTTTTTGTGTGTCCTAGTTTTTGTATCCCAACAAGTACTTTGTGACTCATTAATAAAATGGAGCTAAATTAAACATGTGCACACTTCACACCTTAGGTGTGAGGTAATAATTACAGTATGTGGTTCAGAGAATTTAAAGACACTGTCTGTACTGTACTTGTAATCTGATGGGCCTATGAGCTCAATGAATATGGACCTATGCACTCAAACCTAACTCTTCTATCCAATATTTCCAACCCAGGGACCAAGTGTCTTGCTCCGTTTGGGTTCAAATGTTGAGGATTTTCCAGAAGCAGTAATATCTGTTATTACTGTTAATGTCTAGAGAAAATACGAATGCCTCACTCTTGTTCACTGCAGTTCATAATCCATAGATTTTTGGTGTGTAAAGAGTTAATGAAGACAGTAGTAGTAATGGTCTGAAACCATGGCTCCCCTGGTGGACACCTGCTGTTTAATCGCCTTTTAAACATGCGTTGGAGCAGCCCAAACACACACACACACACAACACACACAGGGAGTTTTGTGTAGGAACAACACACAACCTGTTGAGACTCTGGGTTTGTCTTCTGGCCAACATCTTGTGTAGCTAGAAACCCTCAAGATGGCCTACGCCTTCAGGGAGAACAGAGAGATGTGTAGCTAAAAACCCTCAAGATACCCAGCATGTCACACAGACTCTGATGTATCTGTTCTATCTTCTTTGAAGAGCTGATGTGAAAGAGATGATGTGAAGAGCTGATGTGAAGAGCTGATGTGAAGAGCTGATGTGAAGAGCTGATGTGAAAGAGCTGATGTGAAGAGCTGATGTGAAGAGCTGATGTGAAGAGCTGATGTGAAGAGCTGATGTGAAAGAGCTGATGTGTAGTGCTGATGTGAAAGAGCTGATGTGAAGAGCTGATGTGAAGAACTGCTGTGAAGAACTGATGTGAAGAGCTGGTGTGAAGAACTGCTGTGATGAGCTGATGTGAAAGAGCTGATGTGAAGTGCTGATGTGAAAGAGCTGATGTGAAGTGCTGATGTGAAGAACTGCTGTGAAGAACTGCTGTGAAGAACTGCTGTGAAGAACTGATGTGAAAGAGCTGATGTGAAGTGCTGATGTGAAGTGCTGATGTGAAGAACTGCTGTGAAGAACTGCTGTGAAGAACTGATGTGAAAGAGCTGATGTGAAAGAGCTGATGTGAAAGAGCTGATGTGAAGTGCTGATGTGAAAGAGCTGATGTGAAGTGCTGATGTGAAGAACTGCTGTGAAGAACTGCTGTGAAGAACTGATGTGAAAGAGCTGATGTGAAGTGCTGATGTGAAGTGCTGATGTGAAGAACTGCTGTGAAGAACTGATGTGAAAGAGCTGATGTGAAAGAGCAGATGTGAAAGAGCTGATGTGACCACTAAATCAAATATGAATCGCAGATATTAGGATCCTAATGGGGCGACAGGTAGCTGGATCGAATCCCCAATCTGACAAGGTACAAATCAGTCATTCTGCTCCTGAGCAAGGCAGTTGACCCACTGTTCCCCGGGCGCCGGTGACGTGGATGTTGATTAAGGCAGCCCCCCGCACCGCTCTGATTCAGAGGGGTTGGGTTAAATGCGGAAGACACATTTCAATTGAAAGCATTCAGTTGTACAACTGACTAGGTATCTCCCTTTCCCCTTTCCATAATCAACCACTCAGGACAGCCATTGGCATAATCATGGGTGCATGTAGAACCAGAGGTCAAAACAGAATCCCATTTCCATCAATGACCTCCAGACTGTGACACTTGTATCTGTAACAACGGCCCCTGTGATGACATAATAAACATGTGACCCTGTGGCCAGGTTTGTCAGTAGAAGTGTCCTGTAACAGAAAATACACTCTAATTGGTTTGCCTCTCCCATGATGGTTGGAGCCCTGCCTTTAATTGCCCACCAAAAGGAAGTGGAGAGTGCGTCCGAGTGTTTCACATCCCTGTGTAGGTCCGAGCTGATGGGTACACTCATGTCCTTCAGTGCATTACCCAGGGATCACCTGGAGAAGGGTGACACAGATAGATCTCCCTCATTTGCCCCATGGGGTGTCTGATAGCGTAAAAGCAAGGTAGCCATGGGAGACCCGTTGACCTCGGGACAGGAGATGGGAGCATGTGTGATGGAGTGGGGGGTTGAGGGTAGAGGATGCTGGGCTGGGATGAAGAGAGCAGTGTAATATATGGGGAGGAGAGAGGACAGTCATCACTGCACACCTCCTGTCACTTGATCCTATGTTCAGTCACTGTTGCTTTAATCAAGGACAATGCTTCAAAAGAACACACTTCCTGCCGCTTCACACACAGCCCAATTGTGGTATGTGTGCGAGAAGATATGTGTGGATATCTATCTAAGCTCATTTGTGCACCTACTTGAGCATGTGCATAGCTGTGTGTGTTTGGTAGTGAGCTGGTGCGTCAGTTCAGTGTATGTGTTTGAGTGAGTGTTTGTACATGTGATAGTGTATGTCTGTCAGTTTGTTTATATGGGAACCAGCCAGGCCAGGGCTCGCTGTTCTGGGGGAATAGCAGAAAAAGCAAAGCCCCCTGCTCCTGCAGCAGGAAGGAATGACTTGGTCAGCTCAGCGTTCAGCGCAGACATGTTTGTGGACAGCCCAGAGGAAACTTGTGTATGTGTGGTAATGTCAGCGCTAATGTTATGATTGGTTGGGTAGAGGACCTTTGATGACACGCTTAATGAGAGGTCTTAGGGAGCATCCCAGCGGGGAGAGGGGAGACCTCCCACATCAAACACTCTCTCACACACCCCTCGTCTCATTCCCCACACAGCTCCCCGTTCCCTCTCCTTCCCCTCCTTCCACTGGAAAAATCAGATACATTCTTAAAGCCCCTCACTCCTCTCCTTCCCTTGTGTGGCTTGTGGAATTTCCATTTTCAAGGCAGATTATACTAAATTCAGAACTAATTCCTGCAAGGGAAAATACAAGATAAAAAGCAGAGTTGATGCATGCATTAAAGCCGCACATTTTTGTCCTGTCGGCTGTTTAAAAATCTGTCTGTGTGTTTATGGTTTGTGATGAGAGAGAGAGCGAGCGAGAGCCTGAGTGTGTTCCTCTTGAGGAGCAGCTCGTTTCTGAGAGGGCTAATCTCTACTGAGGGATCCAAAAAAGAGGGGGAGTCAAGAAGCTCACGAGATGAGAGATGAGGACAGTATGAGGAGCCTGCTAAACAGACACTCAGCTTAGCTACAGCCCGATCCCGTGGATTAACACACGAAGACACACACAGCCTTAAGACACTGATTCACCTAGCTACAGTATCATGTTGCACTATAACACAGATGTAAGTGGTATGTCACTGTATTAACATACATCATGCTATACACAGATACATACAAATGCCTGACTGACTGCACAACCCCAAACTCAGCTATCCACATTGAGAGAGATATCAGAGCCTTTCTTTCTGCGTGTCATAATTTCCCCTCTCTTCTCTGAGAAGTTTACTCAGCTTGGGAATTACATCTTACAGATGGCTGCTCCGCTTTGCTCAGGGAACGGGCTAATGTCACAAGGAGAAAATATTATTGCAGGACTGACCTCTGTTTGAAAGTGTTCCCAGTGAGTGTTTTCTGTGACCCCCTGAGATATCAACGTCCTCAACAAAGATCTGATCCTGCTGTAGCTGGACTGGACATACTGACTTCACTCTGGAGGGAAAAGGATGCAAACCAATGGCAGTTCCTGTGGCCTCCCAGCCTACTGTACACTGTAGATGACACTTGGTAGCTGCATCGATAACCCAATTGAACCCTTCACTGGCATTATGCACAGGTCTTAGTGTTGTGTGTGTATTTTAAAGGCCTTTGGAGGATGAAGGTACAGCTTCAAATGGGTACAATGTGAAATTAGTATTGAAATGTTTTTCTCCCTATTTATTTTCTATACTTGTTATTATAAAATCAAATCAATAATTTGACCTGTATGATTTGCCTTGTTCGGTCATTTTGTTTTTGGGGCACAGAAACATCGAAATTTTCTGTCCCTCTTTTTTGGATATGTAAGAGATGAGCCTGTTTTCTCAGAGAGGAAAAGGCCTTGTGGTGTTTTCTTTAGACCACGCTCTAGTGATGAACATACTGCACATCCATAAATTAACATCAAAGTGTGTCTGTGGTCAGAGAAATGCTTGTGAAGTATATTTGAAGACCAGCGTGACTTCTTCACTCAATCTCCTCCCCCTATCAGCTGCTGCTGAGGAAGAGGAGGGGAGGAAGTTGAGGATGAGGAGGAGGAGGGATTTGTTTCTTTCAAAGAACTCTGATAGTTGTTTCATCGTGTAACATGATGTGATTTTATTATCATATCTCTCCCTGAATCAGCCAACATTACATCTACTGTAGCCTACAGAAAACATCAGGTCAACAGTTAATGTCAATGTATTGCTGGGCTTTTATTGTTCCATAGTTGGCCCATGGTTACTGAAAATGTCATGAGGGATGATAAATAGTCTGAGTCTATGGAGTGTGTAAACCATTGTACCAAACAGAAAATACCATTGATTCTAGATAAGCATATAGTTAGAGTGAATAGATTCCTCCCCTCTTGTGATATTCATCTAATGGACAGCTCCTCACCTCACTCCCAGGAAATAGCTGTCATTATTGGAATGGCTAATGTGGGAAAGATGGCATGTCAATCGTCATCAGTGGAAGACAGCCACCATACAGCGTTGACCTGGTGGGAACAGTCTCAGACAAAGTCGCAGGATTTGACCTTTCAATAGGGTCACAAAGCCAAACCAGGGAAAAGACCCCGATTCTGACCACAGGAGTTAAGAATGTCAACACATAGGCCATATAGATATTTTGTTTTATTTGATTTACATGGATATGGGCCTTATATCATGCAATCATGTATGCCTGTTATATGCTGTTATCTCATGACTTTCTGGATATAAATATAATTGCCTTGGAGACCTGTGTGTCAGCTGCCATCTTCACGGAGCAAGGGAGGTTGGTGAGAGAGATTGTTGTTGTGGCTCCTACCTGATTACAGATCAACCAGCTAAATGATAGCTCAAGAACTGACCTATTTGTCACCAGGAAACTACTGTGATCTATGAACATGACCAAATATTAAAAGGAACTAATAGCCCATATATGACAGTCTGGTTGAACTTGGCCTTTGAGTGATAAACTGCCTGACATTTCTTCATTGATAAATCCATTTGTATTATTTGTATTATGTATAATTTATATTGCAATGATTATTTTGTGTTTTAATTACATATTCATTATTATACATTGGATAGTGGTCGGCTTGGTATCCTTATAGCAGTGTATAGCAATAGCGACAAACCGAATCTTTCAGCAGCACTACAGAAAAATCATACTTTTGCTTGAAGATAATCTTAACGAAATCCAGCCCATAAAGCCTATAGTGATAAATGACTCTCATGAGAACTCACTTTTCCCTCACGTCGACCGAGTCAAAGATGCAATTCCGTTCTGCATCGATGGAGGGCTGTATGTGCTCTATTCCCTCATCGCGGCGTCAGCCAAAATGTATCTTGAATAATACTGTAGGTGGTGCACGTCATGTTTTATCAGAAATATCACCATGATGTGGCAAAGAGGTAAAACACAAGCCGCAATAGAAGTTATCATAAATGAAGGAACAATCAATATCACAATCACATCATCATTAGCTTATAGAAAACAAATCTCAATTATATGTATAATCAGTATAATTGTATGGCTGTGTTTAGAAATCATTCATTCATTATAATTATAGGCCTGTGTTTTATTGACAAAAAAGCCCATAATTATGTTTTTTGTGTTGTGTTTTCTGGTACGTCCAATTATATTCATTCACAGCTGCTGTTCACATGACGAGAAAGTGTGGGCATAATACCTTAGATGCAGACATAACGTATTAGATGTGGAATTTCACAGATTCATATTTCATGATTCCAGACTCGTGATAAATTATTTCTAGACAATTTATATGTTGTGACAAAAATCTATTATTATTTTAATAGACAATTCTCATGTAAATTAACGTTATCTTTCTCTTCTCACAATTTGACATTCTATTGAATTAATACTTTTCAATAATCCCTGTTGCACGTTATTCGATCATTTCTGTGCCAAAACTAACATACACACAATTCGATGTATTAAATCCATTTTTATTTCTTGAAATAAATGTTAAGACCCTGGTCAAAATGCAAATTAGATGAGCAGACTGTGGGATACGGCTAGTGATGAGTTGATTATGTTAACTGCAGTGCCAGACTGATCGTTTGTGACATAAATTGTAGTAGTCCTATTCGTTGTACAACAAATCCCAAATCTTATTCGGTTATTTGTATATAGCCCGGAAAATGTCCGCTAATGTGGCATTTCTCTCCGGCAAGGAGAGACAGTAAACAGTCAACTGAATTGCAACACGAATAGTGGGTTTTCTCCCCATCTCTTATTTCTAGAGCTTTGGATTCTCACACAGAACAGGACGGAATTAAATGATGCCACTATGATGAAGCTGTTGTACACCTTGTAATTGAGGAGTGGATGCTCTCACAAGAGAGTCGAAAGAAGAATTTCTCCAGAGAATGTCTATGCCCCATAGGTGGCGGTCTTACAGGTTAGATCATGGCTCTCCAACCCGGTTCTTGGAGAGCTACAGTCCTGTAGGTTTTCACTCCAACTCTAATCTAGCACACATTCATCTAATTATTAGCTGGTTACGTACAGGAGGGTAGCTCTCCAGGAACAGGGTTGGAGACCCCTGGATTAGATAGCAATATAGATTTGTATGAGACTCAGCCTGAAATTGATAGTACTCTATTTATTTTAAATAGCCAACGTTTTAAAAAACGAATAATTATTCTGAATTTAAAAAAATAAATGTAGGTATAAAGTAATCAAGATTTTTAGGCTGAAATATGTTTCAATTTACTGTGAATCTTTTGCAAGTAGATGCTGTCAGTTGCTATGAAGTTGGTGTTTAACTGACTTGCCTAGTTAAATAAAGGTACACATTTTAAAAAATTAAATAAAATGTACCTTTACACAAATTATTCCCCATGAAGATTATACTGAAAATAAAATACATATGATTCTAAAGGCTACATGTTGTTTTACTAATTGACTCTACAGCGATCTCCAATCGAAAATCAAATCAAGAGTTGGCTTTCTATTCCGCAACAAAGCCTCCTTCACTCACGCTGCCAGACTTACCCTAGTAATACTGACTATCCTACCGATCCTCGACTTCGGCGATGTCATCTACAAAATTGCTTCCAACACTCTACTCAGCAAACTGGATGCAGTTTATCACAGTGCCATCCGTTTTGTCACTTAAGCACCTTATACCACCCACCACTGCGACTTGTATGCTCTAGTCGGCTGGCCCTCGCTACATATTCGTCGCCAGACCCACTGGCTCCAGGTCATCTACAAGTCCATGCTAGGTAAAGCTCCGCCTTATCTCAGTTCACTGGTCACGATGGCAACACCCATCCGTAGCACGCGCTCCAGCAGGTGTATCTCACTGATCAACCACTTAAGCCAACACCTCATTTGGCCGCCTTTCGTTCCAGTTCTCTGCTGCCTGTGACTGGAATGAATTGCAAAAATCGCTGAAAACAAACATCTGCTATCTGAGCAGCTAACCGATCGCTGCAGCTGTACATAGTCTATCGGTAAATAGCCCACCCATTTTTACCTACCTCATCCCTAAACTGTTTTTATTTATTTACTTTTCTGCTCTTTTGCACACCAATATCTCTACCTGTACATGACCATCTGATCATTTATCACTCCAGTGTTAATCTGCAAAATTGTAATTATTCGCCTACCTCCTCATGCATATTGCACACAATGTATATAGACTCCCCTTTTTTTTCTCTACTGTGTTATTGACTTGTTAATTGTTTACTCCATGTGTAACTCTGTGTTGTCTGTTCACACTGCTATGCTTTATCTTGGCCAGGTCGCAGTTGCAAATGAGAACTTGTTCTCAACTAGCCTACCTGGTTAAATAAAGGTGAAATAAAAAAATAAAATAAAATAAAAAACTGTCCAGATGATTGAAAACAATTATAAGATTTTCACTTAGTTGCTTTTATGAACAAATTCTTATTTTCGAAGCCTAGGAACAGTGGGTTAACTTGCCTGTTCAGGGGCAGACTGACAGATTTGTACCTTGTCAGCTCAGGGATTTGAAGTTGCAACCTTTCGATTACTAGTCCAACTCTCTAACCACTAGGCTACCCTGCCAACCCACAAGCTCTTGGAGAGCATTAGGACCTGTCTTGTAAAATACCCTGAGGGCTTCTGCCTGTTGAAGTCTATTTCTATTCTCCTTATGCCCCTGCGTTCAAATGATTTAACACACATGCATGCCTGGCTCATCCCCTTGGTTAACTAAATGGTTAACAGTTTATGGCCTAATTGATTTTCTCCTCCCTGTCTCCTTCTTTGTGAGATGGAACTGTATGTTAGTCATATTTCAGCAAATTTGATAAATCAATAAAGGTCAAGGAGACATATATGATTTTAAGGGTCTGGATGGTATGAGGTTTTGGTACAATTTGTTGAATGTTTAAGCTGATGATATTAGGGTCGATCCATCAAGCGGGTTGGAGGCGTTCTGCTCAGGGCTATGTGTGGGTAAGGAGGGTGTGTGTGGGCAGGGTATATGTGGGTAAGGAGGGTGTGTGGGGGCGGGGTATATGTCGGTAAGGAGGGTGTGTGTGTGGGCCGGGTATGTGTGGGTAAGGAGGGTGTGTGTGTGGGCGGGGTATGTGTGGGTAAGGAGGGTGTGTGTGGGCAGGGTATGTGTGGACAAGGAGGGTGTGTGTGTGGGCGGGGTATGTGTGGGTAAGGAGGGGGTGTGTGTGGGCGGGGTATATGTGGGTAAGGAGGGTGTGTGTGGGCAGGGTATATGTCGGTAAGGAGGGTGTGTGTGTGGGCGGGGTATGTGTGGGTAAGGAGGGTGTGTGTGTGAGCGGGGTATGTATGGGTATGAAGGGTTTGTGAGTGAGCAGGGTATGTAAGGGTAAGGAGGGTGTGCATGTGTGGACAGGGTATGAATGGGTAATGCTGGTGTGTTTGGTGTGTGTGGGGGGTGTGTGGGGTGTATAGGGGGGTGGGAACAGCTGGTCTGTCATGGATTGACTTAACCTCTGTCACTTTGATGGCCTTTGTGTTTCTACTAGTCCAAAGGCGACACACACATACACAAACACAAACGTACACATACACACACACTGACCTTACCCCCCTACTCACATTCACACAAACACATCCTCCAGCATGTACACAGTGTCTGAGGGTTATATAATGAATTAGAAGCAACGAATGGGAGATGTGAGGCACACACACACACATAGATTCTCACAAGGATAGACCAGCAGAATGAGCAAGGGCCATCAATGTATCCTTTTAAATGAAGTCTTGGTCTCCGAAGCTCCCAGACATTGTATGTTATTTATTTGGCTGAACGAAGACTGTGTAATGAATACCCCCCCACCCCCTGGTCTCTTCCTCTGCCACTTTACAACCCACCCGATCCCCCACTCAGTAAAAGGGAATTCACTCTGTACTGAATGTTAACCAGTCATGAAATTAGACTGCCCAAACAGTGTGTGTGTCTGTCTCTCTCTCTCTCTCTCTCTCTCTCTCCCTCTCTCTGTATGGTGTTGTGATTCAGCATTTGACTGAAATGTTTTTGATAGCCCTCTGGAGTTGCTCCACCAATAGCTTGGCTTGGTGCATATTTTCCCTGTTTCCTTCCCCTTCGAGAGAGAAAGGCCATTGTGTATGCAGCAAGGCAATCATTTTTATTGGTCTCTGCAATTTGTGAGTGTTGGGATGAGGCAGAATAATTTTGATTTATAATTTATGCTCCATTAAAATATATGGGTGGGATTAGGGCCACATGTCAGCTGTGTCTGAAACTCTGAATATAATATAATATTGTCAAGATGAATCTTTCTGTGTTGTAGACAAACAATGGCAAATGTTTTCCAAATGGCATTTGGCATCATTTCCTGCGTGTGAGAAAGCAGTTATCATCCAATGTGCACCTCATTAGCCACTCATACAATTTGAAAATATTGAAATAAACACATTTGGGGCGGCAGGGGCGGCAGGGTAGCCTAGTGGTTAGAGCGTTGGACTAGTAGCCGGAAGGTTGCAAGTTCAAACCCCCGAGCTGACAAGGTACAAATCTGTCGTTCTGCCCCTGAACAGGCAGTTAACCCACTGTTCTTAGGCCGTCATTGAAAATAAGAATTTGTTCTTAACTGACTTGCCTGGTAAAATAAAAAAAATAAAAAATGTACTTGACCAATCCTACATGTATTAGATATTAGGCTGTTGATCATTTTCCCATCTTGGGATTGCTGTAGAAATTATCCTCTGGCAAAACAAGACACAAATTAAATGCTATTGAGTTTCATTTTGTGTCACGCGGTAAACATTATTTTGCTGAGTGCAGAACATGAATACAAACATGTGCAGATGCAGTGTAGAAGAATTACACCTGATCTCTGTGTTCCTCAGTCAGCATCATTTTAGCTTTTTACAGTGCATTAATAGCAGATCACACAGTATATTATACCCAGCTGTCTCAATACTCCAAATAACTATTTTCCAGAGCATGAACTGCTGACCCACTGACAGGTTACTTTACCTGCCTGTGAAGCTCTGATCCTCTTGGGTGAAGCAAGTCCTCTTGGGTGGTCCCTCCATTCAAAGGCTCTGGGTGAGGGAGGGCCAGGGGGAGGGAGGGCCAGTGGGATGGAGGGCCATGGAGAGGGAGGGAGGGCCATGACCAGTTCACAGAGACAATAGAGAAGACAGGGGGAATTCTTTAAGCAAATTAGCCATACAGTAAAGACATTTGTATGTCCACCTTCACATTTCTCTCTACCTCCTCTTTCTCTCTCTCTCGTACTCTCTCTCTCATATTCTCTCTCTCGTACTCTCTCTCTCTCGTTCTCTAGTACTCAATTCAATTTCAATATAAGGGCTTTATTGGCATGGGAAACGTATGTTTACAATGACAAAGCAAGTGAAATAGATAATTAACAAAAGTGAAATAAACAAACAAAATTAACAGTAAACATTACTCTTACAAAAGTTCCAAAATAATAAAGTCATTTCAAATGTCATATTATGTCTATATACAGTGTTGTAATGATGTGAAAATAGTTAAAGTCTCTCTCGTACTCAATTTCAATTTAAGGGGCTTTATTGGCATGGGAAACATATGTTTACATTGCCAAATCAAGTGAAATTGATAATAAACAAAAGTGAAATACACAATACAAAAATAACAGTAAAAAGTACACTTCCAAAAGTTCCAAAATAATAAAGTCATTATTATGTCATATTATGTCATATTATGTCTATACACAGTGTTGTAATGATGTGCAAATAGCTAAAGTACAAAAGGGAAAATTAATAAACATAAATATAGATTGTATTGACAATGGTGTTTGTTCTTCACTGGTTGTCCTTTTCTTGTGGCAACAGGTCACAAATCTTGTTGCTGTGGTTGCACACTGGGGTATTTCACCCAATAGATATAGGAGTTCATCAAAATTGAATTTGTTTTCAAATTATTTGTGGGTCTGTGTAATCTGAAGGAAATATGTGTCTCTAATATAGTCATACACTTGGCAGGAGGTTAGGAAGTGCTGTGTGCACATAGCCTGTCTCCTCTTGAGAGCCAGGTCTGCCTTCGACGGCCTTTCTCAATAGCAAGGCTATGCTCACTGAGTCTGCACATATTCAAAGATTTCCTTAACTTTGGGTCAGTCATGGTGGTCAGGTATTCTGCCTCTGTGTACTCTCTGTTTAGGGCCAAATAGCATTCTAGTCTGTTTAAAATATATATATATATTTCCAATGTGTCAAGTAATTATCTTTTTTTGTTTTGTCATGATTTGGTTGGGTCTAATTGCATTGCTGTCCTGGGGCTCTGTGGGGTCTGTTTGTGTTTGTGAACAGAGCCTCAGGACCAACTTGCTTAGGGGCCTCTCCTCCAGGCTAATTTCTCTGTAGGTGATGGCTTTGATATGGAATGTTTGGGAATCCTTCCTTTAAGGTGGTTGTAGAATTTAACGGCTCTTTTCTGGATTTTGATCATTAGCTGGTATTGGCCTAATTCTGCTCTGCATGCATTATTTGGTGTTTTATGTTGTAAAAAGAGGATATTTTTACAGAATTCTGCATGCACAGTCTAAATTTGGAGTTCGTCCCATTTAGTGAATTCTTGATTGGTGAGCGGACCCCAGACCTCACAACCATAAAGGGCAATGGGTTCTATAACTGATTCAAGTATTTTTTTGCCAGATCCTAATTGGTATGTTGAATTTTATGTTCCTTTTGATGGCATGGAAGGCCCTTCTTGCCTTGTCTTTCAGATCGTTCACAGCTTCGTGGAAGTTACCTGTGGTGCTGATGTTGAGGCCAAGGTAGGTATAGTTTTTTGTGTGCTCTAGGGCAACAGTGTCTTGGTGGAATTTGTATTCGTGGTCCTGACAACTGGACCTTTTTTGGAACACAATTATTTTGGTCTTACTGGGATTTACTGTCAGGGCCCAGGTCTGGCAGAATCTGTGCAGAAGATCTACAGTGGCAAGAAAAAGTATGTGAACCCTTTGGAATTACCTGGATTTCTGCATAAATTGTACAATTGATCTGATCTTCATCTAAGTCACAACAATAGACAACCATAGTGTGCTTAAACTAATAACACACAAATTATTGTATTTTTCTTGCCTATATTGAATACATCATTTAAACATTCACAGTGTAGGTTGGAAAAAGTATGTGAACCCCAAAGTTAATGACTTCTCCAAAAGCTAATTGGTGTCAGGGGTTAGCTAACCTAACTCGCACCACACCATAGCCTGTCTGCACATTATGCCCTGAATCTATTCTACCACACCCAGAAATCTGCTCCTATTATTCTCTGTCCCCAACGCACTAGAAGACTAGTTTTGATAGCCTTTAGCTGTACCCTCATCCTACTCCTCCTCTGTTCCTCGGGTGATGTGGAGATTAACCCAGGCCCTGCGTGTCCCCAGGCGCTCTCATTTGTTGACTTTTGTAATCGAAAAGCCTTGGTTTCATGCATGTTAATATCAGAAGCCTCCTCCCTAAGTTTGTTTTACTCACTGCTTTAGCACACTCCGCCAACCCTGATCTCCTTGCGTGTCTGAATCCTGGCTTAGGAAGGCCCAAAAATTCTGAGACCTCCATACCCATCTACAACATTTTCCATCAAGATAGAACTGCTAAAGGGGGAGAAGTTGCAATCTGCTGCAGAGATAGCATGCAAAGTTCTGTCATACTTTCCATGTCAATGCCCAAACAGTTCGAGCTTCAAATTTTAAAAATGATTCTCTCCAGGAATTACGTCTCTCACTATTGCTATTGCAGCCTGTTATAGACCCCCCACAGCTCCCAGTTGCATCCTGGACACCATATGTGAATTGATTGCCCCTCTTCTATCTTCGGAGTTCGTTCGGTTAGGTGACCTAAACTGGGATATGCTTAACACCCCGGCAGTCCTACAATCTAAGCTAAATGCCCTCAATATCAAACAAATCATCAAAGAACCCACCAGGTACAACCCTAAATCCGTAAACATGGGCACCCTCATAGATATTATCCTGACCAACTTGCACTCCAAATACTGTACACCTCTGCTGTTTTCAACCAAGATCTCAGCGATCACTGCCTCATTGCCTGCATCCGCTATGGGTCCGCAGCCAAACAACCACCCCTCATCACTGTCAAACGCTCCCTAAAACACTTCTGCTAGCAGGACTTTCTAATCGACCTGGCCCGGGTATCCTGGAAGGGTATTGACCTCATCCCGTCAGTCGAGGATGCCAGATTCTTCTTTAAAAGTAATTTCCTCACCATCTTAACTTCATATGGCTGCAGGGGCAGTATTGAGTAGCTTGGATGAAAAGGTGCCCATTGTAAACAGCCAGCTCCTCAGTCTCAGTTGCTAATATATGCATATTATTATTAGTATTGGATAGAAAACACTCTAAAGTTTCCAAAACTGTCAAAATATTGTCTGTGAGTATAACAGAACTGATATTGCAGGCGAAACCCTGAGGAATATCTAAACAGGAAGTGGCTTCTATTTTGAAAACTCCATGTTCCATAGCCTCCCTTTGCTGGATTTAAAGGGATATGAACCAGATTCCTTTTCCTATCGCTTCCTCAAGATGTCAACAGTCTTCAGACATAGTTTCAGGCTTTTATTTAGAAAAATGAGCCAGAACAATAACATCGCGTGAAGTGGTCACATGAGTTTTGCTTGTGCAAAAGAATTCGTACAGCCATTTCCTTTCCCTCTCCTACTGTGAAAGACATTTGCGGTTGATACATTATCGATTATATATTTTAAAAACAACCTGAGGATTGATTATAAAAAAAAACGTTTGACATGTTTCTGTAGACATAATGGAAACTATTTGGAATTTTCTTCTGCGTGGTGGTGACCGCTCTTTCCTGTGGATTTCTGAACATAACGCGACAAACAAACGGAGGTATTTTGGATATAAAAATCATCTTTATGGAACAAACGGAACATTTGGTGTGTAACTGGGAGTCTCGTGAGCGAAAAGATCAAAAGATCATCAAAGGTAAACGATTAATTTGATTCCTTTTCTGATTTTCATGACCGAGCTAGCGCTATGCTATTCAGCGGTTGTTGATGACATTTATCCCGTTAGTGGGATTGCAGCCATAACAGGTTAAATAACTTCTTGACGCTACCCATCCCTTGAGCGGGATAATTGTCATCAGCAACCCCTGAATAGCATAGCGCCTCAGATAATATTACTAAAAATATTCATATTCATGAAATCACAAGTGCAATATTGCAAAACACAGCTTAGCCTTTTGTTAATCCACCTGTCGTCTTTTGAAATTATGCTTTACAGCGAAAGCAATCCATGCGTTTATGTAAGTTTATCGATCGCTTGACAAAACATTAAGTACACTTAGCATCAGGTAGCTCGGTCAAAAATCAGAAAAGCAATCAAATTAATCGTTTACCTTTGATGATCTTCGGATGTTTTCACTCACGAGACTCCCAGTTACAGAATTAAATGTTCCTTTTGGTCCATAAAGATTATTTTTATATCCAAAATACCTCCGTTTGTTTGGCGCATTATGTTCAGAAATCCACAGGAAAGAGTGGTCACGACAACAAAGACAAATTCCAAATAATATTCCTAATGTCCACAGAAACATGTCAAACGTTTTTATAATCAATCCTCAGGTTGTTTTTAAAATATATAATCGATAATATATCAACCGCAAATGTCTTTCACAGTGGGAGAGGGAAAAGCTATACCTATCCAAACTCTGTTGCGCGAGCAAAACTCATGTGACCACTTGACACGATGTTATCGTTCTGGCTAATTTTTTTTTAAATAAAGCCTGAAACTATGTCTGAAGACTGGTGACACCTTGAGGAAGCGATAGGAAAAGGAATCTGGTTGATATCCCTTTAAATGGAGCAATGGGAGGCTATGGAACATGGAGTTTTCAAAATAGCAGCCACTTCCTGGTTTGATTTTTCTCAGGGTTTCGCCTGTTCTGTTATACTCACAGACAATATTTTGACAGTTTTGGAAACTGTAGAGTGTTTTCTATCCTAATCTGCACCTGCATTGCTTGCTGTTTGGGGTTTTAGTTTGAGATATCAGCTGATGTACGAAGGGCTATATAAATACATTTGATTTGATTTATGCATATTCTAGCATCTGGTCCTGAGAACTAGGCCGTTTACTTTGGGAATGTTATTTTTCCAAACATACAAATAGTGCCCCCTAGCTTCAAGAGGATAAGCGTGCCCCTTTCAAAAAATGTAGAACTAAGAACAGATATAGCCCTTGGTTCACTCCAGACCTTACTTCCCTTGACCAGCACAAAAACATCCTGTGGCGGACTGCAATAGCATCAAATAGTCCCCGCGATATGCAACTGCCCGCACCCGCCTGCCTGTTCTTTTGCACACCAGTATCTCTACTTGCACATCTACGTGCTAAATTGTGAATAACTTCGCTACTATGGCCTATTTATTGCCTACCTCCTCACGCCATTTGCACACATTGTATATAGACTTTATTTTTTCTATTGTGTTATTGACTGTATGCTTGTTTATTCCATGTGTAACTATGTATTGTTGTTTGTGTCGCACTGTTTTGCTGTATCTTGGACAGGTCGCAGTTGTAAATGAGAACTTGTTCTCAACTAGCTTACCTGGTTAAATAAAGGTTAAATAAAAAATGTACTTAAAAAACATGGAGTCCAATCATTGAGATGAGATTGGAGATGTTGGTTAGAGCAGCCTTGTCCAATAAAAAACACTCACAACATGTGAGTTTGCTATTCACAAGAAGCATTGGCTGATGTGAATCATGCCTCGAACAAAAGAGATCACAGAAGACCTAAGATTAAGAATTGTTGCATCCGTAAAGCTGGAAAGGGTTACAAAATTAACTCTAAAAGCATGTTCATCAGTCCACGGCAAGACAAATTGTCTATAAATGGATAAAGTTCAGCACTGTTGCTACTCTCCCTAGGAGTGGCCGTCCTGCAAAATAGGACTGCAAGAGCACAGCACAGAATGCTCATTGAGGTTAAGAAGAATCCTAGAGTGTCAGCTAAATACTTACAGACATCTCTGGAACATGCTAACATCTCTGTTGACGAGTCTACGATACGTAAACACTAAACAAGAATGGTATTCATGGGAGGACACCACAGAAGAAGACACTGCTGTCCAAAAAAAACATTGCTGCATGTCTGAAGTTTGTAAAAGTACACCTGGATATTCCACAGCGCTACTGGCAAAATATTCTGTGGACAGACGAAACTACTGTTGAGTTATTTGGAAGGAACACACAAAACTATGTGTGGAGAAAAAAAGGCACAGCACACCAACATAAAAACCTCATCCCAAATGTAAAGTATGGTGGAGGGAGCATCATGGTTTGGGGCTGCTTTGCTGCCTCAGTTTATCAAGACATTTTGCAGGAGAATGTTACCTGTTACCTGTTACCTGTCTGCCAATTGAAGCTCCACAGAAGTTGGGTGATGCAACAGGACAATGACCCAAAACACAGAAGTAAATCAATAACAGAATGGCTTCAACAAAAGATAATACGCCTTCTGGAGTGGCCCAGTCAGAGTCCTAACCTCAACCAGATTTGAGATGCTGTGGCATGACCTCAAGAGAGCAGTTCAGGCCAGACATCCCAAGAATATTGCTGAACTGAAAAAGTTTTGGAAAGAGGAATGGTCCAAAATTCCTCCTGACTGTTGTGCAAGCTTGATCTGCACTACAGAAAACATTTGGTTGAGTGTATTGCTGCCAAAGGAGGGTTAACCAATTATTAAATCCAAGGGTTCACATACTTTTTCCACCCTGCACTGTGAATGTTTACATGGTGTGTTCCATGAAGACATTACAACGTATAATTGTTTGTGTTATTAGTTTAAGCAGACTGTGTTTTTCTGTTGCTGTGACCTAGAGGAAGATGTGATACATTTGAGGACCAATTTATGCAGAAATACAGGTATTTCTAAAGGGTTCTTGCCACTATATGTGCTCCTGTAGGCCCTCCTTGGTTGGTTGAGAGAAGAACCAGACCATCAGCAAACAGTAGACATTTGACTTCAGATTCTAGTAGGGTGAGGCCAGGTGCTGGCGACCGTTCTAGTGCCCTCGCCAATTAGTTGACATATACAGTGGGGCAAAAAAGTAGTCAGCCACCAATTGTGCAAGTTATCCCACTTAAAAAGATGAGAGAGGCCTGTACTTTTCATCATAGATACACTTCAACTATGACAGACAAAATGAGAAGGAAAAGAATCCAGAAAATAACATTGTAGGATTTTTAATGAATTTATTTGCAAATCATGGTGGAAAATAAGTATTTGGTAACCTACAAACAAGCAAGATTTCTGGCTCTCACAGACATGTAACTTCTTCTTTAAGAGGCTCCTCTGTCCTCCACTCGTTACCTGTATTAATGGCACCTGTTTGAACTTGTTATCGGTAAAAAAGACACCTGTCCACAACCTCAAACAGTCACACTCCAAACTCCACTATGGCCTAGACCAAAGAGCTGTCAAAGGACACCAGAAACAAAATTGTAGACCTGCACCAGGCTGGGAAGACTGAATCTGCAATAGGTAAGCAGCTTGGTTTGAAGAAATCAACTGTGGGAGCAATTATTAGGAAATGGAAGACATACAAGACCACTGATAATCTCCCTCGATCTGGGGCTCCACGCAAGATCTCACCCCGTGGGGTCAAAATGATCACAAGAACGGTGAGCAAAAATCCCAGAACCACACGGGGGACCTAGTGAGTGACCTTCAGAGAGCTGGGACCAAAGTAACAAAGCCTACCATCAGTAACACACTACGCCGCCAGGGAATCAAATCCTGCAGTGCCAGACGTGCCCCCCTGCTTAAGCCAGTACATGTCCAGGCTTGTCTGAAGTTTGCTACAGAGCATTTGGATGATCCAGAAGAAGACTGGGAGAATGGCATATGGTCAGATGAAACCAAAATATAACTTTTTTGTTAAAAACTCAACTCATCATGTTTGGAGTACAAAGAATGCTGAGTTGCATCCAAAGAACACCATACCTACTGTGAAGCATGGGGGTGGAAACATCATGCTTTGGGGCTGTTTTTCTGCAAAGGGACCAGGACGACTGATCCGTGTAAAGGAAAGAATGAATGGGGCCATGTATCGTGAGATTTTGAGTGAAAACCTCCTTCCATCAGCAAGGGCATTGAAGATGAAACGTGACTGGGTCTTTCAGCATGACAATGAGCCAAAACACACCGCCCGGGCAACGAAGGATTGGCTTCGTAAGAAGCATTTCAAGGTCCTGGAGTGGCCTAGCCAGTCTCCAGATCTCAACCCCATAGAAAATCTTTGGAGGGAGTTGAAAGTCCATGTTGCCCAGCAACAGCCCCAAAACATCACTGCTCTAAAGGAGATCTGCATGGAGGAATGGGCCAAAATACCAGCAACAGTGTGTGAAAACCTTGTGAAGACTTACAGAAAACGTTTGACCTCTGTCATTGCCAACAAAGGGTATATAACAAAGTATTGAGATAAACTTTTGTTATTGACCAAATACTTGTTTTCCACCATCATTTGCAAATAAATTCATAAAAAATCCTACAATGTGATTTTCTGGATTTTTCTTCTCATTTTGTCTGTCATAGTTGAAGTGTACCTATGATGAAAATTACAGGCCTCTCTCAACTTTTTAAGTGGGAGAACTTGCACAATTGGTGGCTGACTAAATACTTTTTTGCCCCACTGTATGTTGAAGAGGGTGGGGCTTAACCTGAAACCCTGTCTCACCCCCCATGCCTTTGGAAAGAAATGTGTGTGTTTTTTGCCAATTTTAATCGCACACTTGCTGTTTGTGTACTGTAGATGGAAATTATAATGTCATATATTTTTCCCCCAACACCACTTTCTATCGGTTTTTATAGCAGGCCCCCATATTTTTAACTCAACAAAGCATGAGAATACTTTCTTTTGTTTTGTTTTGTTTGTATGTCAATTAGAGTGTGCAGGGTGAATACGTGGTCTGTCGTACGGTAATTTGATAAAAAGCCAAATTTGTTCTGTACATTTTTTTAGCTGAGGAAATGTACGAGTCCGCTCTTAATGATAATGCAGGGTATTTTCCCAAGGTTGCTGTTGACACATATCCCACAGTAGTTAATGAGGTCAAATTTGTCTCCACTTTTGTGGATTGGGGGGGGTGATCAGTCTATGGTTCCAAATACTGGGGAATATGCCAGAGGTGAGGATAATGTTAAAGAGTTTAAGTATATCCAATTGGTATTTGTGGTCTGTATATTTTATCATTTAATGTAGGATACCATCAACACCACAGGCCTTTTTGGGCTGGAGGGTTTATATTTTTTCCTGTAGCTCATTCAATGGAATTGGAGAATCCAGTGAGTTCTGGTAGTCTTTAATAGTTGATTCTAAGATTTGTATTTGATCATGTACACTTTTAACGGACCTCTGAGACTATCACAGTGCAGGTGCATTTATACGGAGACTTGATTACACACAGGTGGATTGTATTTATCATCATTAGTCATTTAGGTCAACATTGGATCATTCAGAGATCCTCACTGAACTTCTGGAGAGAGTTTGCTGTACTGAAAGTAAAGGGGCTGAATAATTTTGCACGCCCAATTTTTCAGTTTTTGATTTGTTAAAAAAGTTTGAAATATCCAATAAATGTCGTTCCACTTCATGATTGTGTCCCACTTGTTGTTGATTCTTCACAAAAAAATACAGTTTTATATCTTGATGTTTGAAGCCTGAAATGTGGCAAAAGGTCGCAAAGTTCAAGGGGGCCGAATACTTTCGCAAGGCACTATACCTGCTGGAGTGCATGCTACGAGTGGGTGCTGCTATGGTGACCAGTGAGTTGAGATAAGGCGGGGCTTTACCTAGCAGAGACTTAGATAAGACGTAGATAACCTGTAGCCAGTGGGTTTGGCGACGAGTATGAAGCGAGGGTCAACCAACGAGAGCGTACAGGTCGCAGTGGTGGGTAGTGTATGGGGCTTTGGTGACAAAACGGATGGCACTGTGATAGACTGCATCCAATTTGTTGAGTAGAGTGTTGGAGGCTATTTTATAGATGACATCACCGAAGTCGAGAATCGGTAGGATGGTTAGTTTTACAAGGGTATGTTTGGCAGCATGAGTGAAGGATGCTTTGTTGCGAAATAGGAAGCCGATTCTAGATTTGATTTTGGATTGAAGATGCTTAATGTGAGTCTGGAAGGAGAGTTTATAGTCTAGCCAGACACCTAGGTATTTGTAGTTGTCCACGTATTCTAAGTCAGAGCCGTCCAGAGTTGGTGGACGGGCGGGCAGGTGCGGGCAGTGATCGATTGAATAGCATGCATTTAGTTTTACATGGATTTAAGAGAAGTTGGAGGCCACGGAAGGAGAGTTTGAAGCTTGTCTGGAGGTTAGTTAAGACATTGTCCAAAGAGGGGCCAGAAGTATACAGAATGGTGTCGTCTGCGTAGAGGTGGATCAGAGAATCACCAGCAGCAAGAGCGACATCATTGATGTATACAGAGAAGAGAGTCGACCCGAGAATTGAAACATATGCCACCCCCATAGAGACTGGCAGAGGTCCGGACAACAGGCCCTCTGATTTGTAACACTGAACTCTATCAGAGAAGTAGTTGGTATACCAGGAGAGGCAATCATTTGAGAAACCAAGGCTGCCGAGTCTGCCAATAGGAATGTGGTGATTAACAGAGTCGAAAGCCTTGGCCAGGTCGATGAATTCGGCTGCACAGTAATGTCTCTTATCGATGGCGGTTATGATGTCGTTTAGGACCATGAGTGTGGCTGAGGTGCACCCATGACCAGCTCTGAAACCAGATTGCATAGAGGAGAAGGTACGGTGGGATTCGAAATGGTCGGTAATCTGTTTGTTAACTTGGCTTTAGAAGACCTTAGAAAGACTGGGTAGGATAGATATAGGTCTGTAGAAGCTTGGGTCTAGAGAGACACCCCCTTTGAAGAGGGGGATGACCGCGGCAGCTTTCCAATATTTGGGAATCTCTCCGCCGCGGCGGAGATCTTTGTGGGCTATACTCAGCCTTGTCTCAGGATGGTAAGTTGGTGGTTGAAGATATCCCTCTAGTGGTGTGGGGGCTGTGCTTTGGCAAAGTGGGTGGGGTTATATCCTTCCTGTTTGGCCCTGTCCGGGGGTGTCCTCGGATGGGGCCACAGTGTCTCCTGACCCCTCCTGTCTCAGCCTCCAGTATTTATGCTGCAGTAGTTTATGTGTCGGGGGGCTGGGGTCAGTTTGTTATATCTGGAGTACTTCTCCTGTCCTATTCGGTGTCCTGTGTGAATCTAAGTGTGCGTTCTCTAATTCTCTCCTTCTCTCTTTCTTTCTCTCTCTCGGAGGACCTGAGCCCTAGGACCATGCCCCAGGACTACCTGACATGATGACTCCTTGCTGTCCCCAGTCCACCTGGCCATGCTGCTGCTCCAGTTTCAACTTCCACCTGACTGTGCTGCTGCTCCAGTTTCAACTGTTCTGCCTTATTATTATTCGACCATGCTGGTCATTTATGAACATTTGAACATCTTGGCCATGTTCTGTTATAATCTCCACCCGGCACAGCCAGAAGAGGACTGGCCACCCCACATAGCCTGGTTCCTCTCTAGGTTTCTTCCTAGGTATTGGCCTTTCTAGGGAGTTTTTCCTAGCCACCGTGCTTCTACACCTGCATTGCTTGCTGTTTTGGGTTTTAGGCTGGGTTTCTGTACAGCACTTTGAGATATCAGCTGATGTACGAAGGGCTATATAAATAAATTTGATTTGATTTGATTTGATTTGAACAGGCTCGTAATTGGGGTTGCAACAATTTCGCAGATAATTTTAGAAAGAGAGGGTCCAGATTGTCTAGCCCGGCTGATTTGTAGGGTCCAGATTTTGCAGCTCTTTCAGAACATCAGCTATCTGGATTTGAGTGAAGGATAAAAGGTGGGGGCTTTGGCGGGTTGCTGTGGAGGGTGCTGGGCAGTTGACCTGGGGTAGGGGTAGCCAGGTGGAAAGCATGGTCAGCCATAGAGAAATGCTTATTGAAATGTTCAATTATTGTGGATTTATCGGTGGTAACAGTGTTTCCTAGCCTCAGAGCAGTGGGCAGCTGGGAGGAGGTGCTCTTATTCTCCATGGACTTGACAGTGTCCCAGAACTTTTTAGAGTTTGTACTACAGTATGCAAATTTCTGTTTGAAAAAGCTAGCCTTAGCTTTCCTAACTGCCTGTGTATATTGGTTCCTTACTTCCCTGAAAAGTTGCATATCACGGGGGCTGTTCGATACTAATGCAGAACGCCACAGGATGTTTTTTTGCTGGTCAAGGGCAGACAGGTCTGGAGTGAACCAAGGGATATATCTATTCCTGGTTCTATATTTTTTGAATGGAGCATGCTTGTTTAAGATGCTGAGGAAGGCACTTTTAAAGAATAACCAGGCATCCTCTACTGACGGGATGAGGTCAATGTCATTTCAGGATACCCCATCCAGGTCGATTAGAAAGGCCTGTTCGCTGAAGTGTTTTAGGGAGCGTTTGACAGTGATGAGGGGTGGTCGTTTGGTCGCAGACCTATTACGGATGCAGGCAATGATGCAGTGATCGCTGAGATCTTGGTTGAAAACAGCAGAGGTGTATTTGGAGGGCCAGTAAGTTAGGATGATATCTATGAGGGTGCCCGTGTTTACGGATTTGGGGTTGTACCTGGTAGGTTCATTGATCATTTGTGTGAGATTGAAGGCATCAAGCTTAGATTGTAGGATGGCCGGGGTGTTAAGCATGTCCCTGTTGAGGTCACCTAGCAGCACGAGCTCAGAAGATAGATGGGGGGGGGGCAATCAATTCACATGTGGTGTCGAGGGCACAGTTGGGGGCAGAGGGTGGTCTATAGCAAGCGGCAACAGTGAGTTACTTATTTCTGGAAAGTTGCATTTTTAGAAGTAGAAGCTCGAATTGTTTGGGTACAGACCTTGATAGTAAGACAGAACTCTGCAGGCTATCTTTGCAGTAGATTGCAACACCGCCCCCTTTGGCAGTTCTATCTTGGCGAATAATGTTATAGTTAAGGATGGAGATTTCAGGGGTTTTGTGGATTTTCCTA